>NW_024713129.1:38189409-38409409 GCF_018991925.1 Homarus americanus | reverse complement strand
CTAAACACAAACATCTCACATGATACACTAAACACAAACATCTTGCATATACAGTACACTAAACACAAAAATATTTCACATGATGCACTAAATGCAAAACCATCTCACCTGATACTTTAAGCACAAGCATCATATCTGAGGCACTAAACACAAACATCTCACATGGTGCATTCAACACAAACTTCTCACATGATACACTAAACACAAGAAAACACAACCATCTCACATAATGCACCCAACACGAACATCTCACATGATGCACTAAACATGAAAACACCTAACATGATACACTAAACACAAAACATATAACATGATACACTAAACACAAACATCTCACCTAATACACTAAACAGTAAAGGTCCTTACATCATACACTTAACACAAAACATCTCACCTGATACACTAAACACAAACATTTCACATGTTGCACTAAACACAAAAACATCTCACATGATACACTAAACATAAACACCTCGCATGATACACTAAACACAAAATATCTCACACAAGGCACTAAACGCAAACACCTCACATGATGCTCTAAACACAAACATCTCGCATGATACATTAAACACAAAAACATCGCACATGATACACTAATCACAATCACTTCATAATAAATACAATACACAAAGCACAACTTTCCACATACTGTACATGCCGGACAATGAAACATTAATTGCCGTTCTAAAACAGAATCAAGTCTGGGAACTCTCACAATATACTGTAGAGCCATGTTATGCTCCGACACGAATAGGTCAGTCCAGAAGCCGTATTTTCACATCACAATTACTAAATGTTCACTGGATCAGAGTAAAACATTAGAGGATAAACTCCCCATGTTGATGGACGTGGCCGGTGCCTTTGTTACCAAGACATTAAGGTGACTAAGGGCCTCTAGTGCCCCTGTAAATGGTCTTGGGACCGTTATGAGCTAAGGCAGGTGTTGCCTAAGAGAGTGATGCTGCTTTCTCTAGTTGAGAGGATAAGTTATTGTGTCGGGAAGTGCAATTATTTGATGTTAATGGAGATTTAGTGTGTAAGTGTGAGATATGCTCTTTAATATCATGCATATCTTTAATTTGTTGAAGAAAAACGAAATATGAAGGGAGAGAGAGAGAGAGATCAACTCACCAAAAGGAGTAAGGCGGGCATTACTCAAAGATTTACAGAGCAATTCGATTCGAAAATCGTCAATCATCACTCAATCTGACACCTGATCGGGTCGTCCGGTTTGGCTGTTGAACTATTAACTCGACCTCAACTCTTTAAAGGTTCGACCCTATCACCTTATCATATTCCGGGGAAGATTGCTCTTTAGTGACTCGAATCTTCTACTCACAACAATCCATTTCCACCACGCTAAATTCTCTAGAAAATAAATAATGTCTCCATCTTGTGTAAAATTCAAGAATTTATTAATTCGGACAATAAAAGGGTGAAGGCGATGAGGCACACCAGGACGGTAAAGTAAGATATGGTGACTCTTTAATCGCAGGGACCTCGTATTGATGCTTGAGGGACGGGTTATATATAACATAGAGCAGTCGATGATGTGAATGATTCCCAGCTGAGAGACATTTATAGCCTCTGTAAATCGTTGATTAGGGTTGCTATACATCCGTATTTTCCCGGATATGTCCTCCATTTAGGTCTCGAACTCTTCATCCGGAAGGAATTTTAAAAATTCTTCAAAAGTCCGGAATTTCAGCTTCCATCATTTTCTCCACGGAAAAAGAAACATGGAACTGTAATGGCGAGAGAGAGAGAGAGAGAGAGAGAGAGAGAGAGACTGTGAGAGAGGGGAGGTGGAAACAGTAGAGATCTCGTTCAGTTTTCGTCAGCTGATAAGTCACGTATAGTACAAGTAGCACACGTGACGCCTGTACAGTGTTGTCAACTTAGCTGCTAGCAGTGTTTGGGCTAGCATGTAGTGCTATGTACTGCTTTTTCTTGTTCTTCAGCCACGCGCATTATTAAATTTTATTTTTGTATTTTGTGCTATTGCAGCCATTTAGTGCTATTGCAGCATTTGTTTTTCTTGTCCTGCATTAAAGCCATTTTAGCAATTTTCAACCATAATCTAGCCACTTTCGCTATTTTATTTACGTGTGTCGACAACTATGACGGTGACCGGTGGTTGGCCAGTCTTTAACCTGCAGTGACAGTGTTTGAACTTAGTCTTTGTTGTGTGTTTGTCGCTTGTTGCCACAGCTAGTGCTTACGATTTGTTGAAATTTTCCAGAGAAAAATTCCCAAACGCAAATGTAAATTCACTGTAGAGTTGCAGAGCAAACTCCCATGTTTTAAGAGAGGCAGGGATGAATGGGAAGCGCAGTGTTTGGTGTGCAAACGAGGAACGTACGTCTCTGTGGCAAATAAAGGTATTAATGATTTGCAAACACATGTGAACTCAGACAAACACAAGAAAGCAGTTCAAAGAGAGGGCTCATCGATGAAACTGACAGATTTTTTTGTCAAACCAGGTAGTGAAACTGAAGATGCTGTCACTGCTGCAGAAGGTACTTACGCATTTCACACTGTTAAACATCACAATAGCTTCACGTCCATGAACTATTCATCTGCCTTGGTTAAAAAGACGTTCTCTGAATCTGAGGTGGCAAGGAAGTTTTCTAGTGCTCGAACAAAAACAGAAGCAATTGTTAATTCTGTGCTTGCACCGCATTCTGTTAATGCTGCCTTGAAAAATCTTGAAGAAAATGAGATAGCGTATTGTGGAATTGCTACAGATGGAAGTAATCACAATTCAATAAGGGTATTTCCTGTAATTATTCAGTACTTTGACCGGAGGAATGGTGGTTTACAGTCAAAACTGATTGAGTTAAAGAACACACCTAATGAGACTGCAGACACAATCGCTAATTATGTAAAGGAAACTCTGGAGAAAAATGATCTCTCTGAGAAATGTGTTGCATTCACAGGTGACAACTACAATACAATGTTTGGAGGACTCAGGCGTAATGAAGACGGTAATAATATGTTTGCAAATTTGAAGAAATTGCTTCAAAAGGGATCACTAATTGGAATGGGTTGCCCAGCGCATATTTTAAACAACTGTGTCCATCATGCAGCAGAAAGAATGGATATTGATATTGAAAATATTATCTGTAAAATTTATCAATATTTTCATATCTACACATTTCGAACTGAGCAACTCAAGGAGTATTGTGATTTTGTTGAAGTTGAATACAGGAAGCTCCTCTCCCATAGTAAGACTCGCTGGCTGTCACTATTGCCTGGCATCGACAGGCTAATACAGATGTTTCCTGCTTTGAAATCCTTCTTTCTATCACAAGACAAACCACCCACAGTAATTAAAAAATTCTTTGAGAATGAAATGAGTGAGATTTACCTCTGGCACATGCACTCATTAATGAATGTATTTCACACACACATTCAAGTAATTGAAAGGGAAAGCAATTCTGCTGTAGAAGTGTTGACAAATTTAGAATCTGTTCATAAAATGCTTATAGAACGCAAGAGTCAGAACTTTATGTCCTTGAAAGTTAAAGGATTGCTTGCTCAAAAAACGCACAGAAGGAAATGAGAAAGTGTAACAAGTATGGTGCTGAAATATATAATCTATACGACAGATGCCTTGAGTATATTGAGAAATGGATGAAACCAATGGAAGATTTTTCTTGTTTCAAGTGGATAACCTTGAGTGAAACACCAAACTGGACTGATGTGGAGCCGTGTGTTAAATATTTGATTGATAAGGGGGTAGAAGTTGATGATGTGAAGTGTTTTGACCAAGTTAGTAACCTGAAGCAGTTTGTGAAAAATTACAAGAGTGATGAATTTAGTAATCTTCCAACACATAAAAAGTGGACCAGATACTTTGAAAAATCAAAGAACATTGAATGCCACTCAGAATTGCTAAGAATTGCACAATTCTTCTTTGCTAAATCATCTCACAATGCAAATGTAGAAAGAGTTTTTCCCTGATGCAAAGTCAATGGACAAAGGAAAGAAACAAATTGAGTGTTGAAACAATGAAAGACATTCTGACTGTACAGTACAACTTCCGAGAAACATCTTGCAGTGACTTCTATATCTTTCTTAAGAGCAATCAGCCAATACTGAAAAAGATCCGATCTACAGAAAAGTATGCATGGGCACATCAAGTCACACACAGTGGAGGAAGAAGGCTGCAGCTAAGGGAATGAAGATGTTCAGCCTTAAGCAAAGGTAATTTTTTTATTATTTTAAAGATTTCTATACCATGTGTGTTGTATATTAGCCTGTGTGTGCCGGGCTGGAGGGGGGGGGGGATGTCTTCCGGAGCGTCCGCCTTTTTTAATGTTCAGATATGGCAACCCCATCGTTGATGCCCTTTTGCATGAGTCAGGTTGTTCACAGTGGTGGCCGGGTGATTTATCTACACCCGAGACCACTTCCGAAAGGTAACGGAAGCTCGAGCCAAGATTTATACCAAGAGAAGTAGAAGAAGTAAGGAAGAGAAGCAAGAAAAAATACATAGAAGAATAGGGAAGTTAGGAAAAGAAGTAGAATGAAAAATGAGGCTACAGGAGAGTTAGTGGGATAGAGGGAGAATTAAGGAGGTTGGAAAAAAAAGTGATAATCCAGGGGTATAAAAAAAACACGGTGGACAAGGATGAGACAAAGAAAATAATAGTACAGAGAAGAGAAGACTTAACATCCTAAGAAAAAAATATAGACAGGGTAAATAAAGTCAGTGTAAAATATGTGCGTATTTTGTGAATAGATTCGACAAACATGGAAAATGAAATCCGCAGTGAGAGAGAGAGAGAGAGAGAGAGAGAGAGAGAGAGGGGGGAGGGGAGTCTAATAGATCTTAGATCACGAAAGGAGGGTAATTGATGTAAACTCCATAGAAAATGGAGAGTCTGTGTTAAGAAATCATTACACTTTACTAAAAATCACCTTTCAGTTATCGCATTCACACCTGGAATGATGAGTGTAATCAAGAAACTATTTGACAATACGTGCGTTATATTTAGGAGCAAACATTACCAGCAACTTGAAGCCCCATCACTCGTGGATGACTGGAGGGGGCGTTAAGAAAAGGCTATTGATACCTGGAGACTTGAATGAGCCCTAACTCTCTGCTCTAATTGCGCTAGATAATTGATTTAGACGAGACAGTTAAGTTTTAATGCTGTATTGTCAGCGTTATTGTTAGTGTTGTGGTCGGGAAGTCGCGACCAATCCTACATGACAATTAAACACTGTTTCAAAGGTTCACTTCAACACTCTGGATCAAGTCTATTATATTTTTTTTTATTCTCGGTAATTAGACTGGGTGGCATACAATGTTCCAAGCGAGGTTTGGAGTTATCCTTCCTTTATACCTCTACTTTTCCCTTATGAAATAAACCCTCACACATCACGTACTTCTCACTATCATCTCCCACAAAAGCTACACTGTCTTTTTTTTGGTGTGTCAAATTTTTTAATTATGAAGGAATAATGAACAGAATAGATAATTAAAGTGAAAGTGGTAATGACATCCTGAAATAAAATATGACCTTCTTTTGTAGCCAGTAGTGTTCTGCACCACCAGCCTTGGACGGATCAGCAAGCACCCCACACGCCCACCGGTCACGGAGCATGCGCAGCGCAGTCATGGTTGAATGCGCACGAGCCAGGCACAGCCAGTCTCCTTGCTCGACCTGCTCGAGGCACATTTACTACCTGGCACTCCCCTAGTATCAACTACTTTTCTGTTTTCGTTACAATCGTTGTAAATCATCACTTGGATACTCAAAGACCTGTCGTATATTCGTTACTCTTTCAGTAGAGACGGGAAGCCAACGTCGATAACCGAAGATGTGAGGGGTGCAGAACATCATCTGACATGGAGGTGAAATCCAGGCACTGAGAGGAGCTCCGCACCAGCATTCACGTGCTGTGGTGGCTAACGGTGGAAGACAGACCCCAGGCTTGCGCTACTGAAAACTTGTTTCAAATGTCGCAGGTCTCCGACTCTCTCTCCCAGCGACACGCCTTTCACTTGCTTACTCAAGTATTTACCACATTATTATTATTTATTGAAAGTATTTTTTTTCTCATAAAATAATATCTCGTTAAAATAAAATTTATATAATGATTAATATATACACACATTAAGTGTTTGCAGTGTCAGAGACGTTCCTTCATGCTAGATACTTGTGGCTCTTGTCAACACAATATATAACCTTGTCCTGTCAGGCTCACATTCAGTCTTCACCCCTCTCACCTTACCACATCCTCCTCAGCTGGGCAGTAACCATCTCTTGACTTGTCTTAATTTATAACAGTCATGCATTTATCTCGAGAACATTAAGACGTCAATGTAGAAGCAAAAAGGTAACATGGTATTCATCTTGGTGAACCTTGATGAGAGCAAATAGATCCCCTGTGTACCTGGCACCGCCCGAGGCTGCCGCGCCTCGCGCTCTCAAGTGGTTCGGCCGCTTACAGCAACAATCGACACTCGTCAGAAGCGATGTCTCTTTCTTCCTCTCATTTGTCTCGCTCTATGTGGTTTTTGTCTTTTCCAGAGTTGCTTTCATCTTCCCACTTTGCTGCCGACGAAATTACCTACTTCAGTGCCTCTTTAGGATTAAGTTGAGTGCTCAGAGTCCCTCGGGTGGAGTCACAGGCCACTGATCTCCACCCCAGTATCACAACCAAGAGTTCACCCGCTTGTAACGAACGGATACAGTGCATTAGCAGGCAGTCGATCCCTCATGTAAATTATTTGATGCTATCTCTACCCATGGAGAGTGGAGTCACCGTGTTATAATAGACTTTATTGCATTATCTAACGCCACTAATGATGAATAGGAAGCTTAACCCTCCCGTTCTCTGAGCGCAGCCACACACCCCAGGTCAGATCACTAATGTGTCTGGCTGTCAGGCACTGACATCGATTTGTTCTTTGTGGACTAAGGACGCTCAGTGGGCGACTCTGTTCCCATTACCCTTCAGGCGGAGCTAAACTCTAGTACTGTACCTAATGGAAAGAATGATCACTCTGGTCTTAACATTTAATGAACCTTCATCTTGTGTAATAAATTGCTCCGAGTTGGCCTCACTATCTCCCAAGACGGGAAAGCAAGGCGAAAACCGCGCAACCCACACCGCATATAGTTGGCCGCGGGTTCAACAGATGGCGTTAATGTTCAAGGCGCGGGTAATCTGTACGTCTTCTGTTTGTTTACACGAAGACCGGAACATTTAACCATGAGTGGGCGTCACCATCACCCGTGTGCCGTATGCACATGTACAAAAACAGATCACCTTGAACTTGTGTTTCACGTTTTAACGTTGCTATATATCATTGATCATATAGAATTTACTGTGTGTGTGTAATAATAATAAATAATAAAAATTAACGGTTTATTGAAAAAGTTCTGCAGCCCGAAGGCTGAAAATATACATTGGACATAAATGACTTATTACATACATTGGTGGTTTAACAAAAGCCTTCATTAGAGAAAGGTGAAGGAACATACAGTGAACATACAGATTAATGTAGGTGTTGAACAGCAAACATGTAGTGTAGTAACTCCCTCCCAGATGGTGTTAGGAGGGACCTCACGTGGTGTAGTAGTTCCCTCACAGATGGTGTTATGAGGGGCCTCACGTGGTGTAGTAATTCCCTCACAGATGGTGTTATGAGCGGCCTCACGTGGTGTAGTAATTCCCTCACAGATGGTGTTATGCGGGGCCTCACGTGGTGTAGTAATTCCCTCACAGATGGTGTTATGAGGGGCTTCACGTGGTGTAGTAATTCCCTCACAGATGGTGTTATGAGGGGCCTCACGTGGTGTAGTAATTCCCTCACAGATGATGTTATGAGGGGCCTCACGTGGTGTAGTAATTCCCTCACAGATGGTGTTATGAGGGGCCTGATAATTTGTAGTAATTCCCTCACAGATGATGTTATGAGGGGCCTCACGTGGTGTAGTAGTTCCCTCACAGACGGTGTTCTATGAGTGAGGTGTGGTCCCAGGCCTTCCTATCGTAGACGGATTAACACATCGCTGTTGTTGGGTCGGGCCGTTATCACTGAGTACCTGGGACCTCACTGTGTGAAGGTCAACTTGGGTACCACTGTTACTGTTGAGTTGTTCTCACTGACTTAAGCACTGTTCACCACTGTTCACCTCCGTTTAACACTGGTTCCATTCCTTTCCTAAATGAAATAGTAACTTCTAGCGTGAACTTGTGTGTGTGTGTGTGTGTGCGCACATTAAGAACGTCAAAACAAAGACGTCAAAGTAGTATCAGCTCACTCCGCCGGTTACCATGGAAACATGGACATGCTACCCTCACCCGCCCCGGGCTTTTAGTTAGCCGGGTTGCCAACAGACGGCATTGATCGGAGCGCAGTGGCTCACGTTCTTTTTATCGATAACGGTAGACGCTTTCCCGTCTTTCTTAGCAGTCTTTCTATGACGGACCAGGGTGATGTATGACTGTGTTACTTCCAGCTGGAAAACGTAATCTAATACATGTTGTGAAACTGATACATGCAGTGTATGTCTTACCCTTACACGAAAGAATTTAATTACTAAGTGAACCTTATATTTACCTGGTCAGACTCCACACTCTCTCAAGTAAACCATTCACTCCAAGTTAATTGCATTGTTACCAAGTAAACCACACACGCCATGTTAACTGCATTGTTACCAAGTAAACCACACACTCCATCTTAACTGCATTGTTACCAAGTAAACCACACAAGTAATGTTAGCTGCATTGTTACCAAGTAACCACACACTCCATGTTAGCTGCATTGTTACCAAATAAACCACACACTCCATGTTAGCTGCATTGTTATCAAGTAAACCACAAATTCTACCTCAGTTGAACGGTGAATAAGTCAAGAGTATTTTGAACCTACAGTATATGCCTTAGTAAATATATTATTATTATTAATATTATTATTATTATTATTATTATTATTATTAATATTATTATTATTAGTAGTAGTAGTAGCCTTATTCCTCTGGAAAAGAAACCAGGATGTAGATCTATAGGGGTGGGGGAAGTGCTGAGGCGGATCATCGGAAAATGCATATGGAGGTGGTAAAGGATGATGTCAGGGCAGCAGCAGGGAACCTACAAGTGTGTGTTGGCCACCAGGCTGGTGGGGAGGCTGCCATTCACGCCATGAGATTGATATTTGAACAGCGTGATTGTGAGGCCGTTCTCCTGGTGGATGTTTCAAACGCATTCAACATACTTAACCGCAAGGCTGCACTGCACAACATCAAGATCAAGTGTCCAAGCTTTGCCATGTATGTTGAAAATTCGTATAGGAATCCATCAGACCTCTACATAGTAAACAACAAGGCTCTAAGAGGTGATACCATCTTACAGTCAACCGAGGGAACAACACAGGGGGACCCTGTTGCAATGGCAATGTATGCAATTGGCCTATCAGTGCTCCAACAAGAAATAAAATTTGAAACAACAGGGGTCAAACAAGTGGCATATGCTGATGACCTTACAGGAGCAGGAAAAGTGGAGGGCATCAAAAAGTGGTGGGACTTGGTAACATCGCGAGGTCCACAAATAGGGTACCACCCAAATGCCAGCAAGTCCTTCCTCATCGTGAAGCCAGAACATTATGAACGGGCATTGGAGGTTTTTGGAGGAAGTGAGGTCAAAATAACTAAGGACAGCCAAAGACATCTAGGCGCAGTTATTGGCACTACAGACTTCAAGACCGAGTACGTAGCGGGAAAGGTGAATGAGTGGGTTAGTGAAATCCAAGCTCTGTCTGAGATTGCTAACACAGAGCCACATGCGGCCTTTGCTGCATTCACCCATGGAGTCAAGCATCGTTGGAACTACCTGATGCGTACTATCCCTGATATTGGACCCCTCCTCCACCCTCTGGAAGAAGTTATCAGTGTCAAGTTCATTCCCAAATTAGTGAAACACCCTGACTTAACCCCAGCAGAAAGAGCACATCTTGCACTTCCACCAAGACTGGGAGGGATGGGACTAAAAAATCCAGAGGAGATTGCTGCCACTGAACATAAAAATTCACTTAAGCTCACGGCAGCCCTCACGGACCACATAATAGCCCAGAATGCAACAGGGGAAGTGGATACCAGTGCAGCAAGTTGCAGCAACTATTGCTGCAGGTACCAGAAAATTTGAAAAAAAAAGTAGCTATAGCACAGGAGGTGGGCGCCTCGAACTGGTTAACTACGTTACCGATAAGGGCAAATGGTTTCAGTCTTAATAAACAAGAATTTACAGATGCCATTGCTCTAAGGTACGGTCGGCCAGTAGAAGGTTTGCCCTCCCAATGCGTGTGTGGCTCTTCCTATGATGGCGATCACGCCATGGTGTGCAAGAAGGGGGGCTTCATATGCATGAGGCATGACGAGGTAAGGGATCTCACAGCAAATATGTTGAAGGAAATCTGTCGGGATGTCATGGTAGAACCGACCCTCCTTCCATTGGATGGTGAGATCTTCCAACACAGGACTTCAAACACATCTAACGAAGCTCGTGTGGACGTCAGTGCTCGAGGATTTTGGAAGCGGGGACAGCGAGCTTTCTTCGACATCAGGATTTTTGATCCGATGGCCGCATGTCACGGTAACCTAGCTCTCGATGCTGCGCATTGGAGGAACGAGAACGACAAGAGAAGGGCATATGGGGAGAGAATTCAAAACGTTGATCAAGGCAGCTTTACTCCTCTAGTGTTCACAGCCTCTGGTGGGATGGGACCAAGTGCAAGATGTTTCTACGCCAGACTCGCGGAGTTGATCTCCGAACAGAAGCAGCAGCCTAGAAGTTATGTTACAGCCTGGATGAGATGTCGACTGTCTTTCTCTCTCCTTCGGTCGGCTTTGCTCTGCCTCAGGGGAATGAGAGCTTCTGCTCCACCTCCGACAACTGCTGCAGATATTGACTATGAGGCTACTGTCACTGAATGCCGCATAGATCTGCGGCTCAACTAATTTAACACAGATAGGATAGCTACTTATGTATTAGGATATTTAATATTAAGGTAATTAAATGGTGGTGAAGGTGTGGCTATTGGGGGAGGCTGGAGGCCACGATAAAAAAAAAAAAAAAAAAGTAGTAGTAGTAGTATTAGTCTTAGTAGGAGACGTCCACGAAGAGAATGAGAGACAGCCACCTCAGTGGAATGGCATGTCGATGGAAAATGCAGACATATGGGTCAAAGAAACCTACTCAGAAATTTTCAGGTGGTCGCCCGCTAACCTATTTGAACCACCCAAGTGTGCGGCCACCAAAGAAATGATTCTGATTACACTCAGGACCGCTTCCTCGCCCCTTTAGCTCTTCAAATTCTGGCAATAATACCACATCCATTTTGTCAGAGGACACACACAAAGACTAAGCACAAAGAAAATGTGGCAGCAATGAAGAGAAGATTGGCAATGTGGCAGACTGGGGCCCGTGCTGATCTCCTATGTGAAGCAAGAACACTGCAGGAGAGACTAAAAATTACGGATGACGGAAAGCAAAACATCGATGACGTGGCAAGAAAATTTGGAAACAAAATGCGTGTGGGAAAAGTGTCTCTGGCGGTAAGATCTCTCACAGAGGAATCCTCCGGTGGGGTTATGCCAATAAACAGAGATACAATAAAACTACTGAAAGATAAACATCCCCCTGCAAGTGATGAAGAAGGCATCATGTTCGAGGGTGACTATATCCCACCAAACGCTGTCCTGTTCGAGAAAATAACAGGAGAGATGGTGTGGAAAAAGGCACTGAAAACTCGAGGAGGAGCCGGCCCTTTAGGTCTGGATACAAACGGTTGGAGAGTCATCCTCAGCACAAACAAGTTTGGCCCTGTAGCAAGCGATCTCTGCACTGCCATTGTCATCCTTGCAAGAAAGCTGGCATCCTCTTGCTGCCATCACCTCCAGGCCCTGACGGCCTGCCGCCTCATTCCTCTGGAAAAGAAGCCAGGATGTAGGTCTATAGGGGTGGGGGAAGTGCTGAGGCGGATCATCGGAAAATGCATAATGGAGGTGGTAAAGGATGATGTCAGGGCAGCAGCAGGGAACCTACAAGTGTGTGCTGGCTACCAGGCAGGCGGGGAGGCCGCCATTCACGCCATGAAATTGATATTTGAGCAGCGTGATTGTGAGGCCGTTCTGCACTGCACTGCACAACATCAAGATCAAGTGTCCAAGCTTCGCAATGTATGTTAAAAACTCGCATAGGAATCCATCAGACCTCTATATAGTAAACAACAAGGCGCTAAGAGGTGATACCATCTTACAGTCACCCGAGGGAACAACACAGGGGGACCCTATTGCAATGGCAATGTATGCAATAGGCCTATCAGTGCTCCAACAAGAAATAAAATATGAAACAATTGGGGTCAAACAAGTGGCGTATGCTGATGACCTTACAGGAGCAGAAAAAGTGGAGGGCATCAAAAAGTGGTGGGACTTGGTAACATCGCGAGGTCCACAAATAGGGCACCACCCAAACGCCAACAAGTCCTTCCTCATCGTGAAGCCAGAACATCATGAACGGGCAATGGAGATCAAAATAACTAAGGACGGCCAAAGACATCTAGGTGCAGTAATTGGCACTACGGACTTCAAGACCGAGTACATCGCGGGAAAGGTGAATGAGTGGGTTAGTGAAATCCAAGCTCTGTCTGAGATTGCTAAAACAGAGCCACATGCGGCTTTTGCTGCATTCACCCATGGAGTCAAGCATCGTTGGAACTACCTGATGCGTACTATCCCCTACATCGGACCCCTCCTCCACCCTCTGGAAGAAGCTATCAGCGTCAATTTCATTCCCAAATTAGTTAAGCTCACGGCAGCCCTCACGGACCACATAATAGCTCAGAACGCAACAGGAGAGGTGGATACCAGCGAAGTAAACAAGATTCGAGGTCCATTACGACAGAACGACAGCACAGCCAAAGTGATAAGTTGCAGCAACTGTTGTTGCAAGTTCCAGAGAATTTGAAAAAAGGGTAGCTATAGCGTAGGAGGTGGGCGCCTCGAACGGGTTAACTACGTTACCGATAAGTGCAAATGGTTTCAGTCTCAATAAACAAGAATTTACAGATGCCAATGCTTTTAGGTACGGTAGGCCAGTGGAAAGTTTGCCCTCCCAATACGTGTGTGGCTCTTCCTATGACGTCGATCACGCCATGGTGTGCAAGAAAGGGAGCTTCATATGTATGAGGCATGATGAAGTAAGGGATCTCACAGCAAATATGTTGAAGGAAATCTGTCGGGATGTCATGGTAGAACCGACCCTCCTTCCATTGGACTGTGAGATCTTCCAACATAGGACTTCAAACACATTCAACGAAGCCCGTGTTGACGTCAGTGCTCGAGGATTCTGGACGCGTGGACAGTGCCTTAGCTCAGCACTAAGTGATACGACTTCCCATGGGCACATATATAAGCTTTTGGTAGAGCTCCCTTTTAACTTGGCTTATATATAAATAAGTTAAGGGGTTAAGTTACAAACCCAAAATGATCTTTTCTCCATTTATTGATAAACTGAAAATGTCACAGGCTATTAGTATAAGCACTGTAATTAACACTGTAAACTGTGAGTGTTACTTGAGGACAGGGCTGAGCTGGGCTGAGTTAAGTCACCCGTCCAATTCTCGTGAAGGTCAAATGTGGACTGAGGTCCTGAGGACTGGTGCCTGTGAGGGAAGGTGTCTCTGAGAAGAGGGGGGCCTCTGGATGAGATGCCCGGTTAACCCTACAATCTCAAGGTCAGCCTACTAAGGAATTTCCCCTCAAGTGAACAGCACAAGGTACTTCACAGCTTATGGAAGATAACAGTAAGGTGATTGTATTATAAGACACTTAAGGTTAGGACCCTAGTAACTGCTGAACCCCATGTTGCAGTTGCTTCAGTTTAGTGTTTTCACACATATGTATGTAACATGGATATGTTTATGTATAGTTTTTTTTTCTCTGTGAGAAGCTAATTCCTCGTAGAAGCTTGGAAGGTGGTGACCAAGCTATGTATTAGCCCTTGTCTCATGGCAATAACAATTATATAAATTTGGGTTAATACATTTAGTTTATACAGAAAGTAAATTATGTACAATGGTAAATTGAAATGATATTGATCTCTAGGAGCAAAATAAAAAATATTATTGCCAATATTACACAATAGTGGGAATTGGTATTTTTTATTCTGGTTCCCAGCTAGGACAATTACATTGGTTGTTTCGGTGGCTTGATCGTTTGACACTTGTGGTTCGCTCTGAAACTCGGATGAAGGGTGTCGCCATTGCTGGTGATATCAAACAAGACATGCTTGCTAATTTTCGTGGATCGCCATGGTATGATGATGATGGCAAGATGTCTCAGGAAAATGTTGAGAACTTAGTGGAACTGATTAGTTTTTTGGTGGCTGTTCGCGACCCTATATATTGCCGTGCCCTGGAAATTGAGTATTTACCGACTGATTTTATCATGGATTACGTAAATAAACGTGCTCACAAGTCAGCTCATACTCCACCAGCTCGTACTCCAACAGCTAGGACACCTACACCTATAGCACCAATGCAACAACGAGTTCCTAACAACCCAGGTAAATAATCTCGACAAGGTTTAGTATGTGCCCATTGTAAGAATATAGGTCATACAGTAGATGATTGTTCCCAGCTCCAGGGTGGTGGTGTCAAGAATAAGGAAAAGAGACATGCCCCCACTGGCCCACGGCAAAGACATGGATCACCCAAAACATATTCAGCGGCGGCAAAGACTACGTCTATGGCAGGCCATAAAGCTGATATGTGGTGTGAGTTCCATCAGTCGGCCTCTCACAACACGGATGAGTGTGCTATGATGCAAAGAGCTAGGAGCGTAGACGCAGGAACACCCAAGATAACACAGCAGCGTAGAGCGCATCGTTATCAGTGTAAGAAGTCTGGGGAAGACCAGCGCCAGTCCAAGGGCGAGGAAGGATAGGTACATCAGTACCAACGCCCAACAGCACTTCTGTGGCAGCCTCTTTAATAGGGGCGCTCAACAAAGGGGAATGTTACGAACCACGCCACCAATTGTCATGATCTACCTACCCAGCACTACGAGCAACGCCATCTATGGACGAAATCCGAGTATGACTAGTCTTAGTTACCACTCCGGGGTTTCCCTTCTCCATATCCTGGTTGTTGCGTCACCTCCTCCAAGTCTTCCTCATCAACTCCAGTTCGAGGACAGTTCAGTTCACTCTGGGAAGTGACCACAGGATCACCTATCCTGGAAACCTACGGCACAGTGACGACCTACCGTCTTCTACAATACTCAGCCTTACTCGTCAGCCATCTCAGCTCCGCACTTAAGTATTTGTAATCTTATATTGCCTCCCCACCTCCACCTTGCTTCAAATTATTGTATGTTGTATAAATATGTATATACTGTTAATGTTTAGGTTAAGTATGGTTAAGGGTAAATTGTAGAAAGCTGAATATTTTGTTAAGGAATTTATGGTACTTTATTATACACAACAAAAACTCGCATCCTTTGTCTACCCTTTTATAGTCCGATTGTCTTTGTTTTTTTATTGTTGTTGCCTGTTGGGATCTGGGTAGACTTTTAACTATATCCTAAATCCCCAACTCGGAACAAATGGCGACCGTGACAGGACCCAACATTAAGTTCCATATTTCTTCCCTCCTTGTTACTCCTTGTTAATTATTCCTCCCAGTCACTTCTGTTCACAATTGCCTTACGGTGGTTTAAAGTTCCTTCATATGTGTGTGCATATATTGGTATTATCGTACAGTAAGAGTGACAGTCGTAGGATATTAGGTTCCAAGTGTCATAAGGCTTACCTGTTATTACACGTGGCAGTCGTGTAGTAAGTCTTATCGAGTGTAGGGAAGAATCCGGGTCTGTTTAATGCCGTATCCTCGCTCCAGAGTAGGCTGTTCCATAGTCACTAGTTTAGGGTGAAGTGATATCTTGGGACGCCCCGCTCTACCAGGACCCCATAATTATAAAGCCTCAATTATTGTTCTTCTCATTATCTCATTCAAGGTTAATGATCAAGTAACTCAAGGGTTGTTAATCCGGATCTTTATATAAATGTCGTAATACACCCTTCCTGTTTACTCAAGGGTTGTTAATCCGGATCTTTATATTAATGCCGTAATACGCCCTTCCTGTTTCAAGTATCTAAGGGTTGTTAATCCGGATCTTATATTAATGCCGTAATACGCCCTTCCTGTTTACTCAAGGGTTGTTAATCCGGATCTTTATATAAATGCCGTAATACACCCTTCCATTTTACTCAAGGGTTGTTAATCCGGATCTTTATATAAATGCCGTAATAAGCCCTTCCTGTTTCAAGTATCTAAGGGTTGTTAATCCGGATCTTTATATTAATGCCATAATACGCTCTTCCTGTTTCAAGTATCTAAGGGTTGCTAATCCGGATCTTTATATTAATGCCGTAATACGCCCTTCCTCTTTCAAGTCTCTTATACTTATCTAAGGATCTTATCTGAAGAACAATATTCATAAGTGTAATTTCCCTAGGTATAACTTGGTTAGTTTCCGGGATTTTCTGGTTATCCACTGCCGTGATATTTTCTAGGGTAATCCACTTATCTTATCTTTTTGACCATTAATTAATTTATCTAGGTTTTCTTAACAATGGCCACCTCAGGATTTGTTAAACTTGGTAGTCCTGGAGGAGTGGAAGAGCAAGATACCATTTCACATCTTGAAGCATGTGGAGGAGCGTGGAGAGGTTAATTTAGGGCGTGCTGCTGAGCTGGCTGATGCGTATGCCTTGCTGGTGGGGTCACTGTGCCGTAGGGAACGTGTTACTTTCCGGCATGTTAGGTCCTCCTCTGATGATAACATTGGGGACGTGAGTGGTAGGTCGAAAGGTCCCACACCTACCCCCCCTGATGCAACCAAGTTTTAGTGTTCTTACTGTAAAAACCCAGGCCATACGATCCAGTCTTGTAAACACCCAAAGTGTCGAACTGCTAAAAGTAGTTCCCTGGATCCCAAATCCAAACCAATAGCAACCACCAATGTGGAAAGGCCCCATCAGGATCTCTTCTCTTCATTCACCTATGAGGGAAAAATTTCAATCATAGAGGGGTCTCGTTCTTTCCCTATTCGTATACTACGTGATACGGGCGCAGCACAATCTATCCTCCTGTTTAACGTCATTCATGATATATCTACCTCATTTACTAATGAGAGTGTTCTAATTTCAGATCTCTCATCCCATTCTTCCTATCCCTTAGCTAAAGTGCACCTCCAATGTCCCTTGATTACTGGGGAAGTGCAAGTAGCTATTAGGAAAGATCCAATGCCTGTGAGCGGCATCATTTTTATTATTGGGTAATGACTTGGTAGGAGATCTAGTGGTTCCCAACATAAAGACAGTCGACTCTCCCTTACCTGTCAACTCCACCACTGACCTTGAAGAAACTACTCCTCACCTTTTCTCATCTTATGCTGTCACCCGGTCACAGAGTGTGCGAAATGGGCCCTCTTCATCTAAAACCACCTCCAATATCTTCCTACCCACAGAAGATCTGTACAATAAGACCATTAGTAAGGATGAGCTCATTAAAGCCCAACAATCTGATCCATCTGTTTTCAAACAGGTGATGAAAGACCTCAGTGTGGACCATTGTGCATCTTCGGCTTACCACCCACAATCCCAAGGTTGCTTGGAACGGTTCCATCAAAACTTTCAAATCAATGCTAATAAACTATCTCCCCTCAACTATATAGTCCATACTCCTGATCGCAGAAAAGATTCACAACTTGTTCACATTAATCTCATGAAACTTTACCATTCCAGGCAGTCAGAGGAAGACATCCCAGAGGCTATAAGCCTACCTGTATTGTATATGGTTTTGTCAGGGCCGGAGCCGGAGACAGATGACATGGACCAATTGGAGAATTTAGACTTCCCTCTACCTAAAGAAAACCCTGCTAACAGTCACATACTCAACAACTTGGATGAGTATTTTTCTGTTCTGAATCCATCTCAAGCAAAAGATCTCACTAAGTTATTATCAACATTTCCTAAAGTCACGTCAGACCTCCCAGGGTTTTGCAATATACTTATATTAAGCTAATCTCAGATGATGTACAACCCATTAGGCAATCAGCATATCGACTAAATCCACAAAAAAAGAGAGATTATGAAAAAGGAGGTAGATTTTTTGTTAAAACATAACTTAGCTGAGCCTAGTACCTCCCCCTGGGCTTCACCTTGCCTTCTCATTCCAAAACCCGATAGCACTTTTCGTTTCTGTACCGATTATCGTAAAGTGAACCAGGTCACTGTCTCAAACTCCTACCCTTTACCTTTGATTGTAGATATAATAGACAGCATAGGCTGTGCAAAATTTGTAACTCCATTTGGTCTTTTTCAATATTTGGTTATGGCGGTTGGCTTTTCTAATGCTCCGGCCACATTCCAGAGAGCAATCAATTACCTGATTCAGGACCTAGGTGGGACATTCGCCTACCTGGATGACCTGGTGGTGGTGTCAGAAGGCTGAGACGAACATCTGGTGCGTTTGGAGATACTGTTGGCACGACTGCAAGAGACTGGATTCACCATAAACCTGGCTAAATCTGCTTTTGGCCGGGCCTCAGTGACTTACCTGGGACATATCGTTGGGCATGGTATGGTGAGACCCAAGGACGCAAACGTTAAAGCCATCTTGTCCTTCCCCACTCCAAGGATGAGGAAGGAACTCATGCGCTTCCTGGGGATGTGCGGCTTCTACCGTCGGTTCTACAGTAACTTCTCCAGCGTGGCCGGACCCCTCACAGACCTCACCAGTTCTGCAGTCCCTTACATCTGGACCCAGAGGTGCGACAAGTCTTTCCACCGCCACAAAGCCTTCCTTGCCTCCAAGCCTGTAGTCCACCCCCCTGACTACACCTTGCCCTTCCATCTGCAATTCGACGCTTGCGGTGTCGGAGTGGGGGCTGTGCTCCTACAACCCGACCCAACCACTGATGTCCTTCACCCTGTGGCATACTACTCCGCCAAGTTGAAAAAACATCAGACCAACTACTCGACCATAGAGAAGGAGGCCCTGGCTCTGGTGTTGGCAATAAAGAAGTTTGAATGTTACCTCCAGTCTTGCCCACAAACAACCCTAGTCTTCACCGACCATAACCCACTCACGTTCATCCAAACCAACAAGACCTCCAACCAGCGAATCCTCCGCTGGGCTCTCCTCACCCAGCCCTATAATCTACAAGTCCGGCACATAAAGGGGGTGGACAACCTGATTGCGGACTCCTTATCCCGAGCTCCAGTGGAAATGCAGCAGCTACTCTCCAGACGCACCAGGTGATCACCTCCTTCGCGCCCGCGCTATGGAGGTCTTTGGAGGGGGGGTGTGTTAGGAACCACGCCATCAATTGTCATGATCTACCTACCCAGCACCACGAGCAACGCCATCTAGGGACGAAACCCGAGTATGACTAGTCTTAGTTACCACTACGGGGTTTCCCTTCTCCATATCCTGGTTGTTGCGTCACCTCCTCCAAGTCTTCCTCATCAGCTACAGTTTGAGGAGAGTTCAGTTCACTTGGGAAGTGACCATGGGATCACCTATCCTGGAAACCTACGGCACAGTGACTACTTACTGTCTTCTACAATACTCAGCCTTACTCGTCAGCCATCTCAGCTCCACACTTAAGTATTTGTAATCTTATATTGCCTCCCCACCTCCACCTTGCTTCAAATTATTGTATGTTGTATAAATATGTATATTCTGTCAATGTTTAGGTTAAGTATGGTTAAGGGTAAATTGTAGAAAGCTGAATATTTTGTTAAGGAATTTATGGTACTTTATTATACACAACAAAAACTCGCATCCTTTGTCTGCCCTTTTATAGTCCGATTGTCTTTGTTTTTTTATTGTTGTTGCCTGTTGTGATCTGGGTAGACTTTTAACTATATTCTAAATCCCTAACTCGTAACAGGAAGTATTGTCCATTCCGGCGAGACTTGGGTCTATCATATTGGTTCTGGATATTGATAAGGTTGCATGCGCAAATGTATTAGCTTTGGCATCCTATCAAGAGTTACAACGTAGATTCCCTCACCGAGATTTTTCATTTAGACCTACTGACGCCGATCTCGAAGGAGTATCCGGGACGCAGCTGAACATTGCTGGGAAGGTTACTTTACCACTACGTTTCTCTAGACGTGGTATTCCCTTTTATGCTGCCAGCTGACGTGTCGATAGGTCTACCAACACTTAGAACGAATTTTATTGATGTACGTCCACTTAACAATATTATTCCGTTTAAGGGTGTTTCCTACAGGTGCTATGCGTAATTCTGCACCGTTGCTCTTCGCAAGGTTGAAAGTGTTATCCACCATTCCCATTAGGAGGAAGGAGGATAACGAGTCAAAGCGAGCTCAAGACCTCACAGGCTCACTTTCCCAGCGTGATTATAGCAGCAAAAGTTAGAAGTTTGTACCTGCAGTATTAACGGGTACTCTCCACTATCAGAATGAGGAAATCACCATGGCCACTGTAGTTTTACCTGGCGTGTACAGGGGGACTGATGTAGTATATCTACTAGAAAAGTGCAAGGTTAAGGGTTTATCGTGCGAATCGACATTGAGAACGATTAGACCTGGTGGTTTAACAGACGTTCTAGTTCTTAACAGAACAGGAGCTCTTAGAATATTGAAAGAAGGATGTTATTTGTGTGATTTTATAGTGTACCATAACAATGTTGTATAAATGCCTAAGCAATTCCCAATTGGTAGTATTTTTTCTCAATCTCAATAAACTAGGCAGGAGAGGATAGATCAAATATCACCACATGTGAAGGTGATTGATCATCCTCAAGGCAACACAAGACTCTTAGAGCTGCTTGCCGACTACAGAAACATTGTAGCTTTACCAGGGGAACAGTTGGGGCACACAGATCTAACGTCACATCACATATCCTTAATAGAGGACACGAATCCAATCTACATACCAGCTTACCGACTACCACATAGCCAGCGCGCTGTAGTTCACGACATGGTTCAGGATATGTTGTATGAGAAGGTTATCACACATTCTAAATCTCCTTTCAATAGCCCTTTGCTCTTAGTCCCAAAGAAGGAATGCGGTTGGCGCCCAGTTATTGACTTTAGGCGCGTCAATGATAATACGATCCCAGATAGGTACCCGTATGCCTGTCTTGAGTGATATTGTACAGTCCTTAGGCAAGGATAACGCTGTGTTTAGCAATTTAGTTTTGCTTAGCAGTTAATAGCAGATACCTCTCGATGAGAAATCCCGAGAGGTTACTGCTTTTAGTACTCCTTTGGGCCATTTTGAATTTCTGAGAATGCCTTTCGGTCTCAGAAATGCTCCACTGACGTTTCAAAGGATGATCAACACCCTGTTTGCCTGATTAATAGGTACCACAGTCTGCGCTTACTTGGATGATCTCATAGTAGTCAGTAAGGATGTCGATACCCATCTTGTCAAACTGCGTGAAGTGTTACAAAAACTTTCTACAGCAGGTCTTAAAATTAAACTTTCTAAATGTGAGTTTTAAAAATCCAGAAACCATTTCCTTGGTCATGTAGTTGACAGTGACGGCATTCATACAGTTGATGATAAAGTTAAAGCTGTAGCTCAGTTTCCACGTCCTGCATCGGTTGATAAGGTGCGTAGTTTTTTTGTTTTATCTGGATATTATCGTTCTTTTAATAAGAACTATGGGACATTGGCGTCACCCTTAACTAAGTTACTGAAGAAAGATGCAATGTTTGTATGGAATGCTGAGCACGAAAATAATTTTGTTGCATTGAAGACGGCACTTACCAATGCCCCTGTTTTAGCATTTCTTGATTACTCTCAAGATTTCACTCTGTGTACCGACGCTTCTGGACTAGGAATCGGACTAGGACTCATGCAGTTGGACTCAAGAGGAAAATTTAGAGTGATTGCTTTTATAAGTCGTAAACTTAATGATGCCGAAACACGTTATTCAGTAACGCATCTAGAAACGTTAGCTGTTGTTTGAGCACTGAAGAAGTTTAAAGACATCATCTTTGGTTATAAAATAACTGTTTTTACGGATCATGCGGCAGTAACAGAACTGTTCCATGGCAAAAATCTGTCAGTCAGATTAGCACGCTGGTATCTGACAATTGAAGAATTCGTCCCCGAGTTTAGGTAATTACCGGGAAGAGCGAATGTGGTCGCCGATGCTTTATCTAGAAATATTGCACCAGTGATGCCTCTATCTACGTTCATTCTTTCACAATTAGAGGATGAACGAGGACGCGATCCTTTGTGGTCTGCAGTCATTTTTGCTTTAGAATCGGGAGAGGAAGTTAAGCTTCCTAAATTGATTCTTCCACTCAGTTAGTTTGAATTACGACATAACATACTCCATCGATCCAAAAAGACGTCTGAGGGTATAGTTACACAAATAGTCGTACCTGACACATTGTGTGAAACGATTATAACGTCGTTCCACGATGTTCCTCAAGCAGGTCGCCAATGACGTGACAAATGCCTTGCGGAAATTAGAAAAAAATATTTTTGGAAAACTATGAAGAAAGACATAGAATTACATATTGCTAAGTGTTCGTCATGTGCTCAACATAAGGGTACTACAAGGTCACCGGCTCCAATTCTACAATATCCTACACCAGAACGTCCGTTTGATACAGTCGCGGTCGACTTGTTACAACTTCAGAGTAGTCATCAGGGATCCTCGTACGTCCTAGTGTGTGTGGATCATTTTTCTAGATTTGTGATTTTAGTCCCACTGAAGGATAAAACAGCCGAATCTGTGGACTATACCTAAGTGATGAATCTTTATATGTCCTTTTACTACTCACAAGGTTCTTCTCTCCGACAATGGATTAGAGTTCAAGAATCAGCTAGTAGCACAAATTTGTGTACAATATGGAATACAACAAAGTTTTATTACAGCCTATCATCCACAGGCTAATGGCCTTGTCGAGAGAGCCAATCACAAGATCCTAGAGATACTTCGCCCGATTGTGTGTGATATGCAGTACACATTGGAGGATTGGTTTCCGCAAGTTGCAGCATCTATTAATGGGTCGATTAATAGCTCTACCGACAAATCACCCTACTATATTGTTTATGGCATAGACAAACGTCTGCCTTATGATGTACTTACTGACAAGCCATGCCCGCTTAATAATATGGATGATTTTGCGACAAAACAGATCAGCATTTTTACAGATATTCATGGCCAAGTACTTAAACATTTAGCAGCGTCATTCGCTGAAATGATTTATAAGCAACATAAACAAGCTAAACCTGTCGTGTTAAAAATAGGCGATGCTGTTATGATGAGAGAACCTGAAAGGAACTCTAAGCTTTCGGCCCAATTTTCTGGTCCATTCCGCATTATCGCCAAAGATGAGGGCAACAAGTTTAAAATTTGGAAGCCTAATGCACAGACCGCAGATGTAGTGCACTGTGACCGACTTAAGAAGGGCCATCCAGATTCCTTACCCAAGAATGGTAATGATGTCATAGACACATCTTTTCAGACGAATGGTAATGATGTCATAGACACATCTTTTCAGACGAATGGTAATGATGTCATAGACACATCTTTTCAAAAAGTACACACACCAAGTGTGCCTAATGATTATCGTTTGAAACTTCGTTCTGCAAACAATTATTAAAATACATTGAAACTTTTACAGAATGGCTTGGATCATCATTGCACTGCTCCTACTGCTTTGTGGCACCGTTGTGTTGATAGATATGTCCACTGATGTCCTTAAGCCAGGTGCGCTTGTTGCACCCCTTGTACACATTCTCATTGTAGAGGACGTAGTGAACATAAAATATTAGTTGCATGGACTGTTCAAGCTTCCCCGCAAGATGGAAACCATTGACGCTCAACTGCAGACAGCTTTGATTGTCCTTGATGATCTCCGTAAAACTCCAAACATTTCGGCGATGGTTTCACAAACTGTTGAGCTTCAGCTGCTTCGTCTCAGAACCCTTCACAAGATTCTCGTCGCTGTCGCAAACACTACTCCAGCGAACGTCTCAGAATGATCTTGCAAAGAAAGTGCGTTCCCAAACACGAAAAAAGTGAGGATTGTTTAATTTTGTGGGTCTTATACTAAGCACTCTATTTGGCACAGCGGCTGCCGAGGATGTAGCTAAACTAGGAGACCGCATGAACATTTGCATGCAGCAGAAGATTCTGTTCAAGATATAATTTCTAATAAAAATGAACTCATCGCAAGCATCGTGGATGCAGAGATAGGTCGAGTGGATGCAAAGCTTGTGCCTGTGAAGACTCTTCTTGAATCATTACAAATAGCCAAGTTGACTTCTCATTTAACTCCAATTTTCCCAGATCATGAGGTGGAATATTATTACCCTCTGTTGGAGTCAACTCTCACACACAATGCTGTTCTTATCCACATACCTATGGTAGGGCAACATAAATTTAATGCATGGCATTTGGAACCCTTCCCTTGGTATGTTAATGACACACTGTATACTCTGGATAGATCAAAAGAACTTATGCTAATAGATGAAGAATATACCTTGTTAGCATTGGATGATCCTAGGGTATTATCATGGTGTAAATCGTCATATTTACATTTACACATATGCCCAGCCTATGTATTCGCATTTATATCAGCTGCAGAAGGGATATGTGAATTGGCAGTCATACAAACTAACGTACGCACAGCGCTAACACAATGTAGTTATAGGCCAATTACTAGGAAAATTGTGTTTCATGCGCATCTGCGTAATGTGTAATATTTTTTCTTTCCTGATGAAAGTAATGTCATTTTAAATGCCACAGTGGTGGTTAGCAGTTAGTTGTGAAAGGTTATTATAAGGCTCCGGATTACTGTGAGATAACTTGTAGTTCATTGAAGACCTTGCTTTCTCATCAGCATTTTGCATTGAATTTAAATCTTATTTCGGATTTAATTCCTTTGTTTCAAGTCCTTAACTTAACTATTGGTGAAGTTAATATTGTCTCAGAGAAGTTATTTCTTGCTTGAAAGAGTCACAGTTTGCTGATTTAGAAGATCATCTGTTATTTTATTTTGTACGGGAATTTGCAATACCGAGTTTAACCATTCCCACTATAGTGTTAATTCTGGCAATGATGTGTTTGTTTTGTTATTATAAGTCAGTGTCTTCCAAGTTGAACATTGTACATAAGATACTAGCCCGTAAGACATTTAAGTCTAGGACCCCAGTAGTTGATGAGCCTCCGGTTCCAGAGTCCCCAGCTTAGTGTCTACACATATGTTTGTAACATGGTTATTGGTTAGGTTTATGTATGGGATGTATTCTACGAGATAAGTTTATTCCTCGTGGAAGCTCGGAAGGTGGTAACCGAGCGATCAGATTTTAGATTTGTCCCCGAAGGGGCTAGTTTATTGGGCACCCCCTTGCATGCTGTGCAAGGGGAAGCGCAGAAGCGTTTACAGCGGCCATCTGGGAAGTATGTAAAGTTCATACTTGCCTTTATGACTCGTGCATTAAGAGCGTAAAAGCCTGAAAGATCATAGGTTTTGTCAAGTTAAATAAAGTGAGAGAATGATGAGTGTGTGGAGGGAAAGTTTCCGGTACATTTCATCTGTTTATAGCAAAGCTTGGCAGGTCCCTAATAATGTCAAGTGCCAGGCCTGTCACTAGGAGGAGTGATATCTGGTCAGGGAGGGAAGAGGTGTTGGTAACAGCTGGGGACTTGTAGGAGGGGGTCATAGGGCAAGTGAGGATGTAGTGAGAGAGGGTGTGAGAGTCGGGTTGACCACAAAGTTTACAAACAGTGCGGCCAGGCTCAGGGTTGCCAATGTACTCCCATAGGTACCTGTACCCTAGGCCCAGTCTCATGTATATAATCTGTTGAGATCGAGTCAGGGATTGATACTCTTTGTAGTGGCGGTTGTCGTCACCGGTTACAGCGTCATAGTGGCATAGTGTGACGCTACCCCGTTGTTTCAGGTGTGTCCAATTTTCGTCGAATGCTTCTCGTTGTGCGGCGTGTCTGCGAGATTTGAGATGATTCAGGGAGAGGGCGAGAGTGGCTTCAATATCTTCTTCTTGTGTAGCTTCTTTGGCAAGCCGATCAACAGTGTCACAGGCAGTTGTTCCTATACGTGACGGGATCTAAATAAACTTGACACGGATGTCATCAGTTTGTTCTAGCGCGGCAACGGCGGCTAGAGTGTGTTGGGCGGCAGGGGAGGAGGGGGAGGGTAATTTGAGCCTCGCTAGCGCAGAAGTGCTGTCACTGATTATAAGGAGGTTCCGGCGTTCAGTGCAAGCATAGGTCGCCCCCTCATGAATGCCAACGAGGATGGCTATGCTTTCAGCATCAGTGGAGGCGGCCCAGTTGTGGGCCCTGATTTTCCTGCAGGCCTGGCGTTCAGGAATCCACACAGCTGCCACAGCGCTGCCCAGCGTAGTAACAGACCCATCACAGTAGACGAGGCTAGGAGGGTGGGAGGTCTTAGGAGAGGAGGCGACATCATTTATTTGCTCAAGGCAGTTAAGTTTGAGCATATACCGCAGTTGGGTGGATTTACGACCAGGGAAGGTGTGGACGACAACTTCAACACACGGGGAAGTCCACGGCGGTAGAGGCGGATGAGTGTACTCTGGAGGGAGAGAGGTCGAGGGGGTGTAGAGGTGATAACGCAGGATGTCAGCAGCAGTGCGGACAGGCCAGTGTTGAGAGGGGGAGGGAAAAGTAATGGGGACAGGCCGGCGCAGGAGGGTGTTAAGATGTGAGTTCAGTGAGCGCGACAGGGGAGTCGGTTGCTCACTGCGAAGAAGTTTAACGCCAAGGATGGCATTGAGAGCAGAAATTCGATCGCAGACGGGAAGCAGGATCAGTTCACGCTGCATGACTTCTATTCTGGTGGTCATAGGGCAGCCTAGGATGAGTCTCATCGCTCTGTTTTGGATTTTCTCTATGCTTTGTTTCTCGCGCTGGGAGGCAACTACAAGGACAGGAGAGGCATAATCTATGACAGCTCTGACGATGGCAATGTACATGAGACGTAGGACCCTGACAGAGGCTCCTTTGAGGCTGTGAGTGAGGGACTGGAGGGGTCTCGTTCGTTGGCGGCACAGGGAGATGACGTGGGCGGCGACAGCGAAGGTGGTGGCTCTGGTAGTGGCTCGCACAGGTAGACCAAGGTACCTGTAGGTGCGTACTTGATCGATGTCTTGTCCTTGCAGAGTCAGCGGTGTCTGACGCCGGAAACGTGAGATGAACTTGGTTTTAGTGTGTGAAATGACTAGCCCGAGTGTTTGACAGGTCCGGGCGAACGTGGAGAGTATAGGTTGTTCATGTTGCACTGTAGTAATTTGGAGGAGAATATCATCAGCGTAGCTTATGGTGTGACCGTCTAGGGCGCGCTCAGCAAAGATGTCGTTGAGGCGGCAGATGGAGTTCATGAGAACATTAAAGAGTGTAGGGCTGAGTACACCTCCCTGAGGCGTGCCAAGATCAAGGTCCCTGATCGTAGAGTAGTGGCCCTGAAAACGGACACGGGCCTGTCGATGGGAGAGGTAGTCAGCAATCCACGTGATGAGTTTGCCCTTCACATCCATGTGAGTGAGGCCTTCAAGAATCACTTTACTGTTGGCTTTATCAAAAGCACCCTTGAAGTCGACGAAGAGGGAGGTTTTGGCTGAGGTGTTTGCCATGTAGTGAGCTATGCAGTGAGCAGTGCTCTTTCCGGGGCTGAAACCATAGAGGTCAGGGTACAGGTGGGCTTCAATTTTCCAGTGGAGGCGGTGGCGTATCATGCGCTCCATCATCTTTGATAAGCAGGAGATGAGGGATATTGGACGATATTCATCTTGTCTGCCTGGTTTAGGGACTGGGATGGTGGTGGCAGTCTTCCATAAGTGAGGCAGCTGACCAGTATCAAACGAGAGGTTAAATAGACAGAGGAGGGGGTTACCAGGGGTGGCAATAAGGGCATTTAGCACATCATATGTGACGCCGCCATCGCCAGGGGCGGTGGACCGACCACGCTTAATAGCATTTAGTAGTTCACACTGTGTGAAAGACACATCAGTGTCTGCAGATAGTACGAAGATGCGCTGTCGGTGTTGTGGTTGCAGTGCGTGGGTGAGGTCTGGTACAGCGGATGGTAGCGCATCAATGGAGGCGGCCTCCTGCCACGTCTGGGTGAGCGCCTCAGCTCCGGCAGCTGGTCTGGGGTGGAGCTCTGTTAATGGTGAGGAAACGATCCTCCGGCTGGTTACCGCCGCTAACTCGCTCGTTTGCTGGTGCAGACGACACTTGGGGTGGTTGGACAGAGGTGAGAACGGCAGCGACTATCTGCGTCACCGGCAGATTCAATCCAGCCGTCATACAGTCAGTATCTAGCTACCCTGCTGTCCGTCAAATTCTGGCTGTGATCTCATCATAAGTCCTGGACTCGTGGGCTGTGTTCCCAGACCTTCACCTATCAACTGTCAACTCTCTGGTCATCTACCACTACCGCATACCATTACCGTCAGTTCATCTCATTCCGTCTGTGCCCCGGTGTTTTCCTGCCATTTCAAGACGTCGCTCGAGTGCCGAGTTGGATGGACGCGTCCCTACCCCAGGGCCACTGCCTTAGGAAATATTTGCTCATGGTTTGATTCTATAATTGTTTGATTCAATTAATTGCTGACTCCCCTTTATTGTTCGATTCTATCAATTGTTGACTCCATTTAATTGTTTGAATCCATTAATTGCTGACTCCCATTATTTGTTTGATTCCTTTAATTGTTTGCTTCCATTAATTGTTTGACCCCATTATCTGTTGACTGCCTTAATTGTTTGACTCCCGTAATTATTTGATGTTTGTTGAGTGGTGTCAGAGTTTTGTGTTATATTTTTATAGTAAAGAGATGCCAATCTCAAACAGTTGTTTGTTATTCCTCGGAAAACCATGGTCCTTGACTTTCCTTTATTAAGATCCTGATTAGCCTGGTAAGGGATTTCTATCCCTAAGTCCCAGCCCTTCACACCTATAGATGTAGACTGGTCAATAGAAGAAGCAAAATCAAACCACTGTTTCTCTCGTGCGAGAGTGATGGCAGATTGGAGCTCTTTATTTGTGCGCATCAGGAAGCATAGAGCGTCAGGGGAGCTGGGAGATTTCTTCCACTGGTCGACTGCTAGTCGGTGCCATACTTGGACAGACTTAACATGAGGGTCACGGTTAACGTTCCACTGACTCCTGAGCTGGCGGTTAGCGCGGCGGTGTTTTGGGACAGGGCGGAGGAGGTCAGGGCATTGTTGGACAGATCAAGGTAGAGTTTGTCTGCAGTGGTGACAGTGTAACACTGAAACCATTCAGCAATGGTAGTGATGAAGGCAGTATGTTGGCAGGGGGGTAGGCTGAGCCTAGGGCCCTTGGGTGGAGTGGGTATTATCACGTACTGGAGGGTAGTGTGGATAGGGAAATGGTCACTGTGGGGGGAGTGGAGGATGTGGGTGGAGTGTGGGCGGTGAGGGTCAGAGTAGAGAGCTATGTAGTCAAGTTTCCCTCCCCCGATGTGGGTGGCTCATGGAGGGCAGAGAAGACGTACAGGGTCATCAGTGGTTTGTAGGTAGGAGAGCCAGGAGTTACCCCGGGAGTTTGAGTGGGGCCCCTGGGAGCCGAGACTGGGGTGACGGGCATTGAGGTCCCCCACAAGGAGGGTGGGGGTGGAGGTGATATGGTGTGGTAGGACAGGTACAGTAGGGGTGGAGGGAGGCACATAGACATTGACAATATTGAGGGACATACCTTTTAGTGTGATTGTGATGGGATGTGCGACACCACCGTCGTCATCAAGGGGGACGTCGAGAGGTTGGTAGGGGACATCCTTTTTGACGTAGATCCGTAGTCCACGTGCATGGCTTCGTGGTAGTCCATCGATGCGGAGAACAGGGGTGGATGGGCTCTCAAAACATGTGTAGCCACTGAGCACATAGGTACCAGCAGCGCACCGCGTTTCTTGAAGGCACAGCACGTCGACGTCTTCAGTGTAGCTGTAGGTTTTGAGGGCACCAAACTTGCTTTGCAAGCCGTTTATGTTCCAGGTGAGTACCTGCAGTCCTGTAGCGTTGCTATCCATTGTGGTGTATTAGACTGATTACCCCTGACGTGGACGGATGGGCCGTAGGTGCCGGTATGTCGGAGTATGGGTAGCCGGGGGTGGAGTCCTCAGGTCCAATAGGTAGCCCTGGTGGAGACAGCACAGACACAGGAGCAGGCGCGGCTTGCGGTGGGTAGACAAGTTAAGGCACAACGTGACGTAAAGATGAGGCAGGGCTTGGCTAGGGGGCAGCAGTACACACAACCTGTGAGCAGGGGGGTTCACAGGGGGACTACCAGCTTGTGTCAAACCAAAAGAGGGAAGTGACTGGGTGGCAGCAAAGGGCAAGAGTTGGCGGTGTAGGTCGGAGATGGCGGTACAGAGTGTAACGAAGAGTTTCTCAACATGTCTGGTAAATCCTTGGAAGAGGGACATGATCTGTGTCATGTCACTGGAGAGGGGTTGTGGGGGGGCACTGATGGCGGCACAAGGCTTGACAGCGTCAGGGTAGAGACGGAGAGGAGGCTCAGTAGTGGTTGAGTTAGGGAATGGTAGGTGCTGTTGTGGTGGAGCCTGGTGAAGCCAGGCAGGGGCAGGTGTCCCAGTAGACTGGGGGTTGTGGTAGACGCAGCCCTTGGTTAGGCCTCTCCCTTGGGACAGAAGGGCGACTGGGGCACTGCCGTGAGTCAGCATTGTGCCGGCCGCCACAGTTACAGCACCTGGACTCAACTACATAGCCCACACCACCCCTATTAAGGTGGTCGTTGATTTTCTGGGCACAGGCGGCAGAGTTGTGGCTATGCGAGCAGAAGAGACATCTAGGACGATCACGTCGGCAGCAGGCAGTGAAGGTGTGACCCCAATGAGAGCAGATAACACAAAATGCAGGCCCAGGATGATAGGGTTCTCCATAAAGTGGTGGAAGGATTGGATGGGCTTCCACAGTGGTTGGACCTACCTACCCTTCCCTTCCACTTGACAATAACAGCAGCTTGTGGAGTGTTTCCCTGGTAATGTCGACGTATACTGAGTATATTATAATTAAAGTCATGCGCATCTTCGATGTCAGCGTATAGGGGGAATCGTTTCACTAGGATGTGGCAACATTCATCAGCGTCTGCTGGGGGGGCTACTAGCCAACAGTACTAAGGGTTTCATAGACTTCAGGAGTCTGACACTTGATAAAGTTCCGGTTATTACCTTGTCAGAATTGAATGTTGGGACCATGCTGTCTGCAGTACTTCATCATCCAATTATACCGATCCTCGATGGATTTTAATGAGTCCTTGGGAAAGTGGAGAATCAGCTTACTTGTTTGTTTGGCAGAGGGCAGGGTGATAGGGTTCATGGCATTGCTGTTTCCACTGTGGCTAGTGTTTCCCATAGAAACATTTCCATCACTGTCATAATCACTGGGGTCTGACTCTTGAAGGGTGTTGGATTCAGTCAAGACCTGCTGTGTTTTATTCCCAGTTGAATTCTTTCTGCTTTCTTCTGTGTGTTACATCCTTTTCTTCCTATCACTCATGATCTCATCACTCTCTCTTCCTTCACTTTTCTTCGCCGACTCTCGCCTCCTCTTCTTTTCTTTCTTACTAATCACCTCTTGAAAATTGTCTATCACTTCTATTGTTGATGACCGCGGATCGTCTGCTTCTGATTCGTTACTTGAAAGCCTCAGGTCGTATTCTAAGTTGTTCAGTAGTGCAATCTTTTCTTCTTTAGCCAAAGCCTTCATAGGTTTCTGCCCACCACTCTCCCCAGGCATTGTGCAATGCTTGTGTTCGGTCACAGGTGAGATGGAGAGGCAACCACGTCACTACCACGTCATACAATGTCACGCTCTTCGCACTGCGCATGCGCAGATGCGAAAATAACCAACCAGAGGGTCCAGGCAGAAAGTCCAGATATTTTATCTAAAATATTGTTTAAGTCTAGCAACTATAAATTTCACAAGCGACACTGTGCTTACAACTGGGCTCCACTGTAGTTCTCTAAACAGATTGAAGGTAGTCGTCTCACTAAATTCATCAGAATTGGGAATTGTAGGGAGAGCTCACTCACAGCCTTTGTTGACGTTTCACAGTGCGAATTTTTTTTTTTGAGTTTGAAAAATCGGCCCATGGAATTAATGATGTAGTTCTATGTGCAGAATCATGTGATATCTTCAGATTTGAAAAGTTTTTATTTTTTGCTTGGTAAATTTTAACTTGAAATCTTATGAAAATTCAGTATTCCCACCCTTTTACCAACACCACTAAATAGCTTATTTAAAGTAAAGTAAATGTATCAGGTTAATTTATTAGGATGAAAATGATCCAGAATAGTGAAACGAATGATCTTGACACATATATTAAATTTAATATTCCTTTAGAAAACAAAATATCAAATACAAAAACCGGTTTTACTACTACGACCCGGTGTTGCTGCACACCATAGAGAACATGTCTTTCTTGCTTCTGTTTCTACTCATCACCTCCCTGCTGACCACCTGAGCTCGGATGTAGCCTTCCCTCCTCTCCTGGCTGTACACGTGACTGCTGGCCTCGCTCACTTGCTGTACACAACGCTCTATACTCTGGGTGTGCGAGGGCCAGGCAGGGGACATGCATGGGGTTGTCCAGGGAAAGCTCTGGCTTGAACATTGGTGAGGCTGCAGGTAGAGGGGGCTCACTGCCAGCCTGGATGTTATCCAGATCTATGAGATCAGTGAGGGTCTTGGCACCTAGATTGACTTCAGGAGTCTTCCTGACCCTGAAGGAATCGTCACCAACTGATTCGTCATGCCCAGATCCTCTCATAAGTCTCATATCCAAGATCTTTTTGACTGCCACTCTTCTCTCCTCCTCATCCTTACTGCAGAGCATTGTCTGCAGAACTGCCTCAGGATGAGCATACCAGGAAGATCTCCTCACAGTCTGCTCCACAATCTGAACAACCTTCCTTGGCTGACTCCTCAGGAGCTCAAGCTGGAAGAGAACATGCCTCGGACCTTCGGAGAACGATGACTTGACCTTGGTGTTGAACCAATTTGGCAAGTAGACACTCACGATGAATTGGACAATAAGTCTCAGGTTGTGAAGCTGGTTCCCTTTCAGTTTATGATGAGCGACCCAAATTCTGCAGAACCTGAGAGCCGTTGTGAGCCACCTAGAATGTGAGACTGGACCTATCTGCAGGTAAGCAAGTCTATCAGGCATGACCCCAGTTTTGATGGCACTGCAAATCATGTAACCATAGTACTGGTCAGTACTCAGGTCGTCAATGACAGTATGTGCAAGCTCAACGAGTGGAGGGCCAACTGTGATTTTTTCAAAGCTCGGATTTATTTCTAAGTCAGTGGCAGAGTCCAGCGTCTTACCAAGAGGACCAGACCATCTGTTGTTTGAAAGAGTCTTGCCATCCAGCTCCTGGATCAGATGTCTGAGTGGCAACTCGTTGGTGTGGAGGTCACAAACAATCCAGACCAGCTTCCTCCCAATCTTCCGCTCTATCCACTGTATGACCCCCCCCTTGCCACCCTGTGTTCGTGTTGGTGCTGTCCCCTCCAATGGCCTGCAGGGTCTGGTCTACGTTCCTCTCTCTGAGCCAGTTCACAATGTTATCTGCCACTATCTCAGCTGGTTTCCTGATGTCATCTTTCTCTGGAGTGAAATGCCACAAATACTTCCCTCCTGGTTCACTGCAGCAGGAGTAGTGTTCCTCCTTCGCCATGGCAGGGAACAACTTGTCAGAATCTCCAACTTTCATGAACACTTTAGTGTCATCCCTTCTCCCATCAAAGAACAAACAAGTGATTCCATTTTCTCTTATCCCCTTATCAAACTCCTCTTCTAGGTTACTGACAAGTTTCTCCTGAGCTCTCCTTACTTTGTTATGATCTATCACCAGGTGAACATCATCAGGTGTTATCAAACCACCGTCAATCCAGGCAGCTGTTGTTATCTCTGCAGTTTCTCTGAGACCAGTGTGGTGTCGCATGCTGGCCAGAGCTATGCTCGGGATATCTTTCCTATTTCGAATCTCATGCCTGGAAGGTTTGGTATCATTATTTTCTGGGTTAGGGACAAAGTCACCATTCTCCTGGTCAGCACTCGGATCAGCCATGGGGAAGTCATTAAACTCTGAATCAGCTTGACTCCAATCATCGGCCTTTTTTACCTCACCCTGGGCCTTCTCAAGTCTCTTTTCCTCGGCAACTCTTCTCCTCTTCTGTCTCTCTGTGGCAGCCTCCTGTCTCTTGGACTCCCGGAATATCTTGGCTAGAAATCATGAGAGCCCCTATACTGCCAGTCTTCTCTCTCTGTGCTTTGACAAATGCCAGTTCGATCACAGGAATCTTCAGTTCACGCTTGCAAATACAGGAGATGTGGGCCTCGGATTTACAGTCACGATCGCATCCAAACTCAGGACAGAGAACAATTGGGCACTTGCAAGTAATTATGTCAAATAACTGGGTCAGTTGCTTGGCAAAGCTGTCCTTAACTGCAAGTTTTCCTCTCCCAAGAGAGATATCTCTTGCCTTTCCCAACTGGCTAGCAGTCTCTCACTAATCTTCTTCTGACTTGTTATGACTGGAAGCGAACTGGCGTTAGCCAGAATGTACTGTGCCAAGACAGCTTTGGTCATATCACTGGCAATGTCTTTGTTTGTGTAAGTTCTTTGGTTCTTTTCACTGATTTGCCTGATTAAAACACCGTATCTCAAAGCATCTCTCAATGTAGGCAACTCCGACTTCAGGAGCTCTCTCCCAGACCCAAGATAGTGACTGAGATGGCTGGATTTTTGGTTCCTCGTCCTGACACAAGCAGCCATCGCAAATATTATCAACTTATAAATGCATCAGAATCTGAAACAGAAAAAATATTGTTAGTTGGGTTGTTAAAGAATGAAGTCAGAAAGCAATGTTCACTATTTAATTGTAATGCACTAATGCAGCTGTACGTTAGATTTTCGATAAATTTCACGCTAAAATTTACCTAGCAAAAGGTTGCAAAATATTGAAACTGAAATTATTTTCTGTTTATATACACTAAAATCTACCAAAAAAGTGATGGGCCATTAGTTTTAGCTGATCTTCCCTCCTATGACACACCCTAGTGCGCAGGTCAAATGTGACCGAGCGATGTAATAGCCCCTGTCTTATAGGCAGAAGTATTATATAAGTGGGTTAATTATATTTGATTTATATACTCTATCATCCTCTGTAACTTTCCACTAGCTACGAGGTAGGATGTTCAGAGCACGTGTTAAGGTGTGCCAACGGGAAGTCGTGTCACTTAGTGCTGAGCTAAGGCACTAAGTAGCCGGCTCTCTGGCCACCTAATGCGGGCAGTAGTTTGGTATCCTTGACTAGAGGAAGACGTTATTGAGAGCCATCGTGGATGGTCCCATCTTCCCTCGAGGGAGGACGTCAGATATATTTCCGACCTCCCTCAATGGGTCCCTACTCATTATCACTCACGGCTCATCGACAGGACTTACTTAGCAGAGCTATTTAACATAGCCTCCATCCTCATCTTATCACTCATAGCTACAGTGATGAAGTAACGGTGATATACACTTGGAACTGTATCTGAGATAGTTCCTCAATAAATAAATAACAGGCAATTGGGTTTGGCTTTTAAAACCCTATATTATATACATGTTCCAGCCTCATTAACCCAGAAGGAATCAACGGTTAAAGGAACAGAACAATAATAATAATAATATTATTAATATTAATAATAATAATAATAATAATAATAATAATAATAATAATAATAATAATAATAATAATAATAATAATGATGATGATGATGATGATGATGATGATGATATTATTAATAATAATAATAATAATAATAGTAATAATAGTAACAATAATAATAATAATAATAATAATAATAATAAAAATAATAATAATAATAATAATAATAATAATAATAATAATAATAATAATAATAATAATAATAATAAAAATAATAAAAATAATAATAATAATAATAATAATAATAATAATAATAATAATAATAATAATAATAATAATAATAATAATAATAATAATAATAATAATAATAATAATGATAATATGCAGTTTGAGAGACTAGAGCAGCCAAAGGCTGAAAATATAAATGAACAGAGATGACAAAAGTTACATGTGATGACAATGAAGAGTGGGTCCTTTGGTTTACAAAAGCCTTAGGTACAAAATAGGTGAAGAAACATGGAGCGAACACGCAAGTGTGTTGGAGGGAGATCGTGTTTCTCATCGCATGTTGTTAGGAGTCCTCATTAATTTCACATCTTATGTTGGTGGAGGTCTTTGCAGTAAGCTTGGACTTGTCCCTATAAAGTTCTATTTTCTCAAAACCTAGGATAAGTGGCCATGTGTCATGTCACACACTTTGCCTTTAGTTTTGTTCACATCTGAATGAAAGGACACTGCAGGAATTGCTTGTATCTTAATTAACCTAAGTCTAGCCGATAGCAGTTACAGCATCTTCGAGTCTATTGATTTTGTTACTTGTTCTGTAAAGATGTTTTACTTGATATATATCATTCCAGTACACACTGGATTGACTATTGTTTGTTTTCACTTTGCTGCTTGCTTCAAATTCAGAAGAATTTTATTTTCTGATAAAAGGTCTTATATTTTCTTTGTTGGACGTGAGTTAAGGGTGAGGAGGGAAGAGGGTCAACAGGCATGACTCAGGAAGTCATAGAGCAACATCAAGTACAGTACAGTGCCTTCTCACCTCATCGTGGCGAGGACTGGTGGCAATGCAAGATGGATCGGCTTCTAGGGCGAAACCCAACAAACTGGGCTATCGGCAATCCATTGCAACTCTCCCTGTCCCCAGTGATTGCAACACTTGCACCACTGTATCAGTAAAGGGGAGATTCAAGATGTGTGGTTGCAGCCTGCGTTCCTGCCTCACCACATAAATCAACCCACGCGCAGCCATCATCCAGCTCATCATACTTCTCACCCTCATCAAAATCCCTTTAGTCTGCTTGCCAAGGAGGTGAACCTAGAAATGTCGAGCACTATAAGGTTTTATGCTGGAAATACAATGTACTTGGTCATGAGGACTCAGAAACTGCCGGATGCTAATTTGCATATATTGAGTATTTTGCATAATTGACCTAATTAGCATATTAATTAGGACAGATCACTAAATCAGAATATCTTCCTTAGTAAGCCACCTAGAGAATTCGTTTCGATGTCAAGACCATGTTTTCGATCCCAAGGAATCTATCTAACATAGTTACAGGCTCATACCATGCTTCAAACCGTATTAAATCCAATATGGCCACCTTGCATAATCAGAAAATAAAAAAGAACTCTCGTTATGTTGATTATAGTACTCTTGTTTTCATTATGGTACTCTTGTTGTGTTTGTAAGTAGTACTACAAGCCAGTGCCTCTTCGCGCCCTGTTTCGGATAAAGAACGCAATGGAAGAAATGCAGGGTTGCGGAAATACGGACGCTCATCCGCAGGAGTCAAGAGCGTGACGGTGCAATCCATGTGCAACTTGAGTCTGTACTTGCATCAGACGGTGATAAAGCTGCAGTGTCCTATCACAAATCATGTTATAGCTCGTACACCTCGGTGTCAAGGAATGTATCAGGCAGCAGGAAGAGAAAATCTTGTGGTTTGCCACATGGTGATGAACCTCCTGAAAGAGTTAGTCGTTCAAAAGTGTGTGAATTGGTATTAAAAAAAAGATTGTCTGTTTTGTGGTGAGATCTTTGTGCCAAAAGATCCAAAAAATCCTCGAAGACAGGTTCCTGTCAACCAGCGGGAGACGGAAAAAAGACCTGACCAGCCTACTTTTAAGCAAGTGATACTTGACATATGTGTTACACGCCAAGATGAGTGGTCCAAAATTGTTGAGGTTAGAGTCAACAGTGTTCTAGGTTTAGGAGGGAGATAGGAAGGAACTGGTTCACAAATAGGGTGGTGGACGAGTGGAACAAGCTTAGCAACTTTGTAGTAAGTGCTGGAACGCTGGAAAGTTTCAAAAGGCGGCTGGATAGATTCATGGATGATAGAGAGTGGTAGTAACTTTCGACAGGAGCTGCCATGCACAGGCCAACCGGCCTATTGCAGACTCCTTATGTTCTTATGTTCTTATGTTCTAATCGACCTACCGGCAGCAGATGCCCGGTATCACACTCAATGTTACAATAAATTCGGAAAGGTACCCATTGACTCCAAGTCTGAATCTTCTAAACCATGTGTTAATGAAGCTGTAAAATCTCTGATCACTCATATGAAAAGTAACATGTGCGTTACGTGGATTGTACCTGAACTGCATGATGTTTTCATTGAAAATGGTGGTCATCTAACGAGAACGCAGATGCTAGATAACTTGACTGAATATTTTGGTGAAGAAATAGTTGTTTTGCATTTAGGAGGCTGTTCTTCTATTGTTGGCTTTCGACAACTTGTTGGCAAATCTCTGGGATTGGTGAAGCAGTTCCTTGATCCAGATGATGATGATGATGATGATGTTGACCGCTTGGTCAGAAGGGTCAAGGCAGAAGTCAGAAATATTCCCTTGCCTCGGGATTACGACTTGAATATCTTTCGGTAAGAGAAAATGATTCAAGACACAAGTGCAACTCTCCTAAGATTTGTATCTAGTCTCGAGCCTGACGGTGAGACTTCCAAAGCGTCACTCACTTTATCTGAGTGTATCCAGCAGCATATCAGCAAAAGTACCAATCAAACCAGTTTGGGACTCGCAGTAAAACTGCACCATAAGTTGGAAGCTCAGACGACACAAATAAGTTCGTGTTGCATGTGTACTGGAAAGCTGGCGTCTCATGCTATATTCAGATGGATAATTGGAATGGGTCGGTGCTCGACATCAATTCTTTGTCGCCAAGTTGGGGGAGAAATGCAAAGGCATCTTGGGAATGCATGCGCTCTCAGGATGTGACACTGTGTCTACCCTAATGTGTGAAATATAACAGAGTCTAGGACTGCTTTTAGTGTCCTTGTGGGTTCGTCGGTAGCATTCCCTAGTCTCACCCAGGAGGTCGAGGTTTTGAATCTTGGCTGGTGAGGTCGTTGATTATATATATATATATATATATATATATATATATATATATATATATATATATATATATATATATATATATATATATATATATATATATATATATATATATATATATATATTTCAGTAGCCCAATAAAGCACGTGGACTTCTACATACAATCAACACCTCAACCCGCCAGGATTTGGTAAAACGTTACTTTGACCACCTACGTGATACGGGTAGTCCCCATTAGAGGTTCACGGCGCCATAAGCTCGTTGAACAGGCTTTGTGTGAAATATAACAGAGTCTAGGACTGCTTTTGTATCCTGGTGGTCCAGCAGTTAGCGTTCCCCGGTCACAGTCATGGGCTCGTGGGCTATGGGTTCGAATCCTGGCGGGTTGAGGTGTTGATTGTATATATATATATATTTATATATATATGTATATATATATATATTTTTTGGGTGGTCCTTATTTTGGGGCAAAAAACAAAATTTGCCATGTTTTTGTCACAGACCCTGGCATAAGTTTTCATTTGGGGTAGAAACGTTGCCTGTAAAATATTTTTTAAATATCCTAATAATTAGAGGTTGCTCAAGTCAAGTGAAATTTAACAATATTATGCCTATGCTTAATGTTCATAACACATCATTTCCTAGCCATTTCCAAGCCTGGGCCCCCCACCCCCCCCACTTAGTCTAAGTGGGTATTAGCTGCTTAATGCAAGGGTCGCATGAGGACCAGTCTCACTCTTTGTCGCCCAGTAAGGTCTGCTTGAGGGCATTAGGGAATGATTTCCTGTGGTCAGCAACTGCCTGCAGTAGATACTGCAGTTCCTGTTTGTCCTTGGTGATGCGGCCTGAGAAATCTTGGACTAAGGCTACTCCTCTTTCTGCATGATCATTGATCACAGACAAAGCTTGTACACTGGCTTTTGCATTTTGGAAGCCAGGATCATCTTTCCACTGTTCTACTGGGAGGGCCAGGAAATCTGTATTCAAGTTGAGCTTTTTGAAAAATGACTTTGTGTTCTTTGTCGTGAAATCATATAGGTTCTTCACTTGGAGTGTGTCTGGATTGATTGTAACCCGTTTGACATGCTTTTCTTCTCCAATAACGATGTTCATAGCTTCCAACATGCGGTCCTTCACTGCTGGGAGAACATCGTCATCAAAGAAGGCCAATGCAACCAACTCTTCTGACAAGTACCAGAGGTGTCTCATCATTTTGTGGAAAGTTGCCTTTGATATGGCATCGCTGATGGTACTGTAGTCTTGTAGAGCTTTAAGCAACATCAGATCTCCTTTTGGTGCCTTTGCAGCAAGTGGAGCAGTTGTCCAAGCCTTCACATATATTCGGGCAAAGAAAATGCACAAATCCCTTAGTCCTCTGTTCTCCTTTGGAGTAAGCTTAAACTGAGAACGGAATAACCACACTTTGAAGGAATAAATGGTCTTTGCCATCCATCGTGCTTGGTGCATTGCACCAGGAGCAGAAAATCGTACTCCCCGAGAAGGTGATGTGCCAAGGAAGATGGAGGCCAGCTCTAGCAGCTCTCGATAATCATCTCGAAGCTGTGTCTCCAATAGAGCCTTCTCAATGAAGTTGGTTAGATCGTCCCTAACAGCTCTGACCGATTCTTCTGCCAGATCGTCGGTGGAGGAGTCTTCAAACTTCTGCTTGTCAATTTGTTCCCATTTGGCTTGGAATCTTCGGAACAGCTGTATGTCAGGAGCAGCTGAGTGCCCCATTACAGCTTCAAAAGCAGCTCCAGCTACAAGTTCTAGTACATGGTGGCGGCAGGCAAAATATAGCAAATCACGACCCAGCAACTGCTCAATTTTGACACACGCACCCTTGTGGTGACCAGTATTTGAGCTTGTTGTATCAAAACACATGCCATGCACGATGTCTGCAATGTGCCATTGCTGCAAAGCCTTCACAACAGCTTTTGCTTGTTCATCACCGGTACCAGAGGGAAGTTTTGGAACAGCAAGAAGTTGGGAGGTGCCATTGCCTGAGACAAGAACTGGGAGTCTGTCAACATGGCCCCCATGCCCCGTCAAATCAGGCATCAATTTACCATCCCAGTGAACAATTAAAACTGACTCTGGTTTGAAGTTTGAAAGGATTTCAGCTGCCCTGCTACTGCGATGATGCTGACGTTTCCTCCTGATGCTTGATCGATTCAGAATCAATTCACTGACATCATGGCCCAGACTCCGAGCAGTTTGGGTGACAATGTGCATGGCCATTCTATCTGAGGACTTGGTCCGATCTAATGCTGCAGAAAGTTCTGGAGTTAGAACTTCTTTTCGCCCACGCTTCTTGACAGTAGGTGGAGTTTGAAGTGCTGATGGGCCAGGAACTGGGTTGGATTCCTCAGAAGAAGACGTACTACTGCTGTCCAAGACAACGATGGCCTGGCATTTTTTGGCTTCTTCCTCTGCACTGTCTGCAGCCAACTTCCTTTTCATTGCTTTCTTGAGAGTTTTTTCTCGTCGTTTCTGTCTTTTCAGGAATACTTTGTCAAGAGATGACATTGCCCCACGACGCCCTTTTTCTCGTTGCGCTATTAAGAAATCCTTATCCTCCTGAACTGTCATCATATTCAAAGCATTCACATGTGCAATGTCAAAGAGATCTTCAAATGTATCAGTGAACTCTTTCTCTTTCTGCTTTTGAGTTTCTGTCTTTCTTGAAGAGTTCTTTTTCAAACTACTCCACTTGTCAAACATTTTGTGCACTTGATTCACACAATCTGGTTTGTGGTGTGTGGGAATGTTTGCTTTTGTCCAAAATTGAAGAACTTTGTCTGTGACTTCCCCAGCTGCCACTCTGATGGGTTTTTTCTGTATGCGATGCAGGCTTAAAAAATACTGTAACACTTGCCTGTTTGAAGGTAACTTAGCCCCTGTAATGTCATCACATAATGTCTTTATCAAATACACATTTTCTCGTGTTTTTACTCCTGCATTAGCCATTTTGACCTGAGGAATAAATAAATTAACTATTAATATAAATTAAGAGTGAGAATACTCTGCAGAACTGTTCCTAATATTCCCAACCATCAATCACGACCAGCAAAAACTCACCACAATCGTGCCAAATGCGACGCAATAGTGGTGGGCGTAAATCGGCTACAAAGTAATCGACTACATCGATTACTTAATTTTTGACAGATTTGAGCAACCTCTAAATATTAATATAATTAAAAATAACTCTACACACAATGTTTTTGTCCTAAATGGACACTTTTAGCAGGGTCTGTGGTAAAAAATTCCAAAGTTGAAAAAAAATAAGGACCGCCCTAATATACATGCCAGTATATAGGAGCAAGTATATATATATTTCCTATGTAAATCCACAATAATGAAAATGTGGGATAAGATAAAATCTTGGATAAAATCACACGGAAAATGGAAAACAACGGAGTGCCTGTTGTTTCCATTTTCCGTGTGATTTTATATATATATATATATATATATATATATATATATATATATATATATATATATATATATATATATATATATATATATATATATATATATATATATATATATATATATATATATATATATATATGCTGATAACCACAAGGAAAGACGAAAACACGAAGTTCCCAAGCGCTTTTGTGTAATTCACATCTTCAGGGGTGAGTACAGACTAGAGAGAGAAATACAAACCAAGGTGTATATATACAGAGGAGGGTGAGACCAGGTCCACAATGGTCAGGTATTAGGTAATGACCCTACTAATCGTTAAATAGCACACAACGGTTGGTGGTCTGGTCAGGTGACCCGGCCTTCTCACATGGTTACAAATCTTCTTAATTACAAAATTGTCCAGCTTGTACATGCCGTTACTCAAATTCATGTTGAATGCTTCTGTATGTTTAATAAGACTAGATTCTATGATGTTCCTACTATCAATTGAATTACATGGTAATATTGAGGAGGCATTATCCCAGTCAATGCAATGCTTGTTATCCCTCAAATGAACAAACAAAGCATTGGATTCCTAGCCTGTCCTAACACTGTATTTGTGTTGTTTAATTCGAGTTGCAAGATCTTTTCCTGTCTGGCCTAAGTAAAACATATTACATTCCTTGCAAGGAACCTTATAAATGCAACCAATTGTGTTGTTAGGGGAGTTCTTGATTAATATTTGTATAACATTGCATGAGTTTTTAAATGCCACATTGACGTTCCAGGTTTTTAGTCGTGAAGGAATGTGTGAGAAATTTTTGTGAAATGGTAATATTAAGATATTCTTATGGTCATGGGTGGGCTGATCCCAAGCCCTCCCATGACCATAAGAATATAATTATATGTTCAAAGTCCGCCTGTTAAATGGACTAAAAATGAAGTATATATATATATATATATATATATATATATATATATATATATATATATATATATATATATATATATATATATATATATATATATATATATATATATATATATGTGTGTGTGTGTGTGTGTGTGTGTGTGTATGTGTAATATTCAGAAATTTCAGTGTAATTTCAAACGCCAAGCCATTGGCGATACTGAGTTCAAGGTCGTCTAAGGGAAGACAGCGCACTCCCGCACGTAGCTAGAGTTTGTGGAACTAGGCCTATAAGAGATTAAATGTAATTCACCGAATTAATATGGAGGCGAATTATGAAATTAAATAGCCGTTAATAAATTAAAAATAATCATAGATCGGTTCTCAGTCGGAAAATGTTTCGTGTGTCCCAACGAAGCTATTAGTTATGCGGGAAAATATGTCACGTAGGCCTAGGCTTGGGAAAGGGCAATCCTGGCTGTGTCTCAGTCACTCATAAGCAATTGGACAGACAGGACGTCTCTGCGCGTCCGTCCACAAAAACGGTCACGTGGTCAAGTCACCTGTGTTGCGCTATTGCAGTATAACAAGTAAGTCTCATTCGATCTCAGACAGGGTTTAGACAGGGCAGTGATAAAGTTAACAAGAGCTAACAGTGAGTTCATTTCAGGGTTTTCGTCAGAACCCACTTGACTACGAGAGATTGACTGCCGTTTGAGACTGCCGTTGATGATTGATGATTAGCGATTGTCTCAGTTGGAACAATCAGTGCAGGCTTGTCACGGGTCAGCCGGGTTAGCCAGAGATCTCCGAAGGGAAATCAGCTGTGTGGGTGCCCAATTAACGACGTGACGATCGTTTGGGGTCATCAGCTCTCCCCTATCTCGGCTCACAATACCACATATCTTCAAGCAGCTTAGTGAAAACCTTTTACTAACGGGAAGCTAAAGCTTCTCTCAACTGTATAAGGTCTCTTTGGCTCGCTCCCTTCCGTTTCATGGATGTACTGGGGGTAAAGTGAAGCCAGCTGAGTGAATACAGGGCCACACACTGGGGCCAGGAGTCAAGGGGAACTTAGAGGTACATTTTCCAAGGTTTAGAAAGGCTGGTTTGGGCCTTAAACTACGGGTGCCTGTTGGTTGTGCCCTAAAAAACTACAGAGTGCAGGTGGCATCTGTGTGTTAGGTTAGGAAGCATGATTCACGGGTATTGGTGGAATCAGTAACTTCTTAATAATAGTGATGATATTTTTTTGGTGTAGTAAATACTATTTTTTTCAGTTACTGATGTATGCTGTGTGTATTTAATATCTCTTAAATAATTTTGATAGTATTGTTTTTTAATGTTGTGTCACTAATTGATGCCAGAGAATGGGGGAACTGTTTTTCTGATGAGGTTCCTCCTCTGTTGTAAGTGATACTGTGATTTAGTTCCTTTAATGCATTTAATATTTCTGTATAATTTCAATCTCAGGCATAACCTTTGTTCCCCAGAGTAGTGTTTAAGTTAGGTTAGGAAGTGTGCATCCGTTGGGGAAATATAATTTTGATGAGTGCCCTGAAGGCCTATTCAGGGTGGAGTTAAAAAGGTTCTTATTTTTTTATACCATTTCCTCAGTGCTTGATATTATTTTGTTGAGTGCCCTTTTGGCCTATTCATGGTGGATTTAATAATTTCTTATTTTATTACCATTTTCTCAGTGGTTGATATTATTTTGTTGAAAGCCCTTAAGGCCTGTTTCATGTGTGCAAGCAACACTTCTTAATACTTTGAATTTATTGTTGTCTAATGAGGCATTGTCTGAGTTCTAATAATTTCAATATCATGTATAACTTTATTCCCCAGAGTAGTGTTTTAAGTTCAGGTTAAGAGGTGCGCATATGTTGGTGTACCATTATTTGATTGTGTCTGTAGAGTTGGAGGGAATATAAGTGTCTAAATTTTACAGTGTGTCTCATTCATCCCAATCACAGATGCTATCCTTCCACGGGTCACGGAGAATTCATTTTGCTAGTAAATTTAAGTGTTCTTGTGATGGTTCGGGTTTTTTCTCCAATTTGCTCACGTCGACCTGTAGTTACTTAAGGTAGTTCCGTACTTTTACGGGTAGACAGTGCGTAATTTCAAGGTGTCAGTGACTGTAAGTGCCAGACTTGTGAATATGTGTGTTCCAGTGGCACAATATCGTCGCACCGACCTGTTTCGGCTGAAGGCTGGTGCTGGCTATCCTCCACCCCACACCATCACTCTACTAAAGGCGCTGAGTATCTTCCACAACCGCGGCTGCAGACGGGGTCGCCGCATTCCCAGACGAATCCCTATCATCACACCGGGCAAGCATAGGAAAGTCAAGCCAGTACTTGAAAGACAGTGTACTCGCTATGAAGTGCCGCGACTATGGTACAGCCTACCATCCCTACTGCTGTCCAATGTCTCATCTTTATGCAACAAGGTGGAGGAGGTCAGTGTCATAGTGAAGTCAGTTGGTGCAGGTATTGTGGCGATTACCGAGGCGTGGCAAATTGTTCCTGAGATCTGTGCCATAGAAAACTATGAGTTATTTCACCACCTTAGAAAGGACAGGAGAGGTGGTGGTGTAGTTCTGTACTGTCGCAGTGACCTCAAACCATCACCCCTAGGTGTTAATGTACCTGAAGATGTAGAAGCCTTGTGGGTTCAGGTCACTCCCACCTCGCCAGCTTGCCTCCCTCATTGTCTGTGTATGCTATCATCCCCCCGCGCACCAACCGCCAATGTACTGATTACTCTTATTATAGACACTGCTGACTCCCTGAGATCCAGATTCCCATGTGCTAAACTAGTGATATGCGGTGACTTCAATGAGTTAGACATCAGTGACATCACCCAACACCTCCACCTTACACAAATAGTAGACCTTCCCACACATGGCAATGCCACCCTTGACCTCATTATGACTGATCTCGGTAACCACTACCTTCCCCCCCAGCCGCTGCCTCCTATGGGACGCAGCCCCCACCTGTCCCTGCTGTGGTCACCTACCCCCACCTTCTCACCACCGCCAGTTGCCACCAGGACTTTCCGACCTACCCCAGACTCTGCTATGCGGCGTTTTGGACAATGGATAACCCGGTATCCCTGGACTGAAGTGATCACGGTAGACGATGTGCAGAACAAGTGGGATAATTACCTGGACACTATCACTAAAGCCTACCACCACTTCTTTCCAACCAAAACACTGAGGATCCACCCCGATGATGTCCCGTGGATTACGCCCCGAATAAAAAGACTTATTGAGCAGCGCAACAAGGCTATCCCAGGAAAGTGCACGGCCTCAAGGAAGTCGGCATCGGGCAGTGGTATTCCAAGGTAAAAGATCTCTGTGGTCTCAACCGTCAGTCTCCCATACTTCCTTTCATCTCACATTTACCTAGTGAGGAGGCAGCTGAGACAATTAATAACCATTTTGCTACCATATGTCATACCTTACCCAGTCTTGACGTCAGTCTCCTCCCAGCTTACTTACCTTCTCCCTCCCCCCCTCCCAGTGTTCAACCATAAGAAATTGCCAACAAACTCCTGAAAATTAAATCCAAACGCTCCACGACCCCAATTGACCTCCCAATCAGAATATACAAGGAGTTTGCAGTCGAACTTGCCACCCCCCCTCTGTTCTATTATTAATGCATCCCTCAGACAAAGCAAATGCCCTAGTGAATGGAAAACCGCATTTGTCACCCCCATCCCCAAGGTCACCACCCCACAGTCCCCTAACGACCTCAGGCCAGTTGCCATTACCCCCATACCCAGTCTACTTTGTGAGGACTTCTTTTTTGAGTGGGCATTTGCCAGTATCTATCAGTCAATTGATCCAAAGCAATTTGGCAATATGAGGACCTTCTCTACATCACACTGCTTGGTGAGCTTTCTGGATTTTCTGCACAGAAACTTGCAGAAACGTAAGACATCACTGGCCGTTGTCCTTGTGGACTTCAGGAAGGCCTTTGACCTTGTTGATCAGTGCACTGTTATCAACAAGGCTATTGCACTAGGGCTGCCCACCAACCTGGTCTCATGGCTCACTGATATCTTGAGTGGACGTCGCCAGGCAGTGAGGTATCAGGGCTTGGTCTCCACATTCCAACACCTCACCTGCGGTGTTCCCCAGGGGGCCAAGATGGGACCACTGTGCTTCCTCATCCTGATCAACGACGCTCTATCGGACACTCCTCACAGGTGGAAGTACGTGGATGACTGCATTGTGGGGGTTTCAGTGGACAACACCGCACCAGACTACTCATCGCTACAAGGCACCCTGGACAGGCTACAGGCATGGACCACGGAGAACAAGGTCACCATCAACCACACCGAAACCGTAGTCATGCACATCAATACCGCCACCACTCCAGTGCAAGCCCCAGCAGTCACAGTGGGTGCCCATCGTCTCCAGCTGGTGCAGTCTGCACCAGCTGGAGACGGATGTAACCATAGACAACAAACTTGACTGGAAGGCCCATGTAAGTAACACAGTCAAGGCAGCCTCGTATCTTCTCTACATGCTATGACGACTTAGGTCACTTGGGACACCCACGGCAGAGCTGAGGACCATCTACAACGCCTTTATTCTCCCCAAACTAAGGTATGCGTCACCAGCCTGGTCGTCTTCTCTCAACTCCACCCAACAACGTCAGCTAGAGAAGGTACAGAAAATGGCCTGCAGAATCATGCTCGGCGCAGAATACTCCGGCTAAACCAACGCTCTCTCCACCCTGGAAATGCCATCCCTCAGTGACCTCCACCACGAAGCACTGAAAAGGTTTGGCAGTGGACTACTGCACCACCCTCGTCATCGCCACCTCCTGCCACCTGCAGCCCCCCACCCAACTCGCGCAGTCCGCCACTACAACAAAATTCAGCCCATAAGAGCCCGCACCGATAGATATAAGAACAGCACCATCCCATCTATTGTTAAAATAAAAAACAACTCCTGATTTATGTACTGTACAGCCCTGTAAATGTATTCAATGCATATTATATCACTATATCTAAATCAAATGTAAGTCTGTATATTTTCAGCCACCGGCTGCTACTCCTTACTCGTGCCAGTGCTAATTTAGCCAGCATGAGCAAAGGTGTCGGCAGCTTCCATTACTGAGCTTCAGTATGCAGACGACCTCACCCTTGTTGCTACACTGAACACGACCTACTGGAGATCCTGAACACCTATGCAGACGCGTATGCGCACTTCGGCCTTGAGCTGAATGTATGTAAGACTCAGATTCTCTTTCACCCTGCCCCTGGTTCAGGGACACCTCCACCATCCATCCAGCTTAACGGTTCTACCCTCTCTAATGTTGACCACTGTCGGTATCTCCGTTCCCACCTGTCCACCACCACAAACATCGATGAAGAGATTCATCATCGCGTCAGCTGTGCATCTCAAGCCTTGGGCGGACTCCGAAATCGTGTCTTCAGCTGTAGGGAGCTGAAATTATTCACAAAGCTGCACGTATACCGAGCCGTGGTGCTGCCCACCCTACTATATGGCAGTGAGACATGGGTCACATACAGAAGACACCTCAAGGCACTTGAAAACTTTCACCAAATTAGTCTACGTTCCATCCTCCGAGTACGCTGGGAAGACAAGAGAACAAATTCCAGTATTCTTGCTGACACCAACTGTAGGAGCATCGAGGCTACCATTACCCAAGAACAAACTACGTTGGACTGGCCATGTTACGCGCATGGACGACAGTAGACTGCCAAAGCAGCTACTTTACAGACACCTAACGAATAGCAAACGTGACCCTGGCGAGCAATTGAAAAGGTATAAGGATAATCTTAAGACAAACCTGAAAAGGTCCGAAATCGACCCCCTCACCTGGGAGTCGATTACTCCACATCGTAACACTTGGAGAAGCACCACACGAGAAGGTGTCAATACTTTCGAGTTAGCCCGACTTCAAACCGAGGCAGACAAACGCCAACGTCAGAAAGACGCTGCCACCGCCCCTCCACAGTAAATGGAGCCCTTCACATGTGCAACGAATGTGGACGACGCTGCGGGTCCCGTATCGGCCTCTTTAGTCACCTCAAAACTCACTAACCTTGGTGACATCCCTAATAACTCATATCATTGTATCATAGCTGGATGATCGTCATACTCGATTCCGAGTGACAGCAAATAGTAGTAGTGTGCGTGTGTCATAGAAAAAAATAGACCATGATTTACAAAGCGCGACCTTTGTTTCATATACTCAGGAATTACCATTCGCTGCAAAACGTCGATTAAAAACTCACAACTGATGTTTTCGAAACAGATGTAGTATTTGTTTTCAGAAGTGATATATTAGTTAAAATTTATAATAAATGCTTCACGTACAGTTTTAAGAGTGGAATATAGTTGATAAAAATGGAACTCAGTTGGAAGAAAGATAATAGAACACACATAGTTGGTAACTTGAAAATGGGCCCCAGTCCTAATAGACCCCTACCTAGCTTAACCATTGGGATTGGAGTCCAGTGCTATAGGCTTGAATCCGACTGGACTCGAATCCTAAAAGCTCGGTCCTGATGATTCAGTCAGGTTTGTTCCAAATTTATCTTGTAAAACGATATTCTTTAACTTTCGATGAACATGAGCTTGATCTCCCAAAAGATTTGTTTCTGGTATGGTTGAAGTTATGCTTAATTACATTATCAGCACTGGTGCACGGAAAGACAGACACACAAACCGAATCATTCCAATACCTGGTATTCAAGGGCAAGTTAATCAAGAAAAGTCAAATTTCAATCAAGTTTTCTGTTAATTTATTCAGACGTCACGATCACCTCACGATAACCTTGTGATCCGACTAATTTACCCTGGAGATTGATCACTAACTTGTTCAGTGGCTGTGAAAGGAAACGCCAGTCTATTGTCTTCCCCCACTATTCACACCTGGTTAAACTATAATGGTTAGTCGCAGCGAGAGTAGTGATTCAAGGTCTCGCTGAAGAGTAAACAGGCACACTGTCTGAGTACTAGTACTTAATATGACATTATCAAGAAAAAGACGAGACAAAGTTTTTTATGCTTCCTTGGCAAGGAATGCTAAAAGGAAAACACAACATTACTCCAAATACAAATAATAAAAGTTAGTGGGTAGAGCATTATATTACTTTCGTATTTTTATTTACCTGTATACTTTAATTTTAAATATTTACATGTGTAACCAAAAAGAATTTAATGTACTTACCAACACCGTAACTGCTCCTATAACCTCAAAAAATACTCGGCTTCTTTGCGAAGTCATTTTGTGGCTCTAGTTCGAGTCCTAGCAGGAAGGAAGGATTGTTTTCCTTCCTTGTACACTAACCCTTGTGCACGCAACAATAAACAAGTACATTGTCAGGTGCACTTACAGTAGTCTTTTTCTGAATGTTAACAATTATCAGCAGAATTTCACATGCCAGACCTCTCTCTAGTATTATAATCCAGTCAAATTAGCCTGAAAACAGGCATATGGTGGAATTTTTTTTACAAAAATGAAATTCTTCATATATCCAGAAAAGAATATTGTTTTCGTTTATCGAAATTAAAGAATTCTATGCTCTACAATATCAACTAAATACATTTGCAATGATAAATAGTTATTTCCCCAAAACAGAGCAACAGAAGCAAATTTCTCGCTGCATGCTAAAAGTCTCCCCAAGTCTCCCCCTCTCCAGACGTGGATTCCACAAAAACTGTATCTTCTCTGGAAAAGTACATATATAAAATCTTTTTCAAAATTCCATTACCAACATTTTTTATATGCAATTTTATCATTCGATGCACCGTTTAGCACAAAACTGTGAAAAAGTATTCACAACCCGCTTCCTTTGGTGGGTTGGAGTTAAAGAGCTGGTATGCTTCAATTTAGCCTTCAGGAGTATGTATGCAAAATTTCAGCTTTTTATAAACTTTCTCCACCAAAAATCCTAATTTGACACTATTATAGCAGGATAAAAGTTGGAATAAAAACGAAAAAAAAAGTTCTATGATCTCGGGATTATTGTACTGTACTCCTCCCTCCATTCCGTCTTCAAGGACTTGTGGGATTTGATGTTCATTGTCATAGTGAGTGGCCCTGTGAAAATATGATCAATATCACTGTCATCACTTTCAGGGTCCAATTCATGCTGATTAATTAGATCTTGACTACTAGTTTGGCGGACAATATTGGTCTCATTTTGGTCAACATTTGATGCTTAATGCAATGGAGATAGTTTTTTTTTGTGGAAACGCAAAAAAAAAATGCGGTTTCAACTTCCGAGTTGAGAATCAGAAGAAGAAAAACGCGTTTTATTTTGTTTACATAACCACGACGGTTAACAATCATAACCTAACCTAACCTAGCCTAACCTTAGTCATGTGATGTCACGCTGACTGCAGATGAAAAAACACATTTTTTTTTTAACTTCCACAAAACAAATATCTCTATTGCATTAAGCATCACATATTGAGCAAAATGAGACCAAAATTGTCCGCTAAACTAGCAACAGTCAAGCTCCAAATAATAGCGCAAATCATCACTTTTCTCATTAGATAGGCTGGACCCGAGCATACTGTAAATAGTAATTGTGCAACTGCAATTGATATTGTTACGAACCCCGCCACCAATTGTCATGATCTACCTACCCAGCACTACGAACCACGCCATCTATTGTCCTGATCTACCTACCCAGCACCACGAGCAACGCCATCTAGGGACGAAACCCGAGTATGACTACTCTTAGTTACCACTCGGGGGTTTCCCTTCTCCATATCCTGGTTGTTGCGTCACCTCCTCCAAGTCTTCTTCATAAGCTCCAGTTCGATGAGAGTTCAGTTCACTCTGGGAAGTGACCACAGGATCACCTATACTGGAAATCTACGGCACAGTGACTACCTGCCGTCTTCTACAATACTCAGCCTTACTCGTCGGCCATCTCAGCTCCGCACTTAAGTATTTGTTATCCTATATTGCCTCCCGGCGTCCACTTGCTTCAAAATTGTTGTATGTTGTATAAATATGTATATTCTGTTAATGTTTAGGTTAAGTATGGTTAAGGGTAAATTATGGAAAGCTGAATATTTTGTTAAGGAATTTAGTATACTTTATTATACACAACAAAAACTCGCATCCTTTGTCTACCCTTTTATAGTCCGATTGTCTTTGTTTTTTTTTTGGTGTTGCCTGTTGGGATCTGGGTAGACTTTTAACTATATTCTAAATCCCCAACTCGTAACAAATGGCAACCGTGACAGGACCCAACATTAAGTGCCATATTTCTACCCCTATTGTTACTCCTTGTTAATTATTCCTCCCAGTCACTTCTGTTCACAATTGCTTTCCAGTGGTTTAAAGTTTCCTTCATATGTGTGTGCATATATTGGTATTATCGTACAGTAAGAGTGACAGTCGTAGGATATTAGGTTCCAAGTGTCATAAGGCTTACCTGTTATTACACGTGGCAGTCGTGTAGTAAGTCTTTTCGAGTGTAGGGAAGAATCCGGATCTGTTTAATGCCGTACCCTCGCTCCAGAGTAGGCTGTTCCATAGTCACTAGTTTAGGGTGAAGTGATATCTTGGGATGCCCCGCTCTACCAGGACCCCATAATTATAAAGCCTCAATTATTGTTCTTCTCATTATCTCATTCGGGGTCAATAATCAAGTAACTCAAGGGTTGTTAATCCGGATCTTTATATTAATGCCGTAATACGCCCTTCCTGTTTCAAGTATCTAAGGGTTGTTAATCCGGATCTTTATATTAATGCCGTAATATGCCCTTCCTGTTTACTCAGGGTTGTTAATCCTGATCTTTATATAAATGCCGTAATACACCCTTCCTGTTTCAAGTATCTAAGGAATGTTAATCCGGATTTTTATATTAATGCCGTAATACGCCCTTCCTGGTTACTCAAGGGTTGTTAATCCGGATCTTTATATAAATGCCGTAATACGCCCTTCCTGTTTCAAGTATCTAAGGGTTGTTAATCGGGAACTTTATATTAATGCCGTAATATGCCCTTCGTGTTTACTCAGGGTTGTTAATCCGGATCTTTATAGAAATGCCGTAATACACCCTTCCTTTTTCAAGTATCTAAGGGTTGTTAATCCGGATCTATATATTAATGCCGTAATACGCCCTTCCTGTTTACTCAGGGTTGTTAATTCGGATCTTTATAGAAATGCCGTAATACTCCATTCCTGTTTCAAGTATCTCAGGGTTGTGAATCCGGATCTTTATATTAATGCCGTAATACGCCCTTCCTGGTTATTCAAGGGTTGTTAATCCGGATCCTTATATAAATGCCGTAATACGCCCTTCCTGTTTATCTAAGGGTTGTTAATCCGGATCTTTATATTAATGCCGTAATACGCCCTTCCACTTTCAAGTATCTAAGGGTTATTAATCCGGATCTTTATATTAATGCCGTAATACGCCCTTCCTCTTTCAAGTCTCTTATCCTTATCTAAGGAACTTCTCAGAAGAACAATATTCATAAGTGTAATTTCCCTAGGAATAACTTGGTAGTCCTGGAGGAGTGGAAGAGCAAGATACCATTTCACATCTTGAAGCATGTGGAGGAGCGTGGAGAGGTTAATTTGGGGCGTGCTGCTGAGCTGGCTGAAGTCACTGTGCCGTAGGGAACGTGGTACTTTCCGGCATGTTAGGTCCTCCTCTGATGATAACCTTGGGGACGTGAGTGGTAGGTCGAAAGGTCACACACCTACCCCCCCCCACCCCTGATGCAACCAAGTTTTATTGTTCTTACTGTAAAAAACCATGCCATACGATCCAGTCTTGTAAACACCCAAAGTGTCGAACTTCTAAAAGTAGTTCCCTGGATCCCAAATCCAAACCAATAGCAACCACCAATGTGGGAAGGCCCCATCAGGATCTCTTCTCTTCATTCACCTATGAGAGAAAAATTTCAATTATAGAGGAGTCTCGTTCTTCCCTAATCGTATACTACGTGATACGGGCGCAGCACAATCTATCCTCCTGTTTAACGTCATTCCTGATATATCTACCGCATTTACTAATGAGTGTTCTAATTTCAGATCTCTCATCCCATTCTTCCTATCCCTTAGCTAAAGTGCACCTCCAGTGTCCCTTGATTACTGGGGAAGTGCAAATAGCCATTAGGAAAGATCCAATGCCTGTGAGCGGCATTCATTTATTATTGGGTAATGACTTGGTAGGAGATCTAGTGGTTCCCAACATAAAGACAGTCGACTCCTCCTTACCTGTCAACTCCACCACTGACCTTGAAGAAACTATTCCTCACCTTTTCCCATCTTGTGCTATCACCCGGTCACAGAGTGTGCGAAATGGGCCCTCTTCAGCTAAAACCACCTCCAATATCTTCCTACACACAGAAGATCTGTACAATAAGACCATTAGTAAGGATGAGCTCATTAAAGCCCAACAATCTGATCCATCTTTGTTCAAACAGGTGATGAAAGACCTCAGTGTGGACCATTGTACATCTTCGGCTTTCCACCCACAATCCCAAGGTTGCTTGGAACGGTTCCATCAAAACTTCCAAATCAATGCTAATAAACTATCTCCCCTCGACTATATAGTCCATATTCCTGATCGCAGAAAAGATTCACAACTTGTTCACATTAATCTCATGAAACTTTACCATTCCATGCAGTCAGAGGAAGACATCCCAAAGGCTATAAGCCTACCTGTATTGCATACGGTTTTGTCAGGGCCGGAGCCGGAGACAGATGACATGGATCTATTGGAGAATTTAGACTTCCCTCTACCTAAAGAAAACCCTGCTAACAGTCACATACTCAACAACTTGGATGAGTATTTTTCTGTTCTGAATCCATCTCAAGCAAAAGATCTCACTAAGTTATTATCAACATTTCCTAAAGTCACGTCAGACCTCCCAGGGTTTTGCAATATACTTAAATATGATATTAAGCTAATCTCAGATGATGTACAACCCATTAGGCAATCAGCATATCGACTAAATCCACAAAAAAATAGAGATTATGAAAAAAGGAGGTAGACTTTTTGTTAAAACATAACTTAGCTGAGCCTAGTACCTCCCCCTGGGCTTCACCTTGCCTTCTCATTCCAAAACCCGTTAGCACTTTTCGTTTCTGTACCGATTATCGTAAAGTGAACCAGGTCACTGTCTCAAACTCCTACCCTTTACCTTTGATTAAAGATATAATAGACAGCATAGGCTGTGCAAAATTTATCTGTACGGTGGACTTATTGAAAGGATATTATCAAGTGGGACTCACGGATAGGGCAAAAATAATCTCAGCATTTATAACTCCATTTGGTCTTTTTCAATATTTGGTTATGGCGTTTGGCTTTTCTAATGCGCCGGCCACGTTCCAGAGGGCCATCAATTACCTCATTCAGGACCTAGGTGGGATGTTCGCCTACCTGGATGACCTGGTGGTGGTGTCGGACGGCTGGGACGAACATCTGGTGCGTTTGGACATATTGTTCGCACGACTGCAAGAGACTGGATTCACCATAAACCTGGCTAAATCTGCTTTTGGCCGGGCCTCAGTGACTTACCTGGGACATATCGTTGGGCATGGTATGGTGAGACCCAAGGACGCAAACGTGAAGGCCATCTTGTCCTTCCCCACTCCAAGGACGAGGAAGGAACTCATGCGCTTCCTGGGGATGTGCGGCTACTACCGTCGGTTCTGCAGTAACTTCTCCAGAGTGGCCGGACCCCTCACAGACCTTACCAGTTCTGCGGTCCCTTACATCTGGAACCAGAGGTGCGACCAGTCTTTCCACCGCCTCAAAGCCTTCCTTGCCTCCAAGCCAGTAGTCCAACCCCCTGACTACACCTTGCCCTTCCATCTGCAAATCGACTCTAGCGGTGTCAGAGTGGGGGCTGTGCTCCTACAACCCGACCCAACCACTGATGTCCTTCACCCTGTGGCATACTACTCCGCCAAGTTGAAAAAACATCAGACCAACTACTCGACCATAGAGAAGGAGGCCCTGGCTCTGGTGTTGGCAATAAAGAAGTTTGAATGTTACCTCCAGTCTTGCCCACAAACAACCCTAGTCTTCACCTACTATAACCCACTCGCGTTCATCCAAACCAACAAGACCTCCAACCAGCGAATCCTCCGCTGGGCTCTCCTCACCAAGCCCTATAATCTACAAGTCCGGCACATAAAGGGGGTGGACAACCTGATTGCGGACTCCTTATCCCGAGCTCCAGTGGAAATGCAGCAGCTACTCTCCAGACACACCAGGTGATCACCTCCTTCGCGCCCGCGCTATGGAGGTCTTTTCAAGGGGGGTGTGTTACGAACCCCGCCACCAATTGTCATGATCTACCTACCCAGCACTACGAACCATGCCATCTATTGTCCTGATCTACCTATCCAGCACCATGAGCAACGCCATCTAGGGACGAAACCCAAGTATGACTACTCTTAGTTACCACTCCGGGGTTTGCCTCCTCCATATCCTGGTTGTTGCGTCACCTCCTACAAGTCTTCTTCATAAGCTCCAGTTCGATGAGAGTTCAGTTCACTCTGGGAAGTGACCACAGGATCACCTATCCTGGAAACCTACAGCAGAGTGACTACCTGCAGTCTTCTACAATACTCAGCCTTACTCGTCGGCCATCTCAGCTCCGCAATCGAGTATTTGTTATCCTATATTGCCTCCCCGCGTCCACTTGCTTCAAAATTGTTGTATGTTGTATAAATATGTATATACTGTTAATGTTTAGCTTAAGTATGGTTAAGGGTAAATTATAGAAAGCTGAATATTTTGTTAAGGAATTTATTATACTTTATTATACACAACAAAAACTCGCATCCTTTGTCTACCCGTTTATAGTCCGATTGTCTTTGTTTTTGTTTTTTTGCCTATTGGGATCTGGGTAGACTTTTAACTATATTCTAAATCCCCAACTCGTAACAATATATACTGTATACCAAAAAACATAGTAACAATTGCACCACATGCTGGAATAAAACAGATATGAAATACATACTGTTAGAAACACCCAAACAGATTGGCTTGTGCATACCTTTACTATATCTGAAACTATCAGTCGATATCTTGTCTATATGGTTTCTGCTATAGCATACACAAAAGATACTAGGAAAAGTCATAGAATAATAAGTTTCTGTCTTGCATCATACCATTACTAGATTACCATACAATGATTATGAGTCATTTTTTTTTCCTATTTTAATCACTAGTTTCAGGTTATGTTAAATCCTTACCTTTGTTTCCTTATAAGAACAAAGTTGGGTGCTGTCCCTTTGATTTTACTGTATAAGATCTGTAAGATAGCTTATAAGTAGGAAGTCTTCCTATCTGAGCTGTGTATGGTTAGAGCCCGTATGATGTCTGAGGAAGATGGCCATGTGAACAGAGACAGCTCAGGGCATGTCTTTTAATCTGTACTACAGGTATGATTATACTATGAGAGGTACATTATAATAAATTATCAAGAAGTGTAATGTGTAGTTGTTATTAATATATAAACTGAGAGTGCGCTTATATGTGGTTATTACATTCCAACAGAATAGAAGGATTATCAGTGGTTATTAGAATATTCTTTCATTGTAATTTGTAAATAAAAATATCACAAGAATCACGATATCAATAGAGATGCAAACCTCTGTGCTTGACCAGGTGTGAGGCTAAAGCCGGTTGCCTATTTACCTCCTTACCATTACCACAACCCTGTGTATCTCTGCCCAAAACTTCCCCAAAAGACAGTGTTGGACAATAGTGACACTCTTTAGGTGTTTCCAAATACTCAGTCATGGCTGAAAAATAAAATCCTGGGCAAAAAGGACCAACAGAAACGCCTCGGTAACTCTACCTTATTTACTCATATTTACAAATATAAGGTTCAAAGACATAATAAGAATGCACTTCATACCTAATTGGGATTCAGCATAAGCACCACTGACTCCCACCTAACATTCCCAAGGAAAGGCCACACAAAATTTAAGCCACATGGCTCAGAAAGAGCACAGAGAGGTAGACTACATACTGTATACCTTCAACTAAGCCTAACTGGGAGAATAAGATGTAGAGACACCTGTTCTCAAGCAAGACTGCTGTAAGACAGACAGAAGGCCTTGGTCAGCAGGGGTGGCCGATCCAGTAACTCCGCCCACCTACACATATGCAGATGAACGACATTTAATTCACAAACTTACATATACTACTACAAGTTTTGAGGTAAGGTTATAAAGGACAGTAATATCTATGGAAACACAATGAATCGTTAATATGAGCTAAAATAAATGTAATAACAATGAGAATACAAGCATAACATAAATGGGCTACCTGGCAACCCAACGTATGACAAATACACAAGCTGGGATGAATTTTACAATACTAGCCACACCCATCCGACTTAGGCACTAGGCCCACACCCTTCCGGTTGTCCAAACTGGAAGACCATGCTGTGTATGATGCGATACCTAGCCCATGAGGTAGGAAAGATAATGTAATAACATAGGAAAACCCCCACAGTATGAATAGAAAGAAAGCATAACTCATAGCTATTATATAAATATAACACCTTTCCCCACCCCCGCCCCCCAAAAAAAATACGACATAAGAACATAAGAACAAAAGAAAATAAGGAGTCTGCAATAGGCCGGTTGGCCTGTGCATGGCAGCTCCTGTCGAGAGTTACAACCACTCTCTATCATCCATGAATCTATCTAGCCTCCTTTTGAAACTTTCCAGAGTTCCCGCACCTACTACAAAGTTGCTAAGCTTGTTCCACCCCTCCACCACCCTATTTGTGAACCAGTTCCTTCCTATTTCCCTCCTAAACCTAAACTTATCCAACTTAAATCCGTTGCTCCGAGTCCTATCCTGCTCGTATATTATAAGAACTTTATCTATATCCCCTTTATTGATTCCTTTCACCCACTTAAATACTTCTATCATATCTTCCCGCACTCTTCGTCTTTCTAGGGAATGCAAGTTAAATTTCTTTTAACCTATCCTGATATGGAAGGTTTCTAAGTCCCGGAATCATTTTTGTCATTCTTTGCTGCACCGGCTCTAGTGAATTGATATCCATTCTATAATAAGGGCACCAGAACTGAACCGCATAATCGAGGTGCGGCCTGATTAGCGCAAGATATAGTTGCAATAAGACCTCTGCACTCTTGTTACTTACACTTCTAGATATAAAACCCAATACTCTGTTTGCCTTATTTCGAACATTAACGCACTGTTTTCCAGGCCGTAGGTCCGGGCTTACAAGTACCCCTAGGTCTCTTTTGCAAGTCGACTTCTCTAGGTTGATGTTGTTGAGGCTGTATACATTATCAGTATTTGTTCTTCCAAATACTGCACTTGCTGGTGTTGAATTTCATTTGCCATTTTTCAAACCACCCCTGCAATTTATTTAGATCCTCCTGTAATGCATTTGCATCCTGCCCTGAATTAATCTGCCGCCCTATTTTGGTGTCATCCGCAAACTTGCTTATGTCACTGCTGATCCCAGTATCTAGATCGTTTATGTAGATTATGAACAAGAGTGGGCCTAGTACTGACCCCTGGGGAACCCCACTAGCTACACGGCCCCACTCAGATTTAACACCATCTACGCTGACCCTCTGCGTTCTATCGGTGAGCCATGATTTTATCCAATTTAAAACTTTCCCCTCGATCCCATGAGCCTTAATTTTTCTCAGAAGCCTCTGATGCGGTACTCTGTCAAATACTTTGCTAAAGTCTAAGTAAATAACATCGTAATTTTCGTCATTATCTACTATCTCGAAGACTTTCCTAAAAAACGTCAGCAGATTTGTTAGACAAGATTTTCCCTTTGTAAACCCATGTCGAGAGTCGTAGATTTATTTGCTTTTCTCTAGATGCGATCGGATGCTATCTGCTATAATTGATTCAAGAAATTTCCCCACTACTGACGTCAAACTGATCGGCCTATAATTTGACGCTGATGTTCTGTCTCCCTTTTTGAATATGGGTACTACATTTGCCTGTTTCCACAAGTCTGGCACAATTCCGGTGTCTAATGATTTTGTAAATAAATTTACGAGGGGTCCGCTAATCTGTTCCCTGCACTCTTTCAAGACTCGAGGGAAAATTTCGTCCTTGCTACCTGACCCAGCTTGTCGTTGCTACCTGACCCAGCTTGGAGAAGGACGTGCCCCCAAGTTCTCCCGTTAGTGACCAAGGAAAATGGCCGCCTTGGATCGTTGTGTCTTGGGGGAAGAGGAGAGGAGTGTGGGGAAAGACGACCTCCTGGCCACTCTGTTAAGGCAGCTGGGGCAGTTGAGGAGTGAGGTTGACACTCTAAAGGGGGAAAATGAAGCCCTCAGGACTGAACTCCTTCAGGTAGGTGTCCTGCCTAGCAGGACACCTGAGAAGGAGGAGCAGGCGTGGAGAGTGGTTGTCTCCAAGCGGACCAGGGTCAGGCTCAGGAAAGCTGACCAGGGTGTGGAGTGTGGGAACCCCTACCAGGTGCTGGAGGAAGCTGGCGAGGAAGAGAAGAGGCAGGAAAGTGTGGTGCAGGTAGAGGAAAGGAAAGTTGTACAAACCCTGCCCAGAGGTAAGGTCGTGGTAGTTGGGGACAGCCAGGTGAGGTTTTTAGATAGGACTTTTTGTACAAGAGATAGGAAACGTAGGACTAGGGTGTATTTTCCTGGGGCTGGGATAGGGCATGTAGCTGAGAGGTTAGACAGGGTTTTGTCAGGGGAGGGTACCAATCCAGTAGTGTGTCTTAGTGTGGGAGGAAACGACATAGGAAGGGTTAGGAGTGAGGAACTTTTCAAGAGGTATAGGGAGGCGCTGGGGAAGATTAGAGATAGGGGAGGGATCCCGATAGTATGTAGTGTCTTGCCTAGAAGAGGGGTTGGTCGTGAATGGCTGTCCAGGGCAATTGCTATAAATTGCCGACTGGAAAAACATTGTGCAAACAATGGTTGGGCATTCATTGATAGCTGGCAACGATTCTATGGCAACGACTACCTGTACAGCCGTGACGGAGTACACTTGTCTCGTGTGGGGGTAAAGACGTTGTCTGCATCCCTGGAGCGTGAAATTGTCACTCCAAAGGGGAGGTTTCGCCAGTAGAGAGAGGTCGGGGAAAGTGGGAGTCAAAAATCAAGCAATTAGCACTAAATATACAAAAAATAACTAAAACCTAAATCAAAATTAAGAAGTTACCTGAACACTAAACTTTATACATGAGAGAGAGTGTCCATAAATAAATTTTCACAGCCTTGTTTGTGTTTCAGTTCTAAGTGGAAGGGCTGTAAAGACAGAGCCCACTGTAACAGTCTTGCATTTTTAAATTTGACTTTTTCTATGAAGGTGAGTGGATTGTGATTAATGAAAACTGTTATGGTGGATAGATACACTTTAAACTTTTCAAGGGCGAGGACAATTCCTAATGTTTCCTCTTCTACAGTGGTGTATGGCATTTATTAAAACTTAATTACTTTTTTAAATAGGAAATAGGGTGTAACACTTTGTCAGAGTCCTCTTGTAAGAGTACGGTACCAACACCATAGTCACTAGCATCGACGTAGAGAAGGAACAGCTCATGAAGATCCGGTACTTGAAGTACAGGGCACTCGTCGAGAGGGTCTTCAGGTTCTCAAGGGCTCTCTGAAAATCCTGTGTCCAAAGAAAGACCCTTTTTGAGCTTAAGAGGTCATCCAGAAGAGCAGCAACCTGAGAGAAATTCCTGCAAAACCATTGGTAATAGCCAACCATGCTGAGAAACTTCATCACTCCCTTAAGATTCAAATATTAATTTGTATATAGCCCTATAATCCCAGCTATTCGGATGAGCTAATAAAGTAATTTTTTGAATGTGCCAAGAAACGACGAGAGAGCAAGAAAGCGTAATTAGTGGGAAGTGAAAAGTTATATCTTTTAATTACGATTTCCTAAATTACAGAATTTAATAAATGCCTACTTCGTAATGAATTAATAAATTTTCTGAATACAAACAACTATAATTTATAGTTTATGAGATAATTCAAATTAGGCCTAAGACATTTTCTTGCAAATTGAACGGTGAGACACCAAGCGTGACATCAGTCAGAGCTTCATGAATCCCCTGGGAAGACAGATGTCCCAACCCTCGGGTGACAAAGGCCTGCTGATCTCTAAATGTTCTAGTAACTTCTATCAACCAGCTCAGATCACCATTTCAGTTTATATTAATTGTGCATCTCAAGATTTGGAAGTTATCATGATGTAATAATTCCAAGAAGCCCACATGGTCCAAATGATCCTCAGTCTCTACCGTCTGCAAGCTAAGGAACCAACATTTGTCATATCTTAGAGTACATTTTAGAGTACCTGACTGTGGTGATACTGGTGCCAATATGCAGGTGCATTTCAGTTGGGGCAATGTTTTGGCCAATACATCTCATGATGGTGTAAAGAAAACTCGAGTTATAAACATGTATTGAGGAGACTTACGGATAGGACTCGGAGCAACGGATTCAAGTTGGATAAGTTTAGGTTTAGGAGGGAGATAAGAAGAAACTGGTTCACAAATAGGGTGGTGGACGAGTGGAACAAGCTTAGCAACTTTGTAGTAGGTGCGGGAACTCTGGAAAGTTTCAAAAGGAGGCTAGATAGATTCATGGATGATGGAGAGTGGTAGTAACTCTCGACAGGAGCTGCCATGCACAGGCCAACCGGCCTATTGCAGACTCCTTATTTTCTTATGTTCTTACGATGTCAACAGCCATCATTAACGGTTAGTAACACGGCTTAAATCTTATAATCCCTTTGTCATTCACTTATACTAGGATATGCCATTGAATTAGTGTATAGAATACTCCTTTTATAATAATGAAACAGCAATCATACATAATTTTTCAGAGTTTTAATAGTGTACCCATGGTAATTTTTTTTTTACTTCTCGCATTACCACGGGTTCTGCAGTCCTACGACCAATGTGTGTGCATAACTCATTATTCCCAAATTCCTGGCAATTTCTTTGGCAAGATGCTGAAACATCATTCTTCAGATTTAGAAAAAAGGAACAGTCCCCATCACTAGTGCGTTTACAGGGACTCGTCAGGTTTTGTGCAGTGTGGCAGTGCTGTATTTGGTTAAAGGAAACTCGCAATAGTAAACATACTATGTAATCAAAGTAAAAAATATTATAAGAAATATGGAAATGTTTGAAGCCATCCAGCGTGTTCGAGTTAATGACGGTGTTTGGTAACTTATTCCACTCATCTACTACTCTATTTCCAAACCAATGTTTACCTAATTCGCACCTAAATCTAAATTTGTCTCATCTAAAACCATTGTTACTAGTTTTCTCCTGGTTGGATAGTTTGATTACCTTTGTAATGTCACCTTTGAATAGCCCTGACTTCTATTTATACACCTAGATCATATCTCCCCTCACTCTAAGTCTCTCGAGGGAGTGCAAATTAAGATGCTTTAACCTGTCTCTGCACTTAAGGTTCCTAATACCCGGGATTAGTCTTGTCATTCTCCTCTGAATTCTTTCTAGGGATTCTATATCCATTCTGTAGTAAGGTGACCAGAATTGAACTGCGTCGTCCAAGTGAGGTCTCACAAGGTAAGATATAGTTTTAGGATGACCATGCTAGTCTTGTAACTAACACTCCTTTCTATGAACCCAAGTACGTTGTTAGCCTTGTTTTGAGCAAATACACATTGTTTACTTGGTTTAAGATTCCTACTTATGATTCCTAAATCTTTCTCACAGTCGGATATATCTGTTTACATCTCCTAGACTAATTACTTTACATTTGACCACATTTGCCATTTTCAGACCATTATTTTTTTTTTTAGGTCTTCCTGTAATTGTGCGTAGTCCTCGTCAGATTTAATTACTCTCCCTATTTTTAGTGTCAACAGCAAATTTTCTTATATATATATATATATATATATATATATATATATATATATATATATACTATATATATATATATATATATATATATATATATATATATATATATATATATATATATATATATATATATATATATATATATATATATATATATATATATATATATATATATATATATATATATATATATATATATATATATATATATATAATAAATAATAAAATACTAATGTCCCAATTACTGAGCCTTGGGGTACTCCACTAGAGACGTTACTCCAATCGGATTTACTGTCGTTAATGCTAACTCGCTGTTTCCTGTCGATTTTAGAATATCTCCTCCAATGCCATCAGCCTACACTTTTCTTATTAGTCTTTCGTGGGGGACTCTGTCGAAGGCTTTGCTAAAGTCAAGATATACCACATCATAGTTGTCTCCGTCATCCACTGATTCGAAAACAGATGCAAAAAATGTTAATAGATTAGTTAGACATGAACACCCGCTTGTGAAGCCATGTTGGGAATCATTGATCAACTTGTGCTTCTCCAGGTGATTTTGAATAGACTTTGAAATTATTGCTTCCAGTAATTTGCCTACAATTGATGTTAAACTGATTGGACGGTAGTTAGAGGATAGTGATCTATCTCCCTTCTTGAAAATCGGTATTAAATTCTCTATCCTCCAGGATTGGTACTACACCCGTTTTTAAGGACATTTTAGACAAATTTGCTAAGGGCATACTAAGCTCTTCTTTACATTCCTTTAATACTCTGGCAAATATCTCATCGGGACCTGGTGACTTATTAGGCTGTAGCTTGTCTATTTACTTACTAACATCGTTACTACTAGTCACTGCTATCTCGATTAATTTATTTTCTTCATCTCTGTATAGAGTCGGTGCCTCGGGTATCATGTTTAAATTTTCGGTGGTGAAAACTGTTGAAAAATATCTATTCTGATTATTGCTCATTTCTCCGTCGTTATCAGTTAGCTCACCGGTATCTGAATGTATTGGTCCAATGTTTTCTCATGTTTTAGTTTGACATACTTGAAAGAATCCCTTGGGGTTTGACTTTGCCTCTCCTGCTACCTTCAGTTCATTATTCCTCTTTGCTTTTCTTTTGTCAGTCTTAACCCTACTGGCAAATACCTTATAATAATCTCGGAGGTAAACTTTACCACGATTTATTCTCCTACCTATAGCCTTCCTTTGTCCAATAATATTCTTTAAATAATTATTTATCCATTTAGGGTCATTTTTGTTTGATCTGAGTTTTTTGTATGGTATGTTCTGCCTTTGTGCATTAAGTAACTCATTATTTAAATTGTTGTGGAATTCTTCAACCTCAGATCTCTTGATCAGGTCATCTTCAACCGTTATATTTTGTGAGGTTATCGCTGCCAGGTCTCCAGGTAAAGTGAGGTCGCCTCTGTGGGTACATTGTGTGGGGTCACCGCACGTGAGGTCCTGTAATTCACTCCAAAACGTGATACCCCTTCACTCAGCTGCCTTTTCAACCTATCAAAGTCTGCCCTTCTGACATCTTGGACTTTAATGGAATTTTCCTTGCGACTGCCATTAAATTCTAATTTGAATCGTAGTTCTTTGTCATCGCTGTTTGCAAGTTTGTTCCCTACGTGGACATTACTAATGAGGTTTTCTCTTTTTGACAGAACTAAATCGAGTGTATGATTACCCCGGGTGGGTTCGGCTATATGTTGACTTAGGAAACAATTCTGAACTGTTTAAAAAAATCATCTGATTCTGAGTTACCCGTAAGGTCGATCCAATCTATCTGGCTGAAGATAAAGTCGTCTACTATACAGACTTTGCTATGGCTGGATGCCCTACGCATTTCATCCCAAATAAGTCGCTCATTAGGAGGTCAAATGTTACTCCTGTGATTAATTTTCCCTACCGTCATTTATATAATCCAAATTGTTTCTGTATTCAGTTCAGTTTTTATTTCCTTATTAAATTATTTCGCACTTCAGATTATCCCTGGCATAGATTGCTATTCCGCCTCCTTTCCTAATCTGCGTATCTGTATGGAATAATTTGTAACCTACAATTTGGTATTCGACAGGTAACTCACGTGAGTCTAAGTTTATTCATGTTTCGGTGAATGCTATTATATCGATTTTTTCTGTACATATCAACGCCCTGCATTCATCCATTTTGTTTTCATACTACTACTGTTTGCGTAGTAGACATTTAAGTTAGTCGTGATCTGAGCCCTCGATTTGTCTCATTTAGGTTATAACTCCCTATCTTACTTAGTTTTGTCATCATTCCTAGCACTATTTCTCTGTAACCTTTCACTTTGTTTTCCCGCTCCCACTGCAGTCTCCTCAATTCCTGCGCTCACGTGTTCTCCTAGTAGTTTAAAGACTTCGACATCTTTTGAACTGCCCTCTCGAGAGAGCAAGCCAGGGTTGCAGTCCCATCCCTAGACAGATGTACCCCATCCCTAGCATAAAGGTCTCTTTTGCAGTAAAAATTGTCCCAGTTGAAAATGAATGGGAGTGATATTGACTTGCAATATCTGTTAAGACGGCCGTTGACACCAACTGCCTTGACAATCATTCATGCTAACTCACCTTCTAGGCCGGACACCACATATGACAGTTGATATTTGTGCGATTGTTTTATTTTCAGGAAAGTGATGGCTGAGATCAAAAGTGTGTTTGACCAACCAGTTGCAGGTCACCAGATAGGCATTAATTTTCGGATAGGAAAATATATTTCACATGTGTTTCTGTCTTTGGATGGCCACCCTGTGACTAAAGAGCATGGAAGGGAGGCATCCTAGGAAGAGGCCTTCCTCCAAATCATAGCTGACCTAGAAGAAAATGATGAGGAGTAGACCTCATCGACAACATGCAGGTCATTTACCTGACTCAGTACAACCTATGGATTTACATATAAAAAACGATCACGGACTAGTATGGTGACAATATAATTATAACAAAGATTAATAAAAAGCCTAAAGTTATGACATTCACCATCACAGTACAATTCTTCATGATTTCCACCTCTGGTCTTAGAAGAAGACTGTATGTAAGATAAGTTAATATTAATAAAAGCAGCACCAAAGTTTGTCAAAAGTGACATCAAATCTATAACACAATCCAAATACTCTTATCCAACATCTGAAAATATGTGTGTGTGCTGAAAAGGTAGCTAGATTTCTCCCGGAGTCTCTCAGCACTTTTGTGCGAATCCTATTTCTTGGTACAATATTTGATGTAAATTGGCTTCACTGGGACAGGCAACCATACAAGCAACACGCCCATGATCTATCTGATGTTTGCTACAGCTAGGACTTGGTGTGCAACTTCATCATCATTTTCCATTAAAATCCCTCATATACTCACTGAAAAAAATCCCATTTCATGGTGACCTTTCTTTGCATACCATTGCAAGTGGGTAATTACTACCGACAATGCAAAAAACAGCTGGAGCTATGATAGTGGAAACTATAGTTGACAAGAATATGAGAGATCATTCTTCCAAGAAAAACGTTCAATTAGTCACAGTGGGTTCAAATAATGCCCTCAAGATTTACTCTTCCAGAGACAGGTCACAGCTGGCACACGGAATGAACACTTGGAAAACATATTCAAGTATGAGTTGTCGAGCTACCCACCTGCTCTGTTTGACATAAGAAATCTGATGAAAGCTTTTAGTAAATCAGCACTAGCAGATGCTAAGGAGATCGCTGGTAGGTATGTGTACACTGTTGTATCGTATTCCATGGCAGAGAGGAAGCACATATGACATCTGCCACAGATATGCAGAGTATGTGACCCAGCGATACGGAAAGGCTGCTATAGTTTTTGAAGGTTATGAGGATGGGCCTTCCAGGACGGACAACACACATTTGAGAAGAACAGGAGGACAAACTACAGAAGTGCACTTCCTTTCAAACAAAGGGAACAAAAACTAATTTCATCAATCTGCGAAGCAAAGCATGCCAGAGGTGATGCTGATATTCTCATAGTCAAAACAGCCTTTGGAGTTGCCAGGATGCTGTAACAACAAACTCATAAGACAAGTTCTAGTAAGTGCACATGTACTGTACTGTACGTAAAAACATTCTTTTTGCCCATGCCCGATTAGGATGTGACAACATCATGAGTGATCGGCATTGACAAAGGTGTGGCTCTAAAGCAGCTTAGAACCAGTTCAGTAACAGACTAGCTATAGCTGAGGAGATTTGCTACAGCTGGGGAAAATGCACTGGTAATCTTGTACAGTGGTAGCAAATGGGTGAAAGCCTGGTACCAATTGAAGCTACAAACTTTCTGTCAGAATGTTGATTCCAGAACACCCTGTGTCCAACCTCAGACACTATACCTCCCACACCTGCAGAACCCCGCTACCACTGCTTCGGGGTCTACCACAAGTGGAGACATGGCGAGGGTATAACTTATACCAACCGGCGACTAGAAAGAGTCTACTTCAAAGTCATTCCCGTAATGACAGACAGGGACATAACTTCAAGTGATTTGCTGGAAGCAATCAAATGCAACTGCAAGACAGGCTGTTCGACGATGAAATTCACCTGTCTGAAAGCAGTTCTTGACTGTTCCTCTACATGTGAGGAATATCGTGGTGTGTGTGTGCAAACATGTCACTCACAGATGAAGAACATTCTGGTATGTGTGATTAGACGAATTTTGTGACTATCTGATAAATATGATATGATATGAAATGATATGATATGATATGATATATGATATGATGATATGATATGATATGATATGATATATGATATGATATGATATTGATAATGATATGATTGATTGATATGATATGATATTGATAATGATATGATTAATTGATATGATATGATATTGATAATTATATGATTGATTGATATCATACGGCAAAATAATCTATGCTAGGTATTTTGGATTTATGCAAATTAGTCATCCTTCCCCAAGGTTCATTTTTAATATGAATTTGTATGAACATTTTTAAAATGTATGGTGAAGAAATAAAGTCTGCTGCTATTTGTGGTGGGCCTAAAGCACTGTACAAAGTATGCAACGGTGATGGTATGTAATGCAGAATATGAGGCCGAACGTAACTGTATGATCAAAAGAGACGGTCTTACTACAAATTCACTGTGTTACTATAGACAGCCGGTTAATCTAGCTTAACCGAGGACGTCAACTACCCTATACTTTACCCTTTATCCATTCCTAAACAAGAGAGAAGAGTAGTGGTAGGTTCTAAGACCTAATAATTATGAACACCTTAACTTTGCATACAGTGAATTCCCCAAATGTTGCATGTATGTCATATTTGTTAACGGGACTTACTGAAAGTTCGTTCAGATAAGTCCTACACAGCAGATATAAAGTTACACACTGAATTTGTAGTAAAACCGTCTCTTCTGTATATATATTGTTAGGAACCGTGATTATTTGGTAACGTAACATGACTTACTCACTGTATGTTTTATATATATTGATAAAAATATTCTATTATTACTTCATAACTTGATCTGTGTATTATTTTATTGTTTTATGAAATCTTATATTGGGTAATAAAGTATGGTGTTATATTTAGGATGATTTTAATGATTGTAAGGGTACGTGTTGGGAATGCTGGGCATATCGATGTTCTTTTGTTTTGATGTTTACGGCGGGGACGCGGAACGGCAGGACAGTCTCTCTCTAGTCTCACTTGGAGCAGACACTCCTTTTTTCTCTTTGCTTTTGATCCTTCCACTTCCTTTCTTGCTTCTATATGATATGCACGGGGGTTCAGGTTACTGCTCTGTATGCGGTAAGACTGGTATATGCCAGGTTAATATCGGATTTGACAATTGCATGATCAACCTTGGTGTACACCACGCTGTGGTATCCCGGCGGTCGTAATACAATGGAGTAAAAATTTTGATTTTTCAAGCTGGGCCATGGTGGTACCCGACCGTCGTTTGTTGTTACTACGTCATCGTAGTGTAGTCAGGTGTACCAACTGGCGGAAGACTTGGGGGTTGTATGCTTGCACCCTCAAAACGTTGTCAGTGGTACGAAACGTTTACTCTTGCTACACAATTTACGAGCATAAAAAACTTGAATCCTAAGCAAAGGTGCACCTCATTTTCCTATTTTCTTTATTTATGAGCTAATTCTGGGAATGAAATACGATCATTTACTGTGAATATAGGTAAATAAAGCCTGTGACAGTGTGACAACCATAAAAACGTAGGGAAAGAGTGTAATATCTGTTCCTTTCTTCTTTATCCATATTAAATCTAACAATAAAGTTACAAGTTTTTCATGAACTTGGGGTTGGGTGAGTGTAATAAAGAGAACTATGGCCTGTTCTGTGGATGAAGTCAGTAGAATATAACAAAGTTCAGCTTTAGGTATTATAATTTTGCTATGACAGTAATGAACTCACTGTACAGATGAATTGGGATTATATCTTGAAAAAATATCACCATAACTGTTTCTATCAAACAGGAAATTATCTTTGTACCAAAAATTTTTACTTTCATATTATACAAGTATAAAGGCCAGTTATCTACAAGATATGAAAACTTAAGATAATGTTTCCTACTTGTCTCCACCTGATTATAGTTGTAATGCAATAAATACCCTTTCAAAAAAGCAAGACATGAAAACTTTCCCAAAGTCAGGAGTAAAAATGTATACAATATGCTGATGACATGGACAAAACCAGCAGTTGGAGAAAAGTATCTGCTGTTTAAATGGTCTTTTATTTGGAAAAATATTCCATGTAAATACTGTATATGGATCCTCACCAGAGAGTCTTCATATGGTTAGTGTTCAGACATTTGTTTACAAGGCATATAGTACTCAACTATTATGGAAATGAAGACATGTTAGGTTAGGTTAGATTAGGTTCATCTTGTGAGGAAATGTCATGGAACCCATATACAGTAGGAATATTCATGAAATTCTACCATCTAATCAGAGACTAATAATGTTAAACATGGAACAAGATGATAATTAAATGGTCTAAAAATATCCTCAATACAGTCTGCATTTTAAATTGCAAATTATTCCTGCATTTTTTAATGTTTAATATATACTGTAATAATAATAAGGATGAGAATACAGTGATACTGCTTATGTCAGAATATAGCTTTTATTTAAAGCAGGATATATTATAATATATGGATGATCAGGAGTAAGGTATTTTATAAGAAAAATCATCCACAAATTTCACAAATATATTAATACGTAATATCCATGTATGTATGCAGAGTGTAAAATAAAAAAAAATAATAATAATTAAGGCATACAGTATGTTATGATTTCTCCAAGGCATATTTTCAGAAAATTCCAGAAACTGCATTTTTTCTGGTCTATGAGTAATTTGGGGATTTTACGGAAAGTCTCCAAATTTTTGTGTTCCAAGTCTGGGAACCAATTACTAGGTTAGGCTAGGTAGCAAATTCCAAAATCTTCCCTGGAACTGGAAAAATTCCCCATCAATCATGATACCAAGAGTTATTTCTTCAATATTGGTGAAAGGTGAATAGTCAGCTGTATCTCCACCTGTAAGTTAAATGTGCGAATTCTGAAACATCTTTATTTATGAGGGTTAATATTTATAAGTTTCCAACATCTACATATTGTGGGTAATTTTGTCTGTTAAAAAAAATATAAAAATATAAAATTCCAATGGAAACTCAGATTTGTTTGGTTTGATATGCAAAACACACTCAAAAAATTTATTGTTTTTTTTTCTAATGTATATTGTTATGGTTATTCCAAAACTTTGATCCCTTTTTTTGGAGAAATTCATAGAACAAAAATTATAAACCCTTTAAAATTTTAATGATCTACATAAAAATGTTAACCTAAACTACCTAACTTAACCTAACTGGAAACTGACTTAACCATCATAAAATAAAGTATACTGTCTTTCATATTTTAAAGGTTGGATTAAGGACAAATTCACATAGGTTAATTTCTGGTTATAGTTAATTAGTCAAGTCTGACATATTTCTGTTGTAATCATTAGAATGTTTTTTTTTTTTTTTACGGGAATTCGCCCACCCAGGCTAATAAACCAATTAAAGGTAAAGGGAGTCATACCAGTGATTACTTTCTACAATTATTACATCTAGCTATAATTGAGTGGAGCAGCAAGGTGGGTTAGGTAAGATACAAGGAGTTTAAAGATGAAATTGTAGTACAGTCTCTCCTCGACTTACGAAGGGTTGTAGTGGACGTCTCCCCTACAACTGCGTAGCCGCATTCCAATGCCACAGTATCCTAGCAACCAGCCACCTGCTACGTCTTCCCTAGCAACCAAACGAGCGGCCCAGGGGGGGGGGGCGACACCATCTGCTACCGTATCCTAGCAACGGAGTCAAGAAACCGGCGACTTCCCATGGGTTTACTTCCGGCTGCTGTGTATATAAGCTCTGTCTCTCCATTGAGATTGATTCTGCCCTCGGTTCCTGAACACGCAACACCTCCTCCAAGCAAGCTCCTCGCTGTCCAGCTTTCATTCAACCAGGAGGCCAGCAACAGGCAACATCTTCTCTAACGAAGCTCCTGCACATCTACCTCCTTCAACACGCTACTCACCGAACGTGTCTACTGAGCAGCTCCTCACCACACGGCATCTCCAGCACCAGACTGTCTTTCATATAATTTATATTATATAAGAAAACCACCACCTAGAGTTTCCATCAATCCCATCCTGAGTGCTAGACAACATAATATCACGAAACCCTACAGGGTTCCGTTCCAACGACCAGGTCGTAAGTCGAGGAGAGACTGTATGTAATACCTGAAATATTGTTATTAAATATTATCATCAATAACTTCTTTTGGTATTAAACAATACAGTTTGGTGCTAATTTTTTCCTCTTACATAAAGTAGCTTTAGTGTACAGGGTGAAACATCTATCATGAAGTGATTGTCATTTGAACTTTACGGAGTATGAATTTGTAAAAAAAATAAAACATGATTTGGATGTACTCATAATCAATTGGGTAAAATTATTGTTTAGGTCATCCACCTACTTGATATTTGAAAAATCATAATTTCAATGTCACCAAACCTAATCTAACCCAACTTAACTAATCTAACATAACCTAACTTAACTGGTAAAAATCGGTCAACTTAAAATCATTAAATTCGCTGGATCGGCAAAAAGATAATAATATCATCAATTTAATTTAATTTAGAAGGACTTGGTCATTTATGTTGAAGTCATGGACATACAAAGCCAATGTATTTGCACTTGATTCTACCACTGTCTGGCAAAGTGAATTATTACCACCACTTCAAATGTTGCACAAAAGTGGTAAGGTAATTATTTTTTGCAATAAATTGAATCACTAAGGGAATTAAAAAAAGAACATGAATTTGTGTCACTGAATTTATCTTATTCGTAACAAATTGTGGTTAAACTGATAGCCTACACAAATGAAACATGCCTGGGAACTACCTAGCACTGGTTACCTGGCATATTTTTACTTATTAAAAAATTAAATTTAGGCAAATAAGTATTTATACTTAGGAAATAATTATTTTGGTAGTGCTAGACGGTTATTAATTGCGCTCTTTACGAAAATTGGGTCAATAATATTTCTGATAAAGGACGTATTCTCCATCCCAGATGGAACAGTTCGGATTCACCTGGCACTGTTTACCTGGCATAGTTGGACTTATTAAAATATGAAATCTAGGCAACTAAGTACTTATACTAAGGAAATAATTATTTTGGTAGTGCTAGACGGTTATTAATTGCACTCATTACGAAAATTGGGTCGATATTATTTCTGATAAAAGACGTCATTCACCATCCCAGATGGAACAGTTCTCATTACTCTTCAAATAGACCACTAAAACACGACTTTTTTTAGCTTAATTTGATTTCAATTTTAATTTCAATTTCAATTGTTTATTCCTTGATAGAGGAAGCGGGGTCCTAGTGCTGTCACTAGGTACCCCTGTACAATAATACCAGAAGTATCTGGCAAGTGTGACAAGTATATACAGTATAAGTATTATAAAGGGGCTTACTAAAGCCTAAGGAAGGAAGGATATTCTTTTAACACATAATCAATGTTATTTACAAAATATCTGGCCAGTATGGGGAGAATCATCGTGTCTCCGTCAGGGGGTCGTGGAGTGGTGGTCCAGCAGGCGTCACGGAAGCGTTGTGTGTGGGGACATCTTAGGAGGTAGTGGATAAGGGTGCTTCTGTCGGGTCTTCTGCATAATGCACAAGAGCGTTGCTCAGGGGATGGTGGGATACCAATCTCCCAAGCAAAGTCATACCCAATGATGATACGGGCAGCAATCACGTCCCCTTTCCACAACCCTTTCCCATAGACGTACGAGAGGTCAGGAAGTTTACGGAGGACATCGTACCAGGTGGGCGGGGAGTCCAGGGGGATGGCTGCTTCCCGAGCTTCTCTCTGTTTACGGCGAATTTGGGTCCTAAGCTGTAAAAGTGTTCGAGGAACAACGTAGTCAGGTGTGGCCTTGTTGCAGCCAGTCTTGGCAAGGCCATCTGCTGCCTCTTTCCCCAAGATACCGACATGACTTGGTATCCATAGGAATGTCACAAGATGGCCTGCATCTTGAAGTGTGGATGTTAACCCTCGTATTCAGAGGATGAGGTCCTTATTTTCCCCTGATCCAAATGCGATCCCGTCGAGAGCAGACCTGGAATCGCAGCAGACAAGCAAGGGGCAGAAACCATCTGCTTCTTCCTCAGCGAGAAGGGCAGCAAAGAGGGCTATTAGTTCAGCCTGAGTGGAGGATGCCCCGTCAGAAACTCTGAGAGACAGTTTGATAGGCCCAGGGGGCATCAGGACGGGAGATGTAGACACCAACCCCGGCCCTACCTGTGGCGGGGTCAACAGAACCATCAGTGTAGAGGACGACCCTACCTGGGGACCAGTGGGCGATCCTGGAGAGGTGGTATTTGCAGAGAATAACAGGGTTCACCTGGGATTTCGGGAGCGGTCCACCGAGGGCAATCACTTCAGGTTGAAAATCCAGCCAGGGAGAAGGAGACGAACCAACAGCAGGGGTGACAACAATATCAGGCAGGAGGTCGTGTTCCTGAAGGGCTCGGATGAGTGACCCTCGCCACTGTCTTCTAGATGGAGGTCGGCCTCGGACAGCAGGAGTCAAGTTGGCTTGGACATAGTTGCCCCGAGGATCCCGTAGAATGGAAACGGCAGGTTTTAGGTAAAACTCCTGGACACGATCCTGTAAGGGGGAAAGACCAAGTTCGGTATATAGAGAAGTAGAGCGTGTCCACTGAGGAGCCCCTAGGATGATACGAGCAGCTTTCCTCTGGTTAACTTCGAGACGGTTGACAGCAGTCCGACTAATGTTGACGAGGGCAGGGGTGGCGTAGTCGACACAGGAACGGACAAAGGACTTGTACATGGTGAGAAGTACAGGGATGGTGGCACCAAGGGAACCCCTGCACATGGTAGAGAGGGGAGCGAGACGCCGAAAGCATATGTCTCGAAGATAGCGGACTTCAGGGATCTGACAACACCCAGGTATTTTGTCTCATTAACCCAGTCCAAGGGCGTTCCTGATAAGAGAAGGGGTGGAGGTACAACACGACCGTGCCACATGGCTTTTGTTTTCGCAGTTGAAAGAAGGAAACCAAGTGAATCACACTCTCTGGAGACCAGATCAAGGGCTTCCTGCATGCTGAGGTAGTCAGGGGCTTGGAGGAGGACATCGTCGGCATATCCTGAGTGGACAACTTCTGTCGGCCACGGGAGAGATGCAATGAAGTGCTTGAGAGTGTTAAACAAGGTGGGACTCAGGACTCCACCTTGACGGGTGCCGAGGTTCATTTCCTGAACAGGAGATATAGAGCCTTCAACGCGAACCCGGGCCTGACGTCCAGTTAGGTAAGATGCGATCCATTGTAGAAGTCTCCCTTTAACCCCTAACCGCGCAAGTTCAGCCAAAATGAGGGCAGGCTGAGCCGTATCAAAGGCTCCCTTGATATCAATGAAGACGGAGATGCGGGCAGTCTGATTGCAGTAAAAGGAAGCAATGGAGTGTGCTGTGCTGCGATGTTGTATGAAACCATTGAGGGAGTTGTGGAAGCCGCCTATGGTGTGAAGAAGGCGACGATGGAGTATCCTCTCCATCATCTTGCAAACACAGGAGGTAAGACTAATGGGTCGATATTTCCCAGGATCTCCCGGCTTAGGGATGGGGATAATAGTGGCATTTTTCCAGTTGGACGGGAGAACCCCATGTTCATAAGACATAATGTAGAGAGCAAGCAAGGGGCCGTTAGGAATATTAGTACAGGCGTTGAGGACGGAGTAGGTTATTTGATCATCCCCAGGAGAGGTGTCGTTTCTAAAGCGACGAGCACTGTCAAGCTCGAACTGTGTGATGGGATGACAATTTGATTTCCATACAATTCTACACATAAATTATTTGGATTAGTTATCTAAAAGGCTTTCCTTTTATGATGCTTAGGAAAATTTGGAGGATATAAGCGGCGATAAGGCAAGTAGAGGCTGGCGGATGTTCCTAAACAAACATGGAATTCTTTTAACGAGAACACTAAAATTCTTTATGTGCTGTTCTATATGGAGGATACCTTATAAAAAAAATATTATTCCTTTGCATATTTATACATTTTATGTGCATCCAATTCAATTTTCTTTCTTTTGGTTTCAAAATTTAGTTCCATCGTAGTGGCCATCAGGCAGGGGTACGAGTTCCACGAAATTCTCCCACGTTCCAATAACGAATCGTACATATTTTGCTTTTAGCCCAGAACGCTTCTTGCACAACAACCATGGGGCTACTAAAGCATGGTATACACCACGGAGCTTCTGGCAATTGGCAGCCCTAAGTGTTATTCAGTGTATTTTCATTTCTGTATTCTTTCTTGTAATAGTATTTACATCTGTTCATACATGTATTTGCCCTAAATATTCTTGGGCAGGAGTATTTGTATTAAACAGTGCTATTTAATTTTTGGTGTTTTTGTGCATACGACATGTAAATATGGAAGATCAAGAATAATCATGTTTATTTTTAGTTAAGCTCTGTTTCATTAACACTGGACCATCTTTCACTAATTATTTTGTCATATGACTATAACTTTGAGTGACCTATGTTTAAACATATATATGGTCATTTAGTGCAGAGTTTCCATGGGAACTTTTTACATTTGTATTAGGCCACTAACCCAGTGCTTTGAAGTCCTTAAGTATAAAAGAGGGAAGTGAATGTATATATATATATATATATATATATATATATATATATATATATATATATATATATATACAATCAACACCTCAACCCGCCATGATTCGAACCCACAGCCCACGACTGTGACCGTGGAAGCTAACCGCTGGATCACCAGGACACTAAAAGCAGTCCTAGACTTTGTTATATTTCACACAAAGCCTGTTCAACGAGCTTAAGGCGCCGTGAACCTCTAATGGGGACTACCCGTATCACGTAGGTGGTCAGAGTAACGTTTTTCCAAATCCGGCTTCGAAACACGAGGATCCATATATATTTCATTAGCCCAATAAAGCACGCGGACTTCTACATACAATCAACACCTCAACCCGCCAGGAATCGAACCCACCGCCCATGAGCCCATGACTGTGACCGGAGAATGCTAACCGCTGGACCACCAGGATACTAAAAGCAGTCCACTTGCTTTATTGGGCTAATGAAATATATATGGATCCTCGTGTTTCGAAGCCAGATTTGGTAAAACGTTACTCTGACCACCTACGTGATACGGGTAGTCCCCATTAGAGGTTCACGGCGCCTTAAGCTCGTTGAACAGGCTTTGTGTGAAATATAACAAAGTCTAGGACTGCTTTTAGTATCCTGGTGGTCCAGCGGTTAGCGTTCCCTGGTCACAGTCATGGGCTCGTGGGCCGTGGGTTCGAATCCTGGTGGGTTGAGGTGTTGATTGTATCTAGAAGTCCGCGTGCTATATTGGGCTTATGAAATATATATGGATCCTCGTGTTTCGAAGCCGGATTTGGTAAAACGTTACTCTGACCACCTAAATGATACGGGTAGTCCCCATTAGAGGTTCACGGCGCCTTAAGCTCGTTGAACAGGCTTTGTGTGAAATATAACAAAGTCTAGGACTGCTTTTAGTATCCTGGTGGTCCAGCGGTTAGCATTCCCTGGTCACAGTCATGGGCTCGTGGGTCGTGGGTTCGAATCCTGGCGGGTTGAGGTGTTGATTGTATGTAGAAGTCCGCGTGCTTTATTGGGCTAATGAATATATATATATATATATATATATATATATATATATATATATATATATATATATATATATATATTGTATTATCAAAATTAATTATAAGGCGTTCACTGTGGGCAATTAATTCTTATTTACTACTTATAATTAATTTTGATAATACATATATATATATATATATATATATATATATATATATATATATATATATATATATATATATATATATATATATATATATATATATATATATATATATATATATATATATATTGTATTTTCAAAATTAATTATAAGTAGTAAATAAGAATTAAATGCCTACAGTGAACGCCTCGAATCCCAGGTCTTATAGCTTTAAGTAAGCTAAAGTAAGCGAGGATTTAGCTAATGCTTCACACCAGGAAAGAGTGCCCTGTGTGTGTGTTTGTATACGTTCCCAATATAAACGAAATTCATCTAATCTTAATACCACGTGAAAATTTGTGGATACATTTCCTTGAACAAAAGTGAAAGTGCACCTAAAGTTTGTGAGAGCTATGAAGCAGGCTGGTGGTGGTGGTGGTTTGCCCTCCTTGATACGGATAACCACCGCAACCTAACCTAACGTAACCTAACTTAACCTAACCTAACCTTGACTGTCACGGCTTGTCCTCCCTGACACGGGTAAACACCTCCAAGAATCACCGTGGCGATATCTCAGTAGGGGAAGCTCTTTGGTTTTGCTCGGAACACCGGGGATCTGTGGTCAATAAGAATACCAAGGTGCACAAGTTTAGGACCCATGGAATGCGTGTGTAAAGTTTCAGGTCTAACTGATTCCGTTTTGGAGCTTTGGCTTAAACAAACAGACAGCCAGACAAACATACAGACAGACAGACAGACAAACAGACAGACTGACAGGTATTATTATTATTACTTATATTTGCAAAGTTGATGGAATATTGCTTAAGGTTAAAGAGGGGACAGTGGCGGTAGTGTTTCAGCTGGAGGTAAAAAATCTAGACTGGATGGTGGGCAGATGTTGGTGTGTTAATACTTACAATTGTGTTAGTATTGATAGAACCGGTAGCTGCGGCGATAATAGAGTGGCTTTAAGATAGTGGTTGCGTTGTATTCGAGATGGCAGGGTTAAAAGAAAGTGTACTGGTGACAGCATGGTGAACGTGGGTGAGGATGGTAGTCCAGGCGGAGGTGATACACGTATAATGGTTATGGGTTAATGTACACCCAATAAAAAAAAATTATTCGGCACCATTACAGCGTGATACAATATGAAACAGGTGCCGAATAATTTTTTAGTGGATGTACGTGGTGACGAGAGTGGGGGTAGTGGTCAAGGAAGAATTGGTAAATGTAGGTGGGGTGGTGACGATGCAGTATAGGTGGGTGATGTGGGTAGAGGGGGTGGAAGTTCGGATGGGTGAGAGATGAAGACAGTCGAGGTAATGGTGTGGATTGAAATTTCTGAGCATTGTAGACAGAAAAGAAGATTAAGAGGATAAACTTAGCATGTGGTGAAGAAGATTAAGTGGAAAAGAATGGCAGGCAGCAGTAGCGGAGAGCTGAGAGTGGTATAAAATTACACCATAAGGACGAGGTTCAATTTCCTCTTGAACCAACGCAAGAAATTAATCAGTCTTTAACTCTGCACGAATTCAAAGTAATTTTTTTTTATTTTAGGATTAGTGCGTGTCACTTAGTCAGCGAAGCACAAAAACGACTTCCTAATGCGGTTCTTCATGTCTTTACACTCAACATCCACTTGGCTGGTGCCTCTGTCAGGAGCTCAAGACTGTCATCCTGTCAGAAATACAATAATCAATTTATTTTTAAGCCTTGGAGAGTAAGCGAATCCGAGGGTTCCCAGAGCCTGGTGAGGACCCTCCGTGGGCGAGCACTCCATATACCTGGGATGGCTATATAGAACCTCGTCCTGATCACAATCCTCATTTACATGCTGGAGAGTTACTTGCTGCAGTATGCCGGCGGTGAGCTAAGTGCCGGGTCCCTTATGGAACTGAGCCTTTCTCTCTTTCCATTTTTCTTTATTTCTATCTCTCTCTATATCTCTCTCGCCTATGCATTCCCTTCTCCCTTCTTCTGCATTTCAAACTGAACTTTATAGTTTCGTTTAGTAAACACTACGCCATGAACGGCAATTCACGTTGCAGTCACTTGGACATGAAGTTAGGTGACTGAAGGCTTAACTTTACTCAAAAACTGCCTCACATACTATATGACTTTGTGACCATCATAAGCATCATCTGGGTCATTTAGACCCAGATTTATAGAAGGTCTTATGACTACAATGCCATAAACAAACAAACTGGTACATAATAAACAAACACGGGGAAATATTTACATAATCGTTGATAACACGACTAATAGTAAACCTTGTATGTAGAGATAGTAACACATATACCCACAGTTCAGGGGAGGAGGAGGATGTTACCTTACAGCTGTGTTGAGTAGGGGGTGTTATGTGGGAGGTAGTAGTAGTAGTGATGGTGGTGGTGAAGGTAGGGGTAGTGGTGGTTGTGAAGGTAGGAGTAGTGGTGGTGAAGGTAGGAGTAGTGGTGGTGAAGGTAAGGAAAGTAGTAGTGTAGAAGGTAGTGGTGATGATGGTGAAGGTATGGGTAGTGGTGACGGAGAAGGTATTAGTGGTGAAAATAGAAATGGTGGTGGTGGTAAAGGTAGGGGTAGTGGTAGTGTGTGGAGAAGCTAGTGGTGGTGAAACAAAAGAGCATAAGAACATAAGAATGGGGGAAACTGCAGCCCCGTTTACACCCAAACCCTATTGCTCATATGTCCATCCAACCAATATTTGAAGCTACCTAGCGTGTTCGAGTAATGATTAAGTTTGGTAACTTATTCAGCTGATCCGCTATATTTCCAAACCAATGTTTACCTATCTCGCCAGACATCAACGGAGGGCGACCCCACGCCTGGTGGCCCCGGAGTCTGCCCTCACTACAACAACCCAACCCACGACCCATCTATGTCCGTCACAGTGATCCAACTTTAGATTAAAACTTAGATGATATAAATTCACATGTAACAAGTCACAATCTAGTGAGTCATAACGTAATACAGTATAAGATTTTAATACACATGTAATTGTAAAATCAAACTAGCCATTGTCTACCAAGGAAACCATTGTGCGACCTCATCCTAAATCCTAGGTTAGCTTAGTTAGCCAACAAACTCTGTAATATGTAAAACAAGGGGTGTCGTCCCCCTCTGTTTAACTCATTAAACTTCATTTCCAACCTTTCCCCCCCACGACTATATGCTGTGACTTCTCTATCCCTCATGTCTGGCTGTGCCTTGAGCACCAGCGTGCCTTCCATTCATTCCCCACCTTAACATAAAAAAAAATGATAATAATAATAATAATAATAATAATGGTTAGCTAGTACAGTTGGCGAGTTGTCCGGTCTTCTCGGACTATTCCTTGACACTGGGTCATGCAACTCGTTAACTTCGAGTGTGGTTGGTGTGCTGTCGACAGCTTCTACACCTTAAACAAATTCACGCAGAGGTTGGCGCTAGGGCCGCCAATCCTCGTTACACGAATTGAAACAGAAGTGAATTGAATTGAAACAGTTTATTTAGCCAGAAAAACACAGATACAGAGTGGATAATAATAACAATATAAACATGGCTGAGCCAGTTAAGAACCTGAGCTCTCTTTTAGGCACCTACAGTAATATATACTATACATTTATCTCAAAGAAGTATTATGTAACATTTAGTATCATCTGGAATAGTACAATAGCATGGTGGTAATAAGAACGTCTCATAGTGTTACCACGGTTACCACTTTAATATTTATTAATGTTATTTATTTATTATTTTTCTTAGTTTATTTATTTATTTATTTATATATACATAAATTACAGTGGAATTGAAAAAAAAAACTTAAGTATAATGGGGGTTGAACAAGAGGACAGAGCTGTCAGGATTATGTCTAGTTGGCAATTATGTTTATTGCAATGGTAATTACTTATCTATTTACATGATAATTTCCGGTAGGGGTTGTGGTGGTGAAGGCAGAGATAGTGGTGGTGAAGGTATTGATTGTGGTGGTGAAGGCAAGGGTAGTGTGGTGATGGTAGGGGTAGTGGTGGTGAAGGTAGGAGTAGTGGTGATGAAGGTAGGAGTAGTGATGGTGAATGTAGGGGCAGTGATGGTGAAGATAGGGGTAGTGATGGTGAAGCTAAGAGTAATGATGGTGAAGGTAGGGGTAGTGGTGGTGAAAAACCAGCAATATTACCACGACACTCCACCACTACAACACAAACGTCACATCCAACTACACTAGCCCGCCTCAACACGCCATCACATCGCTACACACACACACACACACACACACACCATATTCTCCCACTACAACATCATACAGTCAAAGTGTTGGGTGTCGTCTTCTCTTTATAAATACGCCTAACACCTCCCGTTTTGGTAACCGTAAATTACATTCGTTCTTTCGATAAGTGAATGGTAGTAAATGTGGTGATTGTGGTGGTGGTGGTAGTAATAGAAATGTTGATTGTGGTGGTGGTGGTAGAAATAGAAGTGGTGATTGTGGTGGTGGTGGTGGTAGTAATAGAAGTGGTGATTGTGGTGGTGGTGGTAGTAATAGAAGTGGTGATTGTAGTGGTGGTGGTAGTAGCAGTGCTGGGTGTAAAGGGTAGTAAGGGATTAGGAATGAGTGTGGCGGTCCGTTGGATGTTGTAGTTATGTTGGTGGTGATTGTTATGTTTTGGGTAGCAGTGGCAGAGAAGAGGGAATAATATTTTGTAAGTAGTACTTTTACTTTACTTTTATCCTCTTTGCCACTGATCGGCTTGTTAGCCGCTTGGGCGATCGGTCACGTCTCTTTTCATTTATCTTCTTCACCAAAAGATCGGCTCGCTAGCCGCCCGGGCGATCGGTCACGTCTCTGTCACGCACTGTTGGCAAATACTGGGCATGCACCGTCTCCTGATTGTACCTGAACCCGCTCCAGTGTTGGTCAAGTCTTGTCTTGAAAGAGCTCACACTCGGTGCCGTCACAACACTCTCTGGTAGATTGTTCCAAGAGTTTACAAGCCTCACTCCGAAAAAGTTTGCCCTCACGGTTTTCTGGACTTGCGGCTTCTTCAATCTTGAGCTGTGACCCCTTGTGGGGCGAGCGTCCGCCAGCTCCAAGTAAGGATACTCAACTGAGTAGCGCCCCCTGAGGTGCTTATACACCTCAACTAGGTCCCCCCTTGCCCGTCTGTAGTATAAGCTAGGCAAGTTCAGGCGCTCCAATCTCTCAGGGTAGCTGAGGTGCCGAAGTGCAGGCACCAGTCTGGTGGCCCTCCTGTGAACATTTTCAACCAACTGACAGTCCCTAGCATATCTCGGGGACCAGATGGGGTGACAGTACTCCAGATGGGGAAGCACTTCACTCTTGAAGATCGTTACGAGGGACGGACCGTCTAGATATCTGAACGACCTTCTTATATGACCCAATAATTTATTTGCCTGATTTACCTTCTTCTCACAATGGCCCGAGAACTTCAGCTCATTGTCAACATACACACCTAGGTCCTTCTCACACACAGTCTCAACTAGTGCAGTTTCTTCATCCCGTTGGGACATATGATACGCCTCCTTACCGTTGGTACGCCCCAGGTGCATCCTCTTACACTTCGTGACATTGAATCTCAGCAGCCATTTCTTCGACCATTCCTGGAGCCCACAGAGGTCCTTCTGCAGCTCTTCACAGTCCGTTTGGTTCTTAATTTCCCGAAATAACTTGGCGTCATCGGCAAACATTTGTATGGAGGAGTGTACAACGTCAGGCATGTCATTTATGAAACAAACAAACAACAGCGGGCCCAATACACTGCCCTGTGGTACCCCACTTGTTACAGGTATAGATGACGATTTAGTGCCATTAATCACCACACACTGCTTGCGGTCATGTAGAAAGTCTTCTATCGCTAGGACATTTCCCGGAATTCCGAACCCTTCCAGTTTGATTTTCAGCCTTTCGTGGGATACACTGTCGAAAGCCTTGGCAAAATCTAGGTAAATATTGTCGATATTACCACCCCGTTCAAGAATATGGGTCCAAATATCCAATACCTTGAGCAATTGTGTTAAGCAAGAGCGCCCCGGCATAAAACCGTGTTGGCAATCTTTTACAAGGTTGTTTCGTATTAGATGTTCCATTGCGGCATCTCTGATAATACTCTCAAGTACTTTACATATTATGCTGGTCAGGTTCACCGGTCTATAGTTGCTCGTGGAGTGACGATCGCCCTTCTTGAAGATAGGACTCACATAAGCCACTTTCCATTCACTGGGGACCATTTGTTCATCCAGGCATTTACAAAACAGGATCTTCAGGGGCTCTGCAAGCTCGTTGCACAACTCTCTTAGCACTTTAGGATGCACCATGTCAGGGCCGGGACTCTTATGGGCCTTTAGCCTGGACAGTTTATTTCTAATACCCTCTTCTATGAACACAATGTGGGTCAGTGCTGTGTCGAACCGTCTGTCCTCAAACGCAGGAAGGTTAGTTGCATCCTCTATTGTGAACACTGAGGAAAAGAAGCTGTTCAATGCCTCAGCTTTATCCTGGTCAGAATCTGCGTAACTACCATCCACCAGCCTCAGGTCTGATACCCCTACTCGCGTTTTCAATTTCGACTTTGCATAGCGGTAAAACGCCTTTGGGTTTGACTTGACCTCGCTTGCAACCAGCCTCTGGAACTCCTTTTCAGCCCTCCTACACTCTATCTTTGCTTGGTTTCTGGCTCTTGCATACATCCTCCTGTCTTGCTCATCGTTTGACCCAACCAACGTCTTGAAATTCTGGGTTTTCTTCTTAATTTTGTCGACCGCCGCATGGTTCATGTGTAGTGATCCCCTCGTATTCCTAGAAGCACTAGGTTTGGTCTTGGGTATATATTTATCGATCAAATTGGTCATTTTACTAGTTATGATATTCAGCGTAGTGTCTGCGTTCTTGTACCTTAATAAGTCAGGACAGTTGATACCCCTCATCTCTTCCCTCATCCCATTGTAATTTCCCTTGTAATATTTGCACCTTGGCCTGGCCTTATATTGAACTAGGTAACAGTTAAATCTGAATGACAACACTATATGGTGACTGGTGCCAACTGGGGCAAGGTGTTCCAGTTTGGCCACCATACCCTCCTCGTTTGTTATGATGAGGTCAAGTGGCTTGGGTGTTTGCTCCCCTCTGTAATGTGTCGGGCCTCTAACATGTTGGAACAGAAAAATATCTCTCAGAGTTTCTACGAAAAGAGTAGCAGGGTTATTCAAGTCATTCGGGGTGGACTCGTTTCTCCAGTTGATGTCTCCATAGTTAAAGTTCCCCATGATAAGGAGGTGGCTAGGGTTGAGCATCGCCGCGTTGTTTATTAAGGTTCTTAAGTTCCTTTGATTTAGTGGGCCACAGTTTGGGGATCTGTAGATACACCCGACGATAAGTAAGTCCCCTCCCTTTAATTTAATTTTACACCACTTGGAATCTTCAAAACATCCTCTCCCTGTACCCTCGCCTGGCTGGCTCTAAGGTCTTGCCTAGCGTAGATAACCACACCCCTTTTGCAAGTTTCTTGAGATAGGTTCGTAAATGAGTCATATCCAGCAATATTGAACTCACATTCCTCTGGGTCGATTCTCCTCTTCTTGTACAACAGTTCTACAACTCCTACAATATCTGGTTGGTGTACTCTTAGTAGTGTTTCAAACTCCTCTCTCTTATCAAGGAACGTGTCAGTATTAGTGTACATGACATTCAAGCCAGAATTTGTTCTCGGGAACGTCTCTGCTCTTAGTAATAAACCCGCTCCCCCCACATTCTCAGAAGCTGCAGCATTTGCTGAGTACACTTTATTTTGCAGGGTGTGGTTAGAAATGGCATTGTTTACACGGCGCTCGCCCCCTCCTGTCCGGTAGGCTGAGCTGGTGCCGCCTCCCGGGTGTGGGGTTGAGTGGGTGGAGGGTGCACTGCTGTCCCCTGGCCCTGTGTCGGCACACTTGTTTCCACTACCCTCCCCCTGAGTATAACCCATGTACACCTGTCCCCGTTCCTCCTCGAGTCCTCCCTCTTCCGCTTCAAGTCCTGCAGGAGGTTCTTGTGCTGTTCCCTCTGCATTACCGTGGGGTCTGGGTGAATGAATACATCCCGAAATGCCTGGCTCCTTGCCAAGTTTTTTGCCTGCCGAATAACCTGCCATTTCTCCTCCTCACTCACTAGTGTGATCCTGAGGGGGAGAGGCTTAGCCCCCTGCTTTTGTCCCAGCCTCCTCACATCCTGAGGGGTTGATGGAATCTTCAGAACCTCTGTGCAAATATTTTGAAACAGCACCTTATCGTGTGTTTCCTTACTCACAGTTCCCTCCGCCTGGCTCTCTGGGACTCCAAAAACTATTACATTGTTCCTGCGCTGGAGCCGTTCCTGGTGTTCCTCCTCTCCCCTAACAGTAGGTCCGTTAATTTTCATTTCTTCGACACACTTCTTCAAAGTCCCAATCTGCTGTAGAACCTGTACTGATTCTGCATTACTCTCCCCCCCCTCCCGTGGCCCTCCTAATACGTCAGCATAACTCCTCTTAGCAACCACCTCCATTCTTCAGCTACTTCCTCAGTCTTAGCAAGGATCTCTTTCCCAACTTGCTCCAGTTTGTCAACCAGCAGGGCTCCTGCTTCATCTATTTTCGTCCCTAGAGAACTCGTTCCCTTATGGCTTGCAATCGCTTCATTCACCTTGACTATGCAGCCAGGGCAATACCAGCAACAGCCATCATGCTTTACGGCAGTTAGTAACTTCCTAAACGTTGCATTAGTCAGGCCTATATCCTCCATATCCGACGTCTCCCTGCAGTAATCACATATCAAACTCATGGTTGTTGTTGTTGTGGGGGGGGGGGTGCAGACTGTGTATAAATCTACACCTATTTCAAAAAAATAAAGAGAGAAAAAGTACTTAGCTACTCTCTGTTGCCTATAGAGTTGTCGTCTGCGACTGCGTACACTGTATCTCCCTGTGAATGGTGTATTGTAGGCACAGTTTCAGTCCTTGAGAAAGCACACAAACAAAATAAAATTTAAAGTCTCTGTGGCACCTATGACACGACTTGGTTTCAGCTGGCACGGTGCCTTTCCAGCTTGCTTGCTAGTGAGCGCTCACTTTAAGTTATTTACAACTTCCGCGGTCACTGATGACACTATGAACTATCACTGTGTACACTGTATCTCCCTGTGAGTGGTGTATTATAAACACAGTTTCAGTCCTTGAGAAAGCACACAAACAAAATAAAATTTAAAGTCTCTGTGGCACCTATGACACGAATAGGCTGGCAGTTGTCCTTACCAGCTTGATTGCCAATATGTATTCACTTTAAGTTATTTATAGTCTCTTCTGCGGTCACTGATGACACTATGAACTGATTTAACTAAAAGGCACAGTACTACACTCCCTGGTTGGCCTTTATCACAGCCGTGACCACAACACCCTAAAAAATAAAATAAAATAAAAGCTTTGTCATGTGGCAGTGATTGTGTGGTTATAGGCCTGTGACCCTGGCTGTACCTCCAACTCGGTGGAAATTGAGTTTTCAAAAATACAATCGCGTCTAGCATTAAAAGTCCTACATCGATTTACACTTTCACATCACTAAGACGATCTTGACGATCTTATGTAATCACTGTCCAATTTCTGCCGCTCTACATCGAAGGCCCGAATGCCGAACACGCTTTGTTACAGAGACGCAACACGACCTGCCCGCCCGCCCGCCTAACATGGTTCATACCTGGTAATGGTGGTGATTTTTGTTTTGTAAATAGTGGAGGTACAGTCACAATCTAAAGTTTCGACACCCCCCTGGCTGGGTGTTCGCCGAGGCCAGGGTTGAGGTAAGGCTGGGTGATCGGACGCAGACTAGTTCAGCAATGTGGTAACGAGGCACTACGATGGTGAGGTTCACATTCCACCACCACAACACTCCGAGACTCATAGCACACGAGCACAGGAAGGAACTTATTTACGAACTTTGACATGGCATGAACTTGCATAACAAATGCATTCATAACATTGTTGCCACACATAACAATAACATGTTAAGATTGGAGCATGAAAAACTTTGCCCGGTCCCAAAACACTGGCTTGGAACCACTAGATGCGAGTCCTCGTATTACACATGAATCATCAGGGCAGCATATATAAAGGGTGGCCGGCGGCCGAATTTCGTCAAGAGGGAGTGAGCGGTCAGTCGACAAGGTGAGGCTATACATGTATAGATATTACCATAACCCTGGGAATATTATGGTTTCACACATACTAGGAATTCATATAGTCATGTTTACAATATTTAATGGTGTATCAGTAACTACATTGGAGTATTTTGGCTTGGAATGTTGCAATTCACATTAATCTCATAGGTAGTAGAAGGTAGGCAGCTATCAAACAGGGAGGTACTACCGCCTGGGAAGATATTGGAAGCATATTGTTTTGTCTAATAGTAGACCCTGCTGCCATATGGCATCACGAAAATTGTGACCAAGTCCCAGGTTGCTCATCTGACTCTCTGCCTCATTTACACACAATTGCAGGGTCTCAATTGTTTCGTTTACTTTGACAACACAACATACATACTGCCGTTTCTCACTATTGATCTTTGTTTTTCATTAATTTATGGTTCTTTTATTATTATTATTATTATTATTATTATTATTATTATTATTATTATTATTATTATTATTATTATTATTATTATTATTATTATTATTATTATTATTATTATTATTATTATTATTATTATTATTATTATTATTATTATTATTATTATTATTATTATTATTATTATTATTATTATTATATTTTCGCCCCCAGGCCCTGATGTGGGTCATTGACCTGCCCTGGTGGGCTAATCCCATATATATATATATATATATATATATATATATATATATATATATATATATATATATATATATATATATATATATATATATATATATATATATATATATATATATATATATATATATATATATATATATATATATATATATATATATATATATATATATATATATATATATATATATATATCTCATGGTATGACCCAAACAATTTTTGTCTGGTCCGGAGCAGCGACTTTCCCGAAGACCTCGAACTTCAGCATAGATGCCTGGCCGTGTGTCATCATAAGTGACTACTTCTTGGTCACCTGCCTTGTTTCCTGTCTACTGCTGCTTTTGGTTTTTAAATTTCACTTCATAATTGTGGATGTTCGGGTATTCAGTTCTAACTACAGGAGCGAATACAAACACCTGTAGAGTTCCGTAGGTTCTATTTGACGGAAGAATACGAGGGTGCGCTTACAAGCGCCAGTAGTCCCTACACTCTTTTTGGGTCAACTGACCTCTCCCTGACCTATCAGGCGACAAGTGGCAAGTGGTACATTAGCAGCTTCCAGATGTCGTCAGGCACATTATCTAAGCGTGTGGTGACACGAAACAGGGGCATTGCCACACGCTACTGACTAGATAGATAATGTATATAAATGGGGTACATACATAGTATACATACAACATACATAATATGCATACACCTCCCTCCCCCCTATACGCTCATAGCAAAGTCTTGAGCGGACCTTTTCTTTTGGATCCGTTCTGAGCGTCGAGGGGCTTGATCACTGGGGGGGATATGGGTGTGTTGCGGAGTTCAAGGAGACACCCGGTCGAAGGCCTCGCAGTCAATATTCCCAGAAGGGGCCATTTTGAGGATGAGGAGCTTCAGGGATTTGACAGCAGCCTCAGCGTGGCTGTTGGACTGCAGGTATTGGGGCGATGAACGCAGCAAAGTCCCGGCTTGTGAACTGGGGCCCTCCGTCCGTTCGCAGGCGCACAGGAACGCCCACGTAACGGAAGTAGTGGCGGAACTTGCTGATGGTGGCGGCAGACGTCGTATCATTAACGCACTTGATGACAAACGCCCAACCAGAGAGACGGTCGACGACAACCAGGAAGGACTTTCCTGGCACACAGAAAAAGTCGGCCGACACAGACTCAAAGGGGCGGGTGGGGTTGTCGTTACTCATGAAGGGTTCCTGCTGCTGGCTGGGATGTAGTACTTGGCAGGGCTTACACGCATGGACAGCATTGGAGATGTCGGAGTCGATGCCAGGCCGGAACACAGTCTGTCTTGCACGCCGTTTGGTGGCCTCGGCTCCACGGTGACTGTCGTGGAGGCGAGCCAAGATGTGGGGACGTGAAGCAGCAGGGGCAACTACCGAAGGAGAGGTGTCACTAGCCAGAGGTAGGGGTAGGGCGACAGCAGGGTAGTTGCTGCTCCCGTCGTGCACCCTGTTGGCGTATTTTACCTCGAGAATCGGTTTTGGGAAGTCCTTGGAGATGATGGCCAATTCTGGGCAATGTCTGTAGGACAGAAAAGGAGTTGGGACACCATTATGCACATCAATCCAGGCTTGAGACGACCTGTTGCCAAAGGTGACATGTGCATAGAGTGAACCTAGGGCTGGGGCCATCTGTGAACCCTCTGCAGTGAAGCGGATGTCCTTGGGAGGCGGTCCTAGATCACTTGGAGAGAGCCCCAAGCATTGCAAATGCTGGGGACCGATGACAGTAGCATCAGCGCCGGTGTCGGGCAGTATCTCGAGAGAGGATGACACACTGCCGTAGGTCACGATGACGCGAACACAAACACCTGAAGACTTCTGGATGTTCTATTTGACGGAAGTATACAAGGGTGAGCCTACAAGCGCCGGTAGTCCCTACACTCTTTTTGGGTCAACTGACCTCTCCCTGACCTCTCAGGCGATATGTGGCAAGTGGTACATTAGCGGCTTCCAGATGTCGCCAGGCAAATTATCTAAGCACGTGGTGACATGAAGCACGGGCATTGCCACACGCTACTGACTGTATATAAATGGGGTACATACATAGTATTGTTACGAGTTGGGGATTTAGAATATAGTTAAAAGTCTACCCAGATCCCAACAGGTAACAACAATAAAAAAACAGAGACAATCGGACTATAAAGGGTAGACAAGGGATGCGAGTTTTTGTTGTGTATAATAAAGTACCATAAATTCCTTAACAAAAATATTCAGCTTCTTATAAATTACCCTTAACCACACTTAACCTAAACATACGCAACATTGGCTTAACAGTATATACATATTTTTACAACATACAATAATTTGAAGCAAGGTGGAGGTGGGGAGGCAATATAAGATTACAAATACTTAAGTGCGGATCTGAGATGGCTGACGAGTAAGGCTGAGTATTGTAGAAGACGTTAGGTAGTCACTGTGCCATAGGTTTCCAGGATAGGTGATCCTATGGTCACTTCCCAGAGTGAACTGAACTCTCATCGAACTGGAGCTGATGAGGAAGACTTCGAGGAGGTGACGCAACAACCAGGATATGGAGAAGGGAAACCCCGGAGTGGTAACTAAGAATAGTCATACTCGGGTTTCGTCCCTAGATGGCGTTGCTCGTGGTGCTGGGTAGGTAGATCATGACAATAGATGGCGTGGATCGTAGTGCTGGGTAGGTAGATCATGACAATTGATGGCGTGGTTTGTAACAGACCCCCCTTCCAAAGACCTCCGTAGCACGGGCGCGAAGGAGGTGATCACTTGGTGCGTCTGGAGAGTAGCTGCTGCATTTCCACTGGAGCTCGGGATAAGGAGTCCGCAATCATGTTGTCCACCCCCTTTATGTGCCGGACTTGTAGATTATAGGGCTGGGTGAGGAGAGCCCAGCGGAGGATTCGCTGGTAGGAGGTCTTGTTGGTTTGGATGAACGTGAGTGGGTTATGGTCGGTGAAGACTAGGGTTGTTTGTGGGCAAGACTGGAGGTAACATTCAAACTTCTTTATTGCCAACACCAGAGCCAGGGCCTCCTTCTCTATGGTCGAGTAGTTGGTCTGATGTTTTTTCAACTTGGCGGAGTAGTATGCCACAGGGTGAAGGACATCAGTGGTTGGGTCGGGTTGTAGGAGCACAGCCCCCACTCCGACACCGCAAGCGTCGATTTGCAGATGGAAGGGCAAGGTGTAGTCAGGGGGGTGGACTACAGGCTTGGAGGCAAGGAAGGCTTTGATGCGGTGGAAAGACTGGTCGCACCTCTGGTTCCAGATGTTAGGGACCGCAGAACTGGTAAGGACTGTGAGGGGTCCGGCCACGCTGGAGAAGTTACTGCAGAACCGACGGTAGTAGCCGCACATCCCCAGGAAGCGCATGAGTTCCTTCCTCGTCCTTGGAGTGGGGATGGACAAGATGGCTTTAATGTTTGCGTCCTTGGGTCTCACCATACCATGCCCAACGATATGTCCCAGGTAAGTCACTGAGGCCCGGCCAAAAGCAGATTTAGCCAGGTTTATGGTGAATCCAGTCTCTTGCAGTCGTGCGAACAGTATCTCCAAACGCACCAGATGTTCGTCCCAGCCGACCGACACCACCACCAGGTCATCCAGGTAGGCGAACGTCCCACCTAGGTCCTGAATCAGGTGATTGATTGCTCTCTGGAATGTGGCCGGAGCATTAGAAAAGCCAAACGCCATAACCAAATATTGAAAAAGACCAAATGGAGTTATAAATGCTGAGATTATTTTTGCCCTATCCGTGAGTCCCACTTGATAATATCCTTTCAACATGTCCACCGTAGATATAAATTTTGTACAGCCTATGCTGTCTAATATATCTTCAATCAAAGGTAAAGGGTAGGAGTCTGAGACAGTGACCTGGTTCACTTTACGATAATCGGTACAGAAATGAAAAGTGCTATCGGGTTTTGGAATGAGAAGGCAAGGTGAAGCCCAGGGGGAGGTACTAGGCTCAGCTAAGTTATGTTTTAACAAAAAATCTACCTCCTTTTTCATAATCTCTCTTTTTTGTGGATTTAGTCGATATGCTGATTGCCTAATGGGTTGTACATCATCTGAGATTAGCTTAATATCATGTTTAAGTATATTGCAAAACCCTGGGAGTCTGACGTGACTTTAGGAAATGTTGATAATAACTTAGTGAGATCTTTTGCTTGAGATGGATTCAGAACAGAAAATTATTCATCCAAGTTGTTGAGTATGTGACTGTTAGCAGGGTTTTCTTTAGGTAGATAAGTGGATTACCCTAGAAAATATCACGGCAGTGGATAACCAGAAAGTCCAGGAAACTACCCAAGTTATACCTAGGGAAATTACACTCATGAATATAGTTCTTTTGATAAGATCCTTAAATAAGGATAAGAGACGTGAAAGAGGAAGGGCGTATTACAGCATTAATATAAAGATCCGGATAAACAACCCTTAGATACTTGAAAAAGGAAGGGCGTATTACGGCATTAATATAAAGCTCCAGATTAACAACCCTTAGATACTTGAAACAGGAAGGGCGTATTACGGCATTAATATAAAGATCCGGATTAACAACCCTTGAGTAAACAGGAAGGGCGTATTACGGTATTAATATAAGGATCCGGATTAACAACCCTTAGATACTTGAAACAGGAAGGGCGTATTACGGCATTAATATAAAGATCCGGATTAACAACCCTTGAGTTACTTTATTATTAACCCCTAATGAGATAATGAGAAGAACAATAATTGAGGCTTTATAATTATGGGGTCCTAATAGAGCGGGGCGTCCCAAGATATCACTTCACCCTAAACTAGTGACTATGGAACAGCCTACTCTGGAGCGAGGGTACAGCATTAAACAGATTCGGATTCTTCCCTACACTCGATAAGACTTACTACACGACTGCCACGTGTAATAACAGGTAAGCCTTATGACACTTGGAACCTAATATCCTACGTCTGTCACTCTTACTGTACGATAATACCAATATATGCACATACATATGAAGGAACTTTAAACCACCGTAAAGCAATTGTGAACAGAAGTGACTGGGAGGAATAATTAGCAAGTAGTAACAAGGGGGGAAGGAATATGGTACTTAATGTTGGGTCCTGTCACGGTCGCCATTTGTTAAGAGTTGGGGGATTTAGAAAATAGTTAAAAGTCTACCCAGATCCCAACAGGCAACAACAACAAAAAAACAAAGGCAATCGGACTATAAAAGGGTAGACAAAGGATGAGAGTTTTTGTTGTGTATAATAGAGTACCATAAATTCCTTAACAAAAATATTCAGCTTCTTATAAATTTCCCTTAACCATACTTAACCTAAACATACGCAACATTGGCTTAACAGTATATACATATTTATACAACATACAATAATTTGAAGCAAGGTGGAGGTGGGGAGGCAAAATAAGATTACAAATACTTAAGTGCGGAGCTGAGATGGCTGACGAGTAAGGCTGAGTATTGTAGAAAATGGTAGGTAGTCACTGTGCCATAGGTTTCCAGGATAGGTGATCCTGTGGTCACTTCCCAGAGTGAACTGAACTCTCATCGAACTGGAGCTGATCAGGAAGACTTGGAGGAGGTGACGCAACAACCAGGATATGGAGAAGGGAAACCCCGGAGTGGTAACTAAGACTAGTCATACTCGGGTTTCGTCCCTAGATGGCATTGCTCGTGGTGCTGGGTAGGTAGATCATGACAATAGTTGGCGTGGTTCGTAGTGCTGGGTAGGTAGATCATGACAATTGATGGCGTGGTTCGTAACAGTATACATACAACATACATAATATACATACAATAATGCCTCGGATTTGAGAGTTATTGCACAGAGGTCAACAATATTACAACTAGTCACGCATATGATTATTTTTTATTTTCCACCTGAATGATAAATATCTATGACGTCCTAATCATGGTGTTTGGTAACTTGGGGTTAATTTCAAACAAATAAGGATATTCTGGCCAATCCCCCGGAGGTAATAGCCAACAGAGCTCTGATAGTGAGTCACAACTATGGATTATTGACTGTTAATGTGCATCTTTGTGATGGGATTTATTCTGTGTCTGTAGTAGTGTCACGATACTTTTAGTCCATCAACACGTGATGTTTATCAATATTCATATTTCATAACTGGGCCGAGAACAGCCCAAGATTCTCATGCCTCACTCCTAACCTGCTATTGTTATGTGTGCCAGTAATGGTATGAATGAAATTTTGTTATGCAGGTGCATGTTATGTCAAAATTAGTAAAAATTTTCCTCCGTGCTCGTGTGCTGTGACTCTCGGAGTGTTGTGGTGGTGGAAAGTCTGCGCCCGATCACCCAGCCTTCTCAATATTAGCCCCCGCTCTTGTTAAGAGAATAAAAACTATAATTATAATTAGAGAAATTCCTACTTTTTCCCTAGGGCTTGTGCTCCCCCTGGAAATTACTGACGCCCCCCAGGATAAGAACCACTTTCTAGGCGATTCACCAGGGCAGACCACTACAACGGACAGCTCCTGTGTGCAATACAAATACACAGTACCCTGGGTCTCTTCTAGAAGTACACTGTCAAAGTGTCTGTTAACAAAACTATATGACTCTAAATTTGTCGTGTTTGTCTCACAGTTTGAATAAGACCCGGCTATATTAATTTGTGTAGGATAACACATAAGATTACCTGACTCCTGGCATGTGGCATATGCTGATAAAGGTGTAGTCGCCTTGAGAGACCTACCTTGAGACAGCAGGATAAATGTGGAAGCGTTAGTTATTATTACAGCTTGACCATTCTCTATAATGTCAAATTTCCGGAACTCATGTTTATCCACGAATGGCAGATACAATATAATTTGATCGGGTGTGACAGAAACATAGAGAAGACTGATAATTTTCCAACGTAGACCACAGGAACAGAAGGCTTAAGGTTGAAAAAGCTACTAGCAACCCCTACCGCCCACGCTAATTCAATGAATGGAAACAAAGCGGGAGTTATAATTCCCCTGTTCAGAGTGGTTATGATGAATTGCTCTAGTTAGGAATTGAGAGAAAGTGAGTTAATATTAACCTTATGAACCAACTGATTGACAGTCTTCAAATTTCTTCTAGCTTCCTCCCATGATTATCTATCAGATGAGATTGGCTGCACAGAAATGCAGAATTCTGATCGGCCTGTTGTTTAAGTACATTAAGCTGTTTCTGTAACTGTGCTAAGTCATTTTCTGTGGCTACTCCGTACAATGTCTTATGAATGTAACCAAGAAAATGTAGAAGACCTCTCTTTCTTCTACTCTCTTCACTGTGAGCAGGGGGAGCAATAGGAGGTGTGGTGATTGTATCCATGTAGGAGTGTGGAAACTGGTGAATAATGAGGTCCAAAGATGATTTGGTACACTCCAGTTGCCAAGTCCATTGAGAGTGTATAGGAGTGTCATCCACAGTAGACTCATGAACCTTTTTGAAGATAGTCCAAGTCATTAGACAAGTTAGACAATGTGGCGACAATATTAGGGAATTGTTCACAATGTACGCGAATTGCGAACGTCTGCCTAATTAAGAATACATTCTGGGGTGGAGACACTAAGCAAACAGGCCGTGACGGACTGGGTGTTTAGTGTCTGTAACCTCGGAATCAGACAGAATAAGTAGGAGCATCATGGTTCGGCGAGTGAAAGTTACTCATTAGTACAGAAATGTCTGTCACATGTGGATCTGGTACACAATTGACATGTAGGAGAAGAAAAAGATCAGTCGGGGTGACACAAGGTTCAGCGGCCCTATGTGAAGACTGGGCTGCTCCTAGACCTAGAGGCTTCAAAAGCTTGAGGTTGTCCCAATGTTCATGTCATGTTTCCCCTGTATGTATGTGTTTCAACTGGTACCTGTGACCGGACTCGTGTGGCACAATTCTATATGGACCGACGAACATAAGGTCCGTTTTGGATCTTACACAATTTTTAACAATCGCTAGACGACCTACGACATCGCCAATGGGTCGTGTGCTTATATTGCGTTCGGCTGTGAATGCGTTAGTCGCTTTTTCTAACTCATGCCTAATTCGCTGGTGAATTAGTTTGGACTGTCGATACCGTTCACGGATGAAATCGCTACCGAAAATTCGCTGCCTCCCTACTTCAACCTCGAATGGAATTCGTTTGTCATAATTGTAGAGAGCGAAGTGAGATGTGTCGCCGATGGATTCATGATAAGAACTGTGAATGGAACTTTGTACGTCAGACATACACTCATCCCAGTTCGTGTTAGTAAAATCCAAATTTGTACGAAGATGATAAAAAATCGTCCTGTTAATCCGTTCAGCCATCCCGTTGGCTGCAGGATGGGCTGTGATATTACATTTATTAATGTGATACAGTTCACATAATTTACTTACTAGCGCGTTGTTAAATTCACCTCCGTTATCTGTAAGTAGAACGTTAGGAGTGTCATGCCTGTCGAGAATACGACTCTTAAAGGCTCGGGCAATTGTCTCTGCGCTTTTATCAGGGATAGGTGCTAGTTCACGGTAACGTGCTTAGGTGAGCGAGCTGTGGAGTTTCATGCACAAGAACTTATAGCTCGTGTACAAGCGGAGCAGGTATGACTATAACTGAGTTCCAGTACGAGCAGGAACACCAAGTTTGGCTTGCCGACAAAGAACATTATTATGAGCAACAAACTTACGAATAGGAACAGGAGGTTTAATGTCTACATTAGGCGTAATACCTTTTACATAAAACAATATACGTGACCACATGGGATCAATTTCCTGCGCTATACGTACTCAGTCAACATTAATTGAGGGAAACAGATGCTTTAGTGCAACATGCCTAGATAACGCATCATTGACAAGATTATTCCTTCTTTCTAAATACTTAAGCAGGGGTTTGAATTCCTGAATAGTGAGAAACCATCTGAGAAACTTGCCTGATAAATCTTTAGTGTTAAACAAACTGACAAGAGGTTTATGGTCTGTAGTTACAACTGGATAACCATACACATAATCGCGATACTTCTTTAAAGACCATAATACAGCTAAAGCCTCTAACTCAGTAACACTGTAGTTCTTCTCTGCTTTAGAGAGAGTAAGACGAGCATGTGGTATTGGGAGTTGCTTCCCTTTACTCTTTTGTGATAATACTGCCCCTAACCCACTGCCCCTAACCCGTCTGTGGTTATTATGAAAGGTTTCGAGAAGTCTGGAAAACATAAGATGGATGCTCTGGTAAGGCAGTCTTTCAATTCAACAAAACCACAATGTTGCGGTTCTTCCCACTTAAAACGTGTATCTTTCTGAATCAAATCAGTTAAAGGAAGAGCTAATTTTGAAAATCCTTGTATAAAGGAACGATAAAAACCCTCCATACCAATGAAAGAACGTACAACATCTGCAGACTGTGGTATAGGATATTTACGGATGGCCTCAACTTGCTAGCATCAACACTAACTCCGTTTTGGTCAACCACATGCCCTAAATATTGTATGCTAGGTTGTAAGAACTTACATTTTAACATTTTTAACTTTAAATTAGAAATTTGAAGTTTAGCCAATACATGTTCCATTCTCACGTGCACTGAACATGTCACCTCATAGCTAGTGAAACGTTACATGGGATGAATCAGTATATAAATCAAATGTAATTAACCCATTTATATAATTCTTCTGTTTATGAAATATGGGCCATTACATTGCTCGGTCACCTACCCTTCGAGCTCCGCGAGGACTACACTAAACTCGCAGATAAACATCCTATACATAAGCCTAATCATGTTACAAACATATGTGTAAACACTAAGCTGGGAACTCTGAAACCATAGGCTCAACAACTACTGGGGTCCTAGACTTAAGTGTCTTACGGGCTAGTATCTCATGTACAATGGCAAAATTGGATGATTCTGATTTAAAACACAAACATTACTGCCAATATCAACACAATAGTGGAAATCGTTAACTTGGGTAAGCAAATCACGGAATAACATGGCAGAAATAATCTTCGCCTACTTCGTGTTTAAGAACGCACCTTCTTAGCAATGTACAACTTTTGCTACTGTCACGCTAGATGAATGAGTGGGTGGTGCATAAGACTCTTTCTACGAAACATTCATGTTTGCGGAGAGCAATGGTACTGAGTTGTGAATGGTTCTACACGGCATGGCTGAAAATTTACAGTCTGTGATACTCTACTGTAGAACTATCATATTTTTAGTTTGAGAAGATGTGTCTATGACATCATTAAAAAATGCAGTTTGAAAATTATGAACATTATTATCCTCCCTGGGATCAAAAGAAAATGTCCACATTTTCTATGTCTAAGATTTGAAAAATTATTTAGATAAAAACCAAAGAAATAACCTTGTCCATCCATTTACAGGAAATTGATAATATTCATAGTTAAAATAATTAAAGTATCAATTACTGAAGAGGTAACAAATAAATACTGAAAGTTATATTATGTCAGTATATATTAAAACAAGTAAGGCACTTATAAAAATTTATACAACTTACACGATGTCCTATCAGTGTGAAGATATGTCGTCGAATATGTAGATGTGTGTATATATTTAATGAATACTAAATACTTATCGACTTAGTCGGATGTCTTCATAGAAAACGTGATCTGTCCAGCTGGTCTCCTCACTGAGCCAGCCCTCCCAAGGTCAAGGTGGCTGTGTGGGTACTTCCTCAGCCTGATTGCATAGCAACCAATGATGCTCCAAGATGGCGACGGGCGAGTCCACTTCACGAGGGGGAATCCACTTCCACTTGAATTGGTGACTGCTGGTGAAAGGTCCTGTGCTGCCAAACCTTGAAACTTGTAGGTATGTGTCATCACTGTACGCTGGTACTCAGAATGCCCAGTGCTGACTAGGGAAGTTCTTTGTGCCACTGCTTGTTGCCAAACAGGGATGTTGCCAACTTTCCATAAGATAGAAAGTCATCAATAACTCAGAATCGGTTATTGGGAATAATTCTGCCTTCTTTGGGCGACAGAATGAGTCACTCAACTATAATCGTCTCCCTACGGATATATCACTACGCTTGGAACTTTTATGTAACAGGTCACTTTTTCTTTGTTTCGGAAAACACTGATGACTTTTTATGTAGAATGTTATTCAAACCGGAATTCAGTATTCGTAACCACTGCTGCCACCTTATGTCATATAACAATTTTTCTTCCTTGGTTGTCACCACTTGTAACAATCACTTGAGAAGCTATTTCGGATACACTTCCAGATGTAGATCAACCGTAAGTTCATCTCAGTCTCTATGGACGTTAAGAGAAGGACAGAGGCTATGTAAATAGACCGTTTAATCACGTCCTTTCGATGTGAGATTATGAGTGGAACTTCTATGAGTAGTGACCCATCGAGGGAGAACGGAATAGGCACGTCGTCATCCTCCCTCGAGGGAAGACAGAACCATCCACGACGGCTCTCAAATAACGCCTTCCTCTCATCAAGGATATCAACCTACTGCCCGCTTTGGGTGGCCAGGGAGCCGGCTACCAATGCCTTAACTCAGCATAATATGACACGGCTTCCCATGGGCACACCCTATTACGTGCACTGAACATGTCACCTCATAGCTAGTATGAACACGTTATTAAACAACGTCACGGCTCGTCATCTACGTCAAGAATCACCTTCCACATAGAGCCTGATTCATGACATTCGCCAACCCCAAGGGAGAATAATTAAAGTTTTCTCTACGACGCTACTATTACGGCATATGTAATGACGCCACAATAGCTGATCGGATGGAGGAGCACCAGACACGCGGCCTTGAAACCGTAGGGAACTGCGCGACGCACCTACTCCCTCTCCACCCCTTTTTATTTTATTTTTTTTTTTTGGGGGGGTTAAGGTGCGGAATGGATGGAAGGCATGCTGGGGCTCAAGGCACAGCCAGACATGAGGGATAGAGAAGTAACAACATACAGTCGTGGGGGGAAAGGTTGGAAAATAAGTTTTATGAGTTAAACAAAGGGGACGACACCCCTTGTTTTACATATTACAGAGTATATTGGCACACTTGAGTGCCAAAAGTATCAACAGTTCCTACAGTCACAGTTTGCTACCTTAAGTAACCACTTAAACAATGATACTATCTCAGTTTCCAGTACCTGTGATCCACAAGTGTTGTCTCTGTCACAGATCTTTAACACTTTTCTTCAGGCGCGAGGGAGAACAGGACCCATTGTGTGAGGTCAAGTGGATTAGACTAACATTTCAGTCTATTTAGACACAGGTGCTGAAGTTAATGTCATTTATTCTCATGTTTTAAATACTTTATCTACGGATTCCTATTCTTGAACAGACGTTCAACTACCTCGCGTTACAGGTATAGACGGTCCAAGCGTTAACGTTACCGGCGCCATACAGCTTATGTTGTGGACGGAATTTCCATTCCTTGGAATTTGTTAATCGGCTTCCCGACGATGAAAACCCACCATGTAGTAATAGTCCCTCATGAGAAAACAATTACTGTCAACCAAGAAATCGTTAGTTTAGCCGCGCATGTACGTCAAACTCCTAAAACCATACGGAATTAAGGACTAATCAACACGTCGTCTGAAGTTAACGAGATTTTTGTCCCGAATAATTTTGATAGAACTATTCTCTCACACGGAAATGACCAATTCGATGAAGTCTTCAATTGAACGGTGGGAGCTGGCACATAAACTTACACTTATTACTTCTCTGGCGTGTGCCTAGGAAAACAAACAGTTAATCAGTTAACCGCAGGTCCCTCAAGTTAGATACTAAATGGTTAGAGCAACAGGGTCTCCATCATACTAATCCTAGGTTTAAGATTTGCTGTCTCGCCCAGCCGTCCACGGTAAAGACCAGAAACATGATGAAACGGTGAAACTCTACCCGGCCAGTAGATTCCTTTTCCATCAACGTCTCATGCGTGGTAAGAAGGTTGTTGCATTCTCTGTTCTTAAGGGATACATTAAGGACGAATAACTCAACGATTTTCAAGTCGCTGTTACTAACACAGTGCTTAACATACTCACAACGCAATGTGATACTGAACAATCATCTAACCCCAGATCAACAAATCCCCCCCCCCTTGCATTAAACTAGGCTTGCCATATTCCGCCTTCAGGATTTATAAAGGCCTTACCTACACTGTTAGACTTGCTCAACAAATGCAGGTCAGAAATGGCACTCAAAGGAGAATCTCTGAGACAGACCCACCTTGTTCAGCACCACATTAACGTGCAACCCGGCACTAAGACCATTTACATACCTGCATACCGCCTCCCTCATTCACAGAGAGCCGAGGCAGACAAGTGAGTGGAGGACATGCTTGCCCAAGGCATAATACAGGCATCCAATTCACCTTGGAAATCTCTATTGCTACTTGTCCCAAAGCTAAACGGTTCCTCGAGGCCCTGCATACACTATGGTCGTCTTAACAGAATCGCTATCCCCGATCGTTTCCCAATGCCTGTGTTGGGAGATCTGTTGAAGAGTCTAAGAAAGAATAGTTTTTTTCAACCCTTGACTGGCTAACAGATTTCTGACAGGTGCCATTGGACGAGGAAAGTCGAACCTTGATGGCCTTCAGTACCCTCAGGACATTGGAAATTCCTAAGCATGCCTTTTGGACTACATAGTAGCCCGATTACATTTTCTTAGATGATGACAAGTATCTTTCGTTCAATTTTAGGTTCTGAAGTCCTAGTGTATCTGGATGATATAATTGTCATGTCTCGAGACGTTTCCTCACACCTTGTGAGACTGGAACATGTGTTGGCTAAACTTCAAGTTACTAATTTAAAGTTAAAAAATTTAAAATGTAAGTTCTTACAACCTAGCATACAATATTTAGGGCATGTGGTTGACCAAGACGGAGTTAGTGTTGATGCTAGCAAGTTGAGGCCATCCGTAAATATCCTATACCACAGTCTGCAGATGTTGTATGCTCTTTCATTGGTATGGCGGGTTTTTATCGTTCCTTTATACAGGGATTTTCAAAATTAGCTCTTCCTTTAACCGATTTGATTCAGAAAGATGTACGTTTTAAGTGGGAAGAACCGAAACATTGTGGTTTTGTTGAATTGAAAGACCGCCTTACCAGAACACTCATCTTATGTTTTCCAGACATCTCGAAACCTTTCATGATAACCACAGACGGGTTAGGGGCAGTGGGTTAGGGGCAGTATTATCACAAAAGAGTAAAGGGAAGCAACTCCCAATAGCATATGCTCGTCTTACTCTCTCTAAAGCAGAGAAGAACTACAGTGTTACTGGGTTAGAGGCTTTAGCTGTATTATGGTCTTTAAAGAAGTATCATGATTATGTGTATGGTCATCCATTTGTAACTGCAGACCATAAACCTCTTGTCAGTTTGTTTAACACTAAAGAGTTTTCAGGCAAGTTTCTCAGATGGCATCTCACTATTCAGGAATTCAAACCATTGCTTAAGTATTTAGAAAGAAGGAATAATCTTGTCAAAGACGCGTTATCTAAGCATATTGCACTAACGCATCTGGTTCCCTCAATTAATGTTGACTGAGTACGTACAGCGTAGGAAGCTGATCCTATGTGGTCACGTATATTGTCTTATGTAAAAGGTATTACGCCTAATGTAGACATTAAACCTCCTGTTCCTATTCGTAAGTTTGTTGCTCATAATAATGTTCTTTGTCGGCAAGCGAAACTTGATGTTCCTGCTCGTACTGTAACTCAGTTATAGTCATACCTGCTCCGCTTGTACACGAGCTACAAGTTCTTGCGCATGAAACTCCACAGCTAGCTCACCCAGGCAAGGAGAGATGCATTAAAGAAATGCGGTTAAAGTAATTTTGGCACAGGATGGCTAAACAGATTTCAGAATATGTGGGCATTTGTCAAGTTTGTAACAAGAATAAAGGTACTACGTTAGCACCACTCCCCGTTCTCAAGTGTCCTACACCCTCTCGACCTTGGGAGAAGGTTAGCACGGATGTTCTAGGTTGTCTAGTACAGACTCATCATAATAATAAATATATTTTAGTAATGATAGACTCGCTTACACGTTACCGTGAACTAGCACCTATCCCTGATAAAAGCGCAGAGACAATTGCCCGAGCCTTTAAGAGTCGTATTCTAGACAGGCATGACACTCCTAACGTTCTACTTACAGATAACGGAGGTGAACTTAACAACGCTCTATTAACTAATTTATGTGAACTGTATCACATTAATAAATGTAATATCACAGCCCATCCTGCAGCCAACGGGATGGCTGAACGGATTAACAAGAAGATTCTTAATCAACATCGTATTAATTTGGATTTTACTAACACGAACTCGGATGAGTGTATGTCTGACGTACAAAGTTCCATTAACAGTTCTTATCATGAATCCATCGGCGACACATCTCACTTCGCTCTCTACAATTATGACAAACGACTTCCATTCGAGGTTGAAGTAGGGAGGCAGCGAATTTTCGGTGACGATTTCATAGGTGAACGGTAACGACAGTCCAAACTAATTCACCAGCGAATTAGGCAAGAGTTAGAAAAAGCGACTAACGCCTTCACAGCCGAACGCAATATAAGTACACGACCCATTGGCGATGTCGTAGGTCATCTAGCGATGGTTAAAAATTGTGTAAGATCCAAAACGGACCCTATGTTCGTCGGTCCATATAGAATTGTGCCACACGAGTCAGGTCACAGGTCCCAGTTGAAATACATACATACAGGGGAAACATGACTTGAACATTGGGACAACCTCAAGCTTTTGAAGCCTCTATGAGCAGCCCACTCATCACATAGGGCCGCTGAACCTTGTGTCACCCCTACTGATCTTTCTTCTCCGACATGTCAATTGTGCACTAGATCCACATGTGAGAGACATTTCTGTTCAAATGAGTAACTTTTACTCGCCGAACCATGATGCTCCTACTTATTCTGTCTGATTCCGGGGTTAAAAACACTAAACAACCAGTCCGTAACGGCCTGGTCGTTTAGTGTCTCCACTCCCCAGAATGTATTCTTAATTAGTCAGACGTTCGCAATTCGCGTACATTGTGAACAATTCCCTAAAGTTATAGCCACATTGTCTAACTTGTCTAATGACTTGGACTATCTCACACTCCTATACACTCTCAATGGACTTGGCAACTGGAATGTACCAAATCATCTTTGGACCTCATTATTCACCAGTTTCCACATTCCTACATGGATACAACCACCACACCTCCTATTGCTCCCCATGCACACAGTGCAGGGAGTAGAAGAAAGAGAGGTCTTCTACATTTTCTTGGTTACATTCATAAGACATTGTACGGAGTAGCCACAGAAAATGACTTAGCCCAGTTACAGAAACAGATTAAAGTACTTAAACAACAGGGCGATCACAATTCCGCATTTCTGTGCAGCCAATCTCACCTGTTAGCTAATCATGGGAGGAAGCTAGAAGAAATCAAGAAGACTGTCAATCAGTTGGTTAATAAGGTTAATATTAACTCACTTTCTCTCAATTCCTAACAAGAGCAATTCATCATAACCACTATGAACAGGGGAATTATAACTCCCGCTTTGTTTCCATTCATTGAATTAGCGTAGGCTGTAGGGGTTGCTAGAAGCTTTTTCAACCTTAAGCCTGCTGTTCCTGTGGTCTAGGTTGGAAAATTATCACAGTCTTCTCTCTGTTTCTGTCACACCCGATCAAATTATATTGTATCTGTCATTCGTGGATAAACATGAGTTCCGGAAATTTGACATTATAGAGAATGGTCAAGCTGTAATAATAACTAACGCTTCCACATTTATCCTGCTGTCTCAAGGTAGGTCTCTCAAGGCGACTACACCTTTATCAGCATATGCCACATGCCAGGAGTCAGGTAATCTTATGTGTTATCCTACACGAATTAATATAGCCGGGTCTTATTGAAACTGAAAGATAAGCACGACAAATTTAGAGTCATATAGTTTTGCTAACAGACACTTTGGCAGTGTACTTCTAGAAGAGACCCAGGGTACTGTGTATTTGTATTGCACACAGGAGCTGCCCGTTATAGAGGTCTACCCTGGTGAATCGCCTAGAATAGGCCCTAGAAGCTTCGTTGTGGGACGAGGACGTTATAAATGACCACGGCAATGCTCCTTGTCTTCTAGTCTTCGGACCATATGGGGGTTCACTCTTCGGACCATATGGGGAGCTACACGTCATGACGCATCGAACCATCCTCAGAAAACCCATCGCCTATCACCCATTTTACCTTTAGAAAATACACCACAGTGAAGTGATCACAAATATTACAGTGTTGAAGGACAAATCGATGGATACGGATAGTGATGATGATGCAGCCTTGTGGCACCCCTGACATTTGTGACAGATGATACTTATCACACAGTGATTTCAGCCTTGGTGGTGTTTGCTGTGATTACAACTAAAATAATTATATTTGCTGTAGTCTTCTATATAAGGAAGCTACTTTGTAAACCAGCTTTAGGCAAATCTGCTATACAGGCAGCTATCCCTAATATTATTCATTACACAGGCTAACGCAGTATATAGTGGTAATCATGTGATATCATCACCAAGGTAGGCATTTAGCAATACCCATGTGATAGGACTCTTTCTTTTACTTTAGTCACCCGAGGACGGTTGACACGAGGTGGCCGAGCAATCTGTAACCAGTACAATTTACATACTGTATAATTTAGAGTAATTAATTCATAACTTACAACCATGTATGTATAATTATGAACATTCATTATTCAATGACCTCTAGAGGGAAGAGGTTGTTCATAAGTTATATCGCTTGGCGTAGGACATAACACCCGGCTTCATTCGCTCATGTGTTATGACTTAGCTGAGTGTCACAGTATGATGCAACTCTCCTTTGAGTAGTAGGAAATTCTTTGAACACTGTATTGATTGCTCATATTTGGTAATGGCATATTTTGCTTCACATTTGCAATGCATCAGGTATTATAGATAGTTAGATTAAAATATATGGAGAATGGCATCGCCAGTTAAGATTGATTCATGGGCCAACGAGATCAGTTCCAGACGGTTATTTATAAAACGTAACGTAAACACCGCAGACGGGTGGGCGGCAGTACATTCCACGGAGGTGACTATTTTCTCCAGCAAGAACCTTCGAGAAGCTTGACTCATGGATCACTGTAGTGGCGAATGTAGGAATTACTCTCTCCGGGCATGACAAACGCCTGACCTTTTGTTAGTCTTGAGCTGGATCCCAGACAGTAGACATCTACCACTGAATTCCCTCAGTACTAGCATGCCTAACACTGAGTGTGTTCTAGAGCAACTAACACTGGGACTTCCTCAGTTCTAGATCACTGGGCCAGTCCATTTCTCTGTACAACTGTAGACTGGGTTTGTAAATACGCCTTGTGCACACATACACACAAGTGTCGTGTATAAATAACCTAGTTTTATGAATGACGTGAAACCAAGGTAGACATCAATTATCTACAGTCTCCGACATCATGCTGATTACAATGGAACTCTAACTAATTACAAGCAAATTACTTGTAACTGGGACGTTTTACTGGCAATTCGCACTCCTCACAGGCCTTACAGTTCACAGGTATACACAACCACATATCTTGGATTTCCCTTTCCCTGATCCAGTGGTGCATGCACTTCAATAACTGGGGAGAGGAAGAGTTGCAATGGACTGCCGATAACCCAGTTTGTTTTGATTCGCTTTAGTAACCTGGCCATCATCCATTGGTGTAGTCGTTGAGTTCCCATGTTGGTCACCTCTTGTGCCTCTACCGCCGTTGGGAATCACGTTGGAGCTCTGTAGGCATCTCTGCCTGATGCGGGGCTCCACAGCAGATTTTTTGTTCAGGGTCTACTCCCATAGCCTTATACATATCAAGGTTAATCCGCAAGGGAGCGGGGCAGTGGTTGGTAGGCGCCAGGATGTGTCCACATGCCAGTGGGCCTATGTGCCATTCTCTTTGTGGCCCACTGCTGCTTCGATATCCCCTGCTGGTCTAGTCTATTCCCACGAGGCACCCAGTTATCGTGCGCTGCCATCAGGAGGCACAGCAGGAGTCTTGTGTAAAGGCAGCGGAAGACTTATGCAAGCTGCTTATCTGTTCACCATGAGGGCTAGCCAGCGAGAGGGAGCAAGCAGTGCTTGCACCTCGACACTAACATAATGCTGTCACACTGGACACATTACACGACCCTATGCACACACACACACACAGAAAAAAAAATCCACCTCTATCATTACATACCAAGACGTAGTCACAATCCATAGTTTCGACACCCCCCTGGCTGGGTGTTCCCCGAGGCCAGGGTTGAAGTAAGGCTGGGTGATCAGGCGCAGACTTCCCACCACCACAACACTCCAAGAGTCACAGCACACGAGCATGGAAGGAAATTTTTACGAATTTCGACATGACATGCAGCTGCATAACAAAATTTCATTCATACCATTACTGGCACAAATAACAATAGCAGGTTAGGAGCGAGGCATAAGAAACTTGGGCTGTTCTCGACCCAGTTATGAAATATGAATATTGATAAACATCACGTGTTGTTGGACTAAAAGTATCGTGACACTACTACAGACAAAGAATAACTCCCATCACAAAGCTGCTCATTAACAGTCAATAATCATATTAGTGACTCACTATCAGAGCTCTGTTGGCTATCACCTCCGGGGGATTGGCTCGAGTGTTAAGTGGATGTAGCCCACATCCTGTAGCCAGAATATCCTTATCTGTTTGAAATTAGCTCCAAGTTACCAAACACCATAATTAGGACGTCATAGATATTTATCATTCAGGTGGAAAATAAAAAATAATCATATGTGAAACTAGTTGTAATATTGGTGACCTCTGTGCCATAACTCTCATAATCCGAGGCATTATTGTATGTATATTATGTATAATGTATGTATACTATGTATGTACCCCATTTATATACATTACCTATCTAGTCAGTTTCATGTCACCACATGCTTAGATAATGTGCCTGGCGACATCTGGAATCTGCTAATGTACCACTTGCCACATGTCACCTGAGAGGTCAGGGAGAGGTCAGTTGACCCAAAAAGAGTGTAGGGACTACCGGCGCTTGTAAGCGCACCCTTGTATACTTCCATCAAATAGAACCTACAGAACTCTACAGGTGTTTGTGTTCGCTCCTGTAGTTAGAACTGAATTCCCGAACATCCACATGCCGCAGTGTTTTGATTGATTGGAAATATAAGTGCCGTTTTGTATAGTTAAGACCCGTAGAACCCCCCCCCCCCAACTCCGTCAACCGTCGTGCTACTAATCTCATTGTCTCCCACAAAAACTCCTTTGAATTACCAACGAGTTTTCAGCAGTATTTCAGTGACAGCAAGTTATTGTGAAGTGTCATAAGTGCCCTCACGTGGGTAGTGCATAAGTGTGTGCCTTTGTTTTAAGGGATTCCCCAGGTGGAAGGCTGGTTCAGGGCATTTGTGAGGAGTGGTGTGTCAGCGCGTCCTCTCCCTGCTGTGTCTCTAGGGTAACCGATTAGTCTCCACAGCTCGCTGATCGGCCCTGCTCTCCACCGCTCGCCCCCCCGCCCCCACACCACCGCTCACACATACACACTCACGCACGAACACACCGACGGCAGTCATTACGTATATATATTCTATATATATAATATACTTATCTGTGTATTCAATTAATTTTTTGTCTCAGATCTGGTTGATACGACGGGCTGACCGGTCAACACTGATTTGAGACACAATATACAGATTAAGTAATTATGTCCCGGGCTTTACACAGCAGTGTTCCTAGTGCCCGGATGACTAAGACGGATGACAGCTCCACAGAGATGGATGAACAGTCAGAGCGCGACACCCTACCCTCTCCCACCACACCTCGCAGTCCTCCACCTTGATCCTCAGCCTTGTCTTCAGAGATAATTGCTTTGATGAAGTTTATGAGGGAGGAAAGGCATGAGGACGAAACGAGAAGATGCGTTGAGGACGACGAAAGAAGACAAGCGGAGGCAAACAGAGACCACCAAAGGAGATTGGAAGATAGTGAACGGTTTTCAGCTTTAATATCTAGCCTCACTGCTAATCAAGCCCTTGGCTCTTCCACTGCTTCGGTATCGACTGGCTCAGATACCTCGTCAACGCCTTCTGTACGCCCCCCAGCCCCCCCCCTCCCCCCCAATGCGGCTGCCTAAACCCCACCAACCTTGAAGCCTGATGACACTTTCCAGACTTTTCGAGAGTGGCGGAGACGGTGGATTGATTATGCTACAATGGTGGATCTCCAGAGCTTGCCACAGCCTAAACAACTCAGTCAACTGCGTATGTGCCTGTCTTTGGAAACGCAGCGTGTGTTGGAACATATGTTGCAGGTGCCCCCGACTTCTTTGTTGGCTGTAGAGGAGGTACTGGATGTTCTAGAACGCCACATCAAAGGTCAGCGGAATGAAGCTCTACACAGGAGGGAATTGTTTAGCTGTAGACAGAAGGAGGGCGAGACTTTTGACGCGTTCTATGTACGACTCAAGAGAGCCTCGGAAGAGTTAGACATATGTCCCTCTAATCACCAGCATTGCAAGGAGACCCAGTTGAAGCAGGTGATCCTGATGGGTGTTAAGGACGAGGAGCTTGTCCAACGCCTCACCTCCCTCGACTCTTCCTCTTCTTTTAAGGATGTGTTGACAATATGTCGCTCCTATGAGGCTGCCAGGTGTGCCACCTCTGCCATCCGAGCTCCCCCTACAGCTGTACGTGCTATGTCCCAATACAAAAAGGCCAAGAAGTATACCCCCAAAGCCTACGCCTACCACGCCCACGCCCGGCTCCCTTTGCAACAGCTGTGGTAGGCAGCACGGAACACAGGTGTGTCCAGCGGCTGAGTCTACCTGCAACAGTTGTGACCGCAAGGGCCAATGGTCACTTACAGTACGGTGCCCAGCCAAACGCATCCATTGCAATGTGTGTGGTCGTCTGGGCCACTACGACAAGTGTTGCCCGACCAACAAACCCAAGGGACACCAGTGAGGGCCGCCCACAGTCGGCAAATCAGAGGCACGACGACCCTGGACAACGCCCGAGCCATTTTAGGAGGGTGTACTCCCCCTCGCGTCCCAGGACCAAAGTTCCCCAGCACATCAGCGTCATCGTGACCTACCGCAGTGTGTCAGCCTATCTCGAGATGCTGCCCGACACCGGCGCTGATGCTACGGCCATCGGTCCCCAGCATTTGCAATGCTTGGAGCTCTCTCCGAGTGATCTAGGACCGCCTCCCAAGGACCTCCGTTTCACGGCACATGGTACACAGATGGCCCCAGCCCTAGGTTCACTCTATGCACATGTCACCTTTAGCAACAGGTCGTCTCAAGCCTGGATTGATGTGCATTATGGTGTCCCGACTCCTTTGCTGTCCTAAAGACATTGCCAAGAGTTGGCCATCAACTCCCAGGACTTCCCAAACCGATTCTCGAGGTAAAATACACCAACAGGGTGCACGAAGGGAGCAGCAACTACCCTGCTGCCGCCCTACCCGTACCTCTGGCCAGTGACACCTCTCCATCGGTAGTTGCCCCTGCTGCTTCACGTCCCCACGTCTTGGCTCGCCTCCACGACAGTCACCGTGGAGCCGAGGCCGCCAAACGGCGTGCAAGACAGACTGTGTTCCGGCCTGGCATCGACTCCGACATCTCCAATGCTGTCCATGCGAGTAAGCCCTGCCAAGTACTACAACCCAGCCAGCAGCAGGAACCCCACTCGCCCCTTTGAGTCTGTGTCGGCCGAATTTTCAGTGTGTCAGGAAAGTCCTTCCTGGTTGTCGTCGACCGTCTCTCTGGTTGGCCGGTTGTCATCAAGTGCAGTAATGATACGACGTCTGACGCCACCATCGGCAAGTTCCGCCACTACTTCCGTTACGTAATAATAATAATAATAATAATAATAATAATAAACGGTTTATTGAAAAAGTTTGCAGTCCAAAGGCTGAAAATATACATTGGACACAAATGACTTATTACATACATTGGTGGTTTAACAAAAGTCTTCATTAGAGAAAGGTGAGGGAACATAAAGTGAACATACAGATTAATGTTTCCACACGTAGATCATGTAAGCTGAGGTGTTGAACAGCAGACACGTAGTGTAATAACTCCCTCACAGATGGCGTTATGAAGGGCATCACGTGGAGTACTAGTTCCCTCACAGGTGGTGTTATGAGGGGCTTGGCGTGGTGTAGTAATTCCCTCACAGATGGTGTTATGAGGGGCCTTATGTGGTGTAGTAATTCCCTCACAGATGGTGTATGAGGGGCCTGATGTGGGCTTTCCTGTGCGCCTGCGAACCGACGGAGGGCCCCAGTTCACAAGCCGGGACTTTGCTGCTTTCATCAACCGATGGGGAGTATGGCTTGTGTTGTCACCGCCCCATTACCCGCAGTCCAACGGCCACGCTGAGGCTGCTGTCAAATCCCTGAAGCACCTCATCCTCAAAGTGGCCCCTTCTCTGAATATTGACTGCGAGGCCTTCGACCGGGGTCTCCTTGAACTCCGCAACACACCCAATTACACAGGCCGCTCCCCTGCCCAGGTCTTGTATGGACGCCCCCTCCGTTCATGTGTCCCTGCTCACCCTCAGTCCTTCTCCAAGGAGTGGCAGGCCAAGACAGAGGATTGTGATCGCCGAGCCGCTGAACGTGTTCAAGACGTCGCCGCCTTCTACAACGACCACGCCCGTCCTCTCCCCTGGTTGAGTGTTGGCACCCAAGTCCGTGTTCAGGACCCGACCTCCCTACGTTGGGACAAAGTGGGCGTAGTCATGGGTCTCGGTAGGTCACGGGACTACTAGGTGCGGTTACCCAGTGTTCGTGTGTGGTGGAGGAACCGCCATTTTCTTCGCCCCGTAACACCTTCCGCTGACTCCGCCACCAGTGTTGAGTCCCATATCCCCCCCAGTGATCAAGCCCCTCGACGCTCAAAACGGATCCAAAAGAAAAGGTCCGCTCAAGTCTTTGCTATGAGCGTATAGGGGGAGGGGGGGAGGTGTATGTATATTATGTATGTTGTATGTATACTATGTATGTACCCCATTTATATACATTACCTATCTAGTCAGTAGCATGTGGCAATGCCCCTGTATCGTGTCACCACACGCTTAGATAATGTGCCTGGCGACATCTGGAAGCTGCTAATGTACCACTTGCCACATGTCGCCTGAGAGGTCAGCGAGAAGTCAGTTGACCCAAAAAGAGTGTAGGGACCACCGGCGCTTGTAAGCGCACCCGTGTATACTTCTGTCAAATAGAACCTACAGAATTCTACAGGCGTTTGTGTTCGCTCCTGTAGTAAGAACTGAATACCGGAACATCCACAATTATGAAGTGAAATTTAAAAACTAAAAGCAGTAGTAGACAGGAAACAAGGCAGGTGACCAAGAAGTAGTCACTTATGATGACACACGGCCAGGCATCTACGCTGAGGGTCGATGTCTTCGGCAAAGTCGCTGCTCCGGACCATATATATATATATATATATATATATATATATATATATATATATATATATATATATATATATATATATATATATATATATATATATATATATATATATATATATATATATATATATATATATATATATATATATATATATATATATATATATATATATATATATATGTAACCGGTCGGAATTTACTGGACTTTAATTTCTCACTTGACTTGGGGTTTATTAAAAATTAATAGATGGTAATGGCAGTGGAAGCGCCCCTTTGAGAAAAATCCCGAACCAGCACAAGAACACTTAAATCTACTAAACAAAATGAATTGTCCGTGACCCGTGGAAGGATAGCGTCTGTGACTGGGATGAATGAGACACACTGTAAAATTTAGACACTTATATTCCCTCCAACACTACAAACACAATCAAATAATGGTACACCAATATGCGCACCTCTTAACTTAAACTTAAAACACTACTCTGGGGAATAAAAGTTATACATGATATAGAAATTATTAGAAACACAGGCAACAATAAATTTGAAGTATTAAGAAATGTTGCTTGCACCCATGAACCAGGCCTTAAGGGCTTTCACAAAATAATATCAGTCACTTAGGAAATGGTATTAATAATAAGAAATTAACTACTCTACAATGAATAGGCCTTAAGGGCTTTCAACAAAACAATATCAGTCACTGAGGAAATGGTAAATAAAAAATAAAAAATTAAATACTCTACAATGAATAGGTCTTAAGGGCTTTCAACAAAATAATAGCACCCCAACAGATGCACACTTCCTAACCTAACTTAACCACTACTCTGGGGAACAAGGTTATACCTGAGATCAGAATTATGAAGAACAATTAGATGCATTAAAAGAATCAAATCACAGCATCACTCTGGTTCCACTTAATGGCACAAACATTCAAAAACAATACTATCAAAATTATTTAGGACTATTAAACTACACACGTCAAGATAATATCAGTCTGAGGAATGGTGTTAACTACACCCGTAATAAGGAAGATAAAATGTTCCTCTAGGTATCTCCTAGAGTCCTAGACTCACGGTCTCAGTGTGTGACCATTAATATACTCAGATAGCCTCAGTGTACTCCCAGTGCGTCCATGGGCAGGAAGAGAGTGAGCCAATCAGACCTTGTGCAGTTGAGAGGAGCTTCAGCTTCCCGTTAGCAAGAGGGTTTCACTAAGCGGCTCGGGACATGTGGTGTTGTGAGCCGACGTCAGCTGGGCACCCAGACGGCTAGATTCCCTCAAGAGATCCTTTGGTACCCCGCTAAACAGTGACAGGCCTACTCTGATCGGTCCAATGGCGACAATCGCCACCCTCAATCATCAACGGCAGTCTCAAACGGCAGTCAATCTCTCGCAGTCAAACTCCGATCAACTCCAGTCAACTCCAGTCAAGTGGGTTCTGACGGAAACCCTGAAATGAACTCACTGTTAGCTCTAGTTTACTTTACCACTGCCCTATCTAACCCTGTCTGAGATCGAATGAGACTTACTTGTTATACTGCAATAGCGCAGCACAGGTGACTAGGCCACGTGACTATTTCTGTGCCAGACGCGCAGGGACGTCTTGTCTGCTTGACTCCTCCCCGCGACTGATAGAGAGCCCGCCTCGTGTCCTCTCAAGGCGTTAGCTTGGGCCTACGTGACATATTTTCCGCCTAACTAATAGCTCCTTGGGACACCCGTAACATTATTCAGACTGATAAACGATCTATATTAGTTTCAAATTCAATAATAGTCCCTTACTTCATGAATCGCATCATTATTAATTCGGTAAATTACATTTAATATCATATAGGCCTAGTTCCGCAATCTCTCGCTATGAGCAGGCAGCGCTCTTTTCCCTCCCGCGACCTTGAACGCTCAGTGTTGCCAATGGCGGGGCATTCGAAATTACTCTGAAATTTCTGAGTATTACAATCGACCCCCCTAAAAAAAGACAGCGCTGTCCTCATGTGCTGAGAAACCATACATACGACCCCCCTAAAAATTTGTTCTAAGGACTGCATCTCACCCCTTTAACGTACTAAATGCAGCATTTGTCTTCTCTTCTCTCCTTTTCTCTCCCGCATATATATATATATATATATATATATATATATATATATATATATATATATATATATATATATATATATATATATATATATATATATATATATATATTTATATATATATTATTTTTTATGGGATTAGCCCACCAGGGCAGAGGTCAATGACCCACATCAGGGCCTGGGGGCCCAAAATATAATATTAATAATAATAATAATAATAATAATAATAATAATAATAATAATAATAATAATAATAATAATAATAATAATATAATTAAAAATATGTAAATTATATTGTTAAAAAAATAACAAATATTGAATTAAATACAATATAATCATAATAATAATAAGATAATACTAATACATAACAATAATATTAATACTTCTACTAATAATAAATAAATAAATACCCCCCCCCCCCACCAAAAAAAAAATCAATAGTGAGAAACGATACCTGTATGTTGTGTGGTCAAAGTAAGAGACACAAATGAGACCCTGCAATTATGTGTGAATGTCGAAACTTTGGATTGTGACTGTACCTCCACTATTTACAAAAACAAAAATCACCTCTATTACTACTTACAAAATATTATTCCCTCTTCTCTGCCACTGCTACCCGAACCATAACAATCACCACCAACAAACCTACAACATTCAACGGACCGCCACACTCTTTCCTAATCCCTTACTACCCTTTACACCCAGCACTGCCACCACCACTACAATCACCACTTCTATTACTACCACCACCACCACAATCACCACTTCTATTACTACCACCACCACCACCACAATCACCACTTCTATTACTACCACCACCACTACAATCACCACTTCTATTACTACCACCACCACCACAATCACCACATTTACTACCATTCACTTATCGAAAGAACGAATGTAAATTACGGTTACCAAAACGGGAGGTGTTAGGCGTATTTATAAAGAGAAGACGACACCCAACACTTTGACTGTATGATGTTGTAGTGGGAGAATATGGTGTGTGTGTGTGTGTGTGTGTAGCGATGTGATGGCGTGTTGAGGCGGGCTAGTGTGGTTGGATGTGACGTTTGTGTTGTAGTGGTGGAGTGTCGTGGTTGTTGGATGTGGCTGTGCAGTAATATGGTTGGGTTGTTTAGGCCAGTAATATCCCTAGATGGGGTAATATGGTAGTGTATCTGAGTATGGTAGTGTGACTGGGATTGTTAGCATGATAGCATGGATGGGTGTGATAGTATGGTAGTGTGGCTGGGTTTGGTAGTGAGGCTGGGTGTGATAATATGGTAGTGTAGCTGATTGTGGTGGGATGGTAGTGTGACTAAGTGTGGTAGTGTGGCTGGGTGTGGTAGTATGGTAGTGTTACTAAGGGTAGTAGTATGGAAGTTTGGATGGGTGTGGTAATATGGTAGTGTAGCTGGATGTAGTCGTATGGTAGTGTGGCTGGCTGGGTTTGGTAGTATGGGAGTTTGCATTGATGTGGTTGTGTGGCAATTTGGCTCGGAGTGGTAGTATGGTAGTGTGGCTGGGTAAGATAGTGTGGCTGGGTGTGGTATGGTTGCTGGGTGTGCTAGTTTTTTTTTTCCTCTTACAGTGGCTAACTTTTGTGCACCCCACACTCATCCTGTGAGCGGTAGCGCAAAAGCATTACAGAGTAGAGTTCTCAAAGGGTCTCTAAAACTAACCCCCATGGTCAGGATATTAGGGCATTGAATGTTACACAGTATTTCAAATAAATTCTTTGTTTAGTTCTGTACATAGAGGGTAACGTATTCGCAACTGCGTGAGTGCAGTAGTGTGAGGTAGTATGTCTGGCCCCACAATTCGTTATTCACATTTGGGTGAGATGTAGCCAAGGACATTGTGTGTTTGGTTGTATAAGTAGGAGATGATATAGCTACTAAGTGCAAAAAAGCGATCTTGCCATTAGAGATGAAGTGTTGTGCCCTTTCACACACACAGTGTGCTTGGACCTGTCCCTAAAGGGTTCTATCTTCACACAGTCGAGGACGTAGTGTTCAAGTGTGTGGTCATATGTCAAAGTAACTTTTTCTCCAATATCTAAATTTAATCGACATTAATATCTTGGGGCAACTTGACTTGAGCATTTTAGTCCAAACGAACCGAACAAGCCAAGAGCTCACGAACGAATCGAACCAGTTGTTCGAGCGCTAGCTCGCTGTATTCTGCGTGTTCGCCGGTGTTCGTCTTATTCCCACAATTTTCCTCAGTTAAGTATGGATTTGACAGTGGCAGTAGGTAACTTCTTCATTATTTGTTCCTTAGCCAAAAAGAAAAGGAAATCGAAGAGAAGGTGGTGAAGGCGATTTCGACACATACACTTCCCGTGTGCCTGTAAAAAACATGATTATTTAAACAGTTTGTATTTTAATATGATTTTTTATTTATTTATAGTTATTATTTTTCATCGTATACATAAATTTTGACGTTTGATAGTTAATTCGTAAAATAGCTTACCTTTGCCAGTCCCGGCGGTTTTCTTTCCCTTTGCTGTTTCTTTCCTGAAGCTGGCAAGTTAAGCTTCCCTATTCTTTTTTGCTTCTTCTGGTGAACATTCAATAACTTGTGCAATGCTAACCCAGCAACCATGCTTCTTCGCTTTATTGTAGTACAAGCCATGTTGGAGATTCCAAAGCTCAGGATACTTCTCATATTCATCAAGCAAGGTTAAACATTTCTCTCTGTCCCAATTCAAGATGTATATAAAACACACCGAATAGCTGGAACAGCGCAAACACCCGGCCTGACTGCGCACCAACGACTAACTGAATCTTTTTGATCATGCACTATTTACGTACAAGCTACTGAAAAAGTTTGACGTGCTCGGCTCGGCTCGGGGACACGTACTTGCTAGCCGAATTCTGCTGTGAGCTGTCTGCTCGTTCGGTTCGTTGGAACTAAAATGCTCAAGTCAGGTGCACTATTAGACTCAGTCGCCATGGAAATCTTCATTATGATGAGGAAGAGAAGATAATCCTTAAACACAAAGATTAGTTCAATGAACTATTTATTTTACTCACGTCGATGGCATGGTTAACGTTATCAAGCATATCCACATGGTTACTGACAAAGATGCAGCAGCAGGCGAAGACAATATACCAATGAGCATCATTAAGAAAGTAAAACACTTATTACAACCTGTTATTCTACACATTTGTAACTCCTCCTTCACTAGTGGTGTCTTTCCGGATAAACTGAAAATTGCTAAAGTTCACCCAGCATATAAAAAATCTGGGGACAAAGGTATCTTCAAGAATTACCGCCCCATATCAGTCCTCTCAGCCTTGAATAAGATACTGGAGAAGCTAGCATGTAGTAAACTAAATTCTTTCTGCAATGCCAATAACATCTTTACAGACTCCCAGTTTGGATTTAGAGCTAGAAGTTCGACTGAGAGTGCTCTGCTATCCTTTACTAACGACATCTTAGATTCCTTTGATGACAGTCAGTTCACAGTCTATATATTCTTGGTCCTCTCTAAAGCCTTCGATACTGTCGACCATACCATCCTCCTTTCAAAGCTTGAACATTACGGCATTAGGGGTCTGTTCCACAATTGGTTTACCTCATATCTGTCCAATAGGATGCAGTATGTCTGCTATAATAATCACCAAGGTTCCATTCTCGGTCCAGTACTGTTTTTGTTGTACATAAGCGACAAAGTCCACGCCAACACACTCATAAAATACAACTTATTTGCAGACGATAGTAATCTTTATGCCAGTAACTCAGACCTCTATTCCTTGATGAGAACTATGAACACTGAGTTCTCTAAAGTCAGGACCTGGGTAATATGTAATAAACTGAACTTAAACCTTGAGGAAACCCACTACACGATCTTTCACAGAAGGAAAAACTTACCCCCAGACTTGGACCCCCTGTACCTTGGTCATACACTCCTCAAACACGAACAAAATACTAAATTCCTCGGAATTATTGTTGAAGAGAAACTTAACTATAGAAACCACATACACGCCATTCACAATAAAGTCAATAAACAGTGCGGTATCGTGTATCACACTCGACAGTCACTCACTCTCACAGCAATGAAAGAAATCTATCACCATCTTGTTTAACAACACCTGATACACTGTCACACATTATGGGGGGCCTCTGGCTCTTCAAAAACACAATCTCTGGTTACTGCATAAAAGAGAGTTGTACGGACAATGACCTACTTGAAAAAAACAGATCACACAAACGAAAAATCTGCTTTATTGATAATTTTAAAATTCAAAGATATTAATGCCTACTGCTGTGCCCTCTTTGTTTACAAATCTATCAATCACTTGCTTGACAATAATTATATGCAGTTCCGGAATAATCAGAGATACAACTTAAGGCACCCAGAGCTACTAAGACCACCTCCCATGTGCTCCTTTCAGTCCCAGACCTCCATAAATATCACAGTGTGAAGGTGTGGAACAACTAACCCCCACCCATCCGAGCAAAGACTACTCTCCCTTCCTTTAAATCATCTCTTAAAAAATATCTATTGTCTAGGTATTAATATTTCTTGGAACACCTACAGTACTATATTTACAGTACCTGCTTTTATTGTACCATAAAAACAGTTTTATCGGAAATTATCATGTAAATAGATAAGTAAATACCATTGCAATAATCATAATTGCCAACTAGACATAATCCTGACAGCTCTGTCCTCTTGTTCAACCTTAATACTTAACAACCCATGTTGTACTGTTCCCCCATTATACTTATGTTTTCCAATTCCACTGTAATTTATGTATATTTAAAAAAAAAAATTGAAGTGATAATCGTGGTAACATTATGAGATATTCTTATTACCACCATACTATTGTACTATTCCAGATGATACTAAATGTTACATAATACTTCCTTGAGATAAATGTATAATATATATCAGGTGCCTAAAAGAGAGCTCAGGTTCTCAACTGGCTCAACCATGTTAATATTGTTATTATTATCCACTCTGTATTTGTGTTTTTCTGGCTAAATAAACCGTTTCAATTCAATTAAATTCAATGGTGGTAGAGACAAAATGGTTACAGAATTGAGTGAATATGCAAATGTGACTAGGAAAGCTGTAGATCTGTCCAAATCGATGTGTATTGTATATTAGAAAAATGTAAGCCCAGGTTGATCTTGTTGACATGAAATTATAGTGGTGTACCAAAACTGCATTATTACAATAATTTGTTTACGCATCCTGGCTCCAAACGAGCATCTGAGGTTGCATTTAAATTTATGAATATGTTTTTAATGTTTGGAGCATCTCAAATTCTGCAAGTGATAATGATTGAGACCATACAGCAGCCATCATCACAGAACTCAAACATCTGATATATTAATGGTTCGAGGTGGGGCTAGACATCCTCGAAGTGGAAAGCTTGAATTGTGACACCAAGGAAATGTCGATGGCGTGGTCAGCTGATTATGACTCTATTAACTGGCCTATCGAAGTCTTTTTTGTCTTGTTTCAAAAGAACATTATCTACCATTCTGGTATTAACACAGTTCACAATACCAGTAATGTTTACAATAATTATTTTATAACAAGCACCGCACCTTAGGCATAATATCTTCATACAACCTAGTTTCCATCATCTTCACAAGGCAGTGTACACTTTTGAGCTCTTCTCACTGCTTGTCACTGCCGTACAACAACTCTTAACTCAGTTCGTACAATTTTACTCTCTGACAAACTACTCTCTAGGCACTTACCCTTATATACAGTAGATAACCCTCAGAAACAACTAGAATCATCAGAATATCTAGAGATATTTATTTTATTAAAGGAAGGTACCAACCAGACTACATGTCCTGAGGAACAGCCGACGGAAAGAGAAACCTAGAGTTTGTTCAAACCATGTACTGTATTTGCATATATTATCTTGTTTTCCTTACAAAAGTCAATTAATATTTTTTTGTAATTTCTATTTCCCAACACAAGTGGTGCATTCTTTAAATATTTTATTTTCTTCTACTTAATGGTGCATAAACCTGTATTAGAAGCATTAAACTTGACTAACAAATCTCTATCTAACACTAGCAAATATCTCTTAATACCATTGCTCAACTTCTGGTTTACAATAATACCAACAACTCTCTCTTGTTTTTCACAATCTTAATATATGAAGTAAAATTTTTCACCACTAATTCTATTTGAATCTTTCCATCTTACTTCATTTAGTCCCAGAATGTTCCACAGCATCATTTCATTTCCTTACAAACATATGTATACTTATCAGCCTTAGCCTATATAATGTCCTCACATTTCATGTCCCAATTTTGATTTTGTGCTTGTTTATTTTTAAGCTTTCTGCAATTGTGTTTTAATAACCAAGACTGTGTTTTGGTTCGACAGTACTTGTCAGCTCTCGGTGGCACACTGTCCACAAACACGATAGTCAATGTGGTTGGACCTTTTGGTGACGTTGATCAATCAGGAACGCCCAAAAATCGTTTATTGTATCTGTCTATGGGTATTCAAGGGTGAGAGATGAAAATAATGAGAATGGATGCCCCAAACCTTTCATCGACAGCAGCCTAATTAATAGGGAGTAGAATTTTTTTAGAATAAACTATGGAGGGAGAGGTCATGCTGGTAAAGAACCATCCCACCACCAGATATTGAGAACAATGATTTCTAATTGGCAAATAAAGAACTTTCAGATAATTTGATACAATATTTGTGTAATCTTTTTCTAGCACAGACTTGTGATAAAATATCGAAATATATTGAGCAAGTGTTTTTTTCTCATTATTGGTAATAAAGAATACTTTTAACTGTTTACTGTTTAGTCTTTCATATATACTTATTCCCAAGTGTTTATGCAATGCACAGACCACTTTATTATTGCACATTTGACATTTAACTATGCAGTATACGTTAGTCATTGTCATTTTAATAACCAGTTTAAGTGGAAATGAATCAGTCAGAGTAAAATAATAAGCCCCCAGGTGTGTTTGGTTATACTACCAGCTCAATATCAAGACCACGCCCTAATGGTTGAAAGAAATATGCACTGTGCCGGAATACTCGTGTCCTTGGCGGCACTCACTCCCACAGCAATGAAAGAAATCTATCATGATCATGTTTACCAACACCTGATACACTGTCACACACTATGGGGGCCTCTGGCTCTTCAAAAACGCAATCCCTGGCTACTGTACAAAAGAGAGTTGTACGGACAATGACCTACTTGAAAAAAACAGATCACACAAACGAACAAATGCTGAATTGAAAATTTTAAAATACGAAGATATTAACACCTATTGCAGTGCCCTCTTTGTTTACAAATTTATCAATCACTTGCTTGACAGCAATTATTTCCAATTCCGGAATAATCAGAGATACAACTTAAAGCACCCAGTGCTACTAAGACCATCCCCCATGCGCTCCTCTCAGTCCCAGAACTCCGTAAAATGTAACGGTGTGGTGTGGAACAACTTATCCCCACCCATCCCAGCAAAGACTACGCTACCTTCTTTTGTCTAAGTATTAAAATTTCTTGTAACACCTACAGTACTATATTTAAAGTACCTGCTTTTATTGTACCATCAAAACCGTTTTATCGGAAATTATCATGTAAATAGATAAGAAATTACCATTGCAATAATTATATTTGCCAACTAGACATAATCCTGACAGCTGTGTCCTCTTGTTCAACCTTAATACTGTACAACCCATGTTGCTCTGCTTCCCCATTATAATTATGTTTTTCAATTCCACTGTAATTTATGTATACTGTATATTTATAATAAAAAAAATATGTAAATAAATAAAATAAATAAATATTGAAGTGATAACCGTGGTAACATTCTGAGATGTTCTCATTACCACCATGCTATTGTACTATTCCAGATGTTACTAAATGTTACATAATACTTCCTTGAGATAAATGTATAGTATATATCAGGTGCCTACAGGAGAGCTCGGGTTCTCAACTGGCTCAGCCATGTTAATATTGTTATTATTATCCACTCTGTATTTGTTATTTTCTCTGGCTAAATAAACTGTTTCAATTCAATTCAATTCACCTCACGACGCGTAATGTATGACTTGACGGTCTCTTCCCTCGCAGGTCCACAGCCAGAGCGTGAACACCTACGACACTCAGCTACTGTATACCTTGATGACAATTTCCCTCCTTATTTGAGAGATTTTCTTGTGTTATTATGTCTTCTCTTATTACATTTTGCGGCCTTCTGTTTTATTTGTTCTCATATTTCCATAGGAGACATTAACCCATTGTTTTCACTTCGTTTTTTTATCTTAAACTCTACCTGTAGTCATATTGAATATTTAAAGATTAATAATTTTTGTGATGCACTGAGGTCTCGAATTTTAAGCACTGAGTTATAGTGGATATATTTCTCTGCGTGATGCACCGGTCAGTCCGTGTTTGTAGTCAGTAACGACAGGGCTCATCAGTCAGGCTCCAGGGGGTGGTAGCTTTCACTGTGGTGCTGCCCTGCTTAACATGTTCACCCTCTGTGCTCCGGTGTTGTCCTGTAGGCAACGAACGTCGAGCAAACAAGTGCTTCCTTAAAATTTAAAAGTGTTTACTTGACAGAGGAAGACAGACATTTATATAGATTCCCATTTGTAAAATTATTCGTTCAAATACTCACGAGTAGAATACAGAGTCAAGGCAGAGACAAAGAGGCACACAGCAATAAGTAAAGACAATTATCCGCAGTAAAGAAACAAAGATAATCCACAAGCAGAGGCAAACGATCAAGGGAGACCAGGAGAGCAAGATTAACAAAGACTGTGAGGGGGGGGGGCGACAGTCTTCGCTCCACTGAATACTGCGATAAACAACTACTGACAGCACAGACGGCAAGGCAAGTGGCATAAATGGCGCAGCTCCCACCATTCTTCCTCCCCCGCTGGTCCTTCTAGGGCCCAGCAGTTGTGCCCAGGGGCGCTGTCCAGATAACGGAGGTGAGAAGGGGAAAGCTTTCTGTCCCTGGTGATAATGACCCATTCATAAGCTCATTAAGAACTCGTTTCTTTTCAGATGACAGTGGTGCTCGGAGACATTCTCATGTTCATTTAAACTCTTACTGACTAAAGTGACTTCGTGGTACACATTATTAACTGTAACGACACATACTGTAAAGGCCGAAGCATCACTCAATGTGCAAGGATTGTGCGAGAATCTCCTGTGTTTGGGACCCATTGGTGGAGCTAAGGCTAGCGAGTATTTGACCACTCTGTTGATGAACTCCTGAGTCGCCCACCGGGAGATCTGATTCCACAAATAACTGCTGCCCACCTCAACTACCGTCAGAGACGCTAGCAGGACAGGAGGACCCACATGCAAGTCAGCTACCGGCCCAGTCATGTTGGTAACCCACAGTGCATGAGTGCCTCTCAAAGCATCACCATATCAAAAATGTACTGATAAAAGTCTCAAGTATTTATGTATTAAGTTTACTTTGTAGGTTTACAGAGGACCTGTGAGCTTTTTTCTGATAAACCTGAGTAAACTGCTGTTAGAAAAAGATACGCAGTAATACACATATAAGGACTGGTGTGAGTGGGACCTATGATGGCTTAACCAAAGATGGCACAACACTTTTACATATGGCAATACTTTGGGAAAAATAGGTAAAAAGATTCAACAGATCAACACTATACCAACTTCTGAAATGTTATACGAGTGTGGATAAATTTTGAGAATCATTAGAGTAGTATTTTATATATGTTTTTATATGGATTCAAAAATCAATTTCAATTTTTAATCTTCACACATACCGGTTACTGTGTATATATTAGTGCAAAACAGACTTTATATATATATATATATATATATATATATATATATATATATATATATATATATATATATATATATATATATATATATATATATATATATATATATATGTGTGTGTGTGTGTGTGTGTGTGTGTGTGTGTGTGTGTATGTGTGTTTTACACACAGGGTAATGTGATGCGTCTAGTGTAGTAGCACTAAGATAGTATTGAGGTGCATGCTCTGCATCTTATCTCTCGCTTTCAGCTAATGCCGTTGGCTAGCCCTTGTGGTGAACGGGAAAGCAGCTCTGTGTCAGTCTCCTCCTGCCAGTATACAGCCTCTCCATTGCCAAGACTCCTACTGAGCCTCCTCGTGGCAGGACACGGTAACTGAGTGTCTAGCGACCCCATGCTAATACAGTAGGGAATCTCGGAGCAACAGGGGGCCCCAGAGGTGAGGTGTGCAGGCCCACCGGCGTGTGGACATGTCCTGGCACCCACCAACCCCTGTCCCACCGTCTTGTGGGTTAACTGGTTAAGTGCAAGACTGCAGGAGTCAACCCCTAACGAAAAAACTGTGTTTGGAGTCACGCAATAGCCGAAGCACAATAAACCGCGTTTTCGACAGACTCCTGCTACCCCGCTAAGCAGTCGGTCGTCATGGGTCTCTTATGCTACCGACAGTTGCTGGGGGAGGCCAAGGTAGTGGGCGTGGTATTTGCGCTCCATCATCCCCACTCAAAATCCACTCGTTGCACAGGCTCTTTGCTCAAATCATCCTCATCATCATCTCGAAAAGACCTACGGCGATGGGAACGGGTGGGGGGCACAGGTCAAGGATGTGACTGGAAATGTTTAGCTCCGACCTGCACGTAGGCGGTGGTGGAGTGTTGGTAGCTGAGATATGGGTTAGGGCAGTGTGTCTCCTCGGCAACTTCCATCATGACAATCAGATCCCAACTGCTTCCTAACGGAGATACCTAGAAAAGGTGGTCCTCAACAAATGCTGTCTGACTCTTGCTCGGGCGGCCCGCTGCAGCCGTGGAGTCATCCCATAATGCAGTCGAAACAATCAAAATAATCAGATTAAGAAAGAACTTAATATTGCTACCTGGAATGTCAGAACCTTATCGGACAGAGTGGAGATAAAAAGACCAAGGAGAAGAACTGCCCTGGTCGCTAGTGAGCTCAAAAGATATAACATAGATATTGCTGCTTTTAATGAAACCCGACTGAGTGGGGAGGACTCGCTGACGGGAGTGGGGGAGGGCGACACCTTTTTCTGGAAGGGATTCCCAGAAGACACGCGCCGTGACTATGGGGTGGGTTTCGCTGTAAAAACATCACTCCTTCGCAATATCCCTGAGACGCCTGCTGGAATAAACGAAAGGCTCATGACATTGAGCATCCCTCTGGTCAAAGGACGCTATGTTACCATTTTCAGCGTTTATGCACTCACCCTTGATGCTAATGACCGCTTCTATAGTATACTGGAAACTGCTCTTGCGGATGTACCATCCACCGGACAAAATTGTACTTTTAGGGATTTCAATGCTAGAGTTGGCTCAAACTATGAAACATGGGACAAGGTTCTGGGCATGCATGGAGCAGGGAAGATGAACAACAACGGACTCGAGTTGAAGATTGCAATGAGTGAAGCCGCAATGGAAACACTTGGCTCTTCTGAAATGCGACATCAGGACTGGTTTGATGAGAACTCACCTACCATCCATGATCTTCTCAAAACCAAAAAATTAGCCCACGATGCAGTGCTATCAAATCCTCAATCACAAACACTGAAGGACCGGTTAACCAACATCAGGTCAGAAACAAAAAGACTGTTACGCAGCATGGAAAATGACTGGTGGATAAAAAAAACACAAGAAACTCAAGCCCTTGCTGATGTCAATAACACACACGGTTTCTATTAGGCAGTTAAGTCCATTTATGGCCCACAAAGAAAAAATACCACACCAGTGAGATCTTTAGATGGCACCACACTCTACAAAAGCAATCAAATGATTGCAGTATGATGGACTGAGCACTTCAGCACACTTCTAAGCCAAATAAATCCAATAACACCTGCAGCAATGGATAACATCCCACCCATGCCGACCATATGGGCCACAGAGACCATTCCCCAGGACTGGAAAGATGCAAATATCATAACAATCTATAAGAATAAAGGAGATAAAGCAATCTGTGGTAACAGCAGAGGCATCTCCCTCCTTGTAGTTGCTGTCCAAAATCATGTTATCAAGACTCATCCAGCACCTAGCGGAGAACACTCTTCCTGAATCCCAATGTGGATTCAGGGAGAACCGCAGTACAATAGACATGATCTTCGCAGCGAGGCAAATTCAAGAAAGAGTCGAGAGCAAAATACAAACCTTTACACCGCCTTCATTTACCTCTCCAAAGCTTTCGAAACAATAAACAGAGAAATTTTGTGGACTATGTTGGAGAGGGTCGGTGTACCACCAAGATTTTTAAACATCCTCCGCCAGATGCATGATGGAATGCAAGCCCTGGTACTTGTGGGTGGGGTGCAGGCAGAACCATTTAGTGTCCAAATGGGCGTAAGACAGGGCTGTGTGTTTTCACCTGTGTTGTTTAACATCTTTTTGCTGGCTGTAGCACAACTCTCACGCAATGCCCTTGGGCCTGATGCAGGTATGGGCATACGGTACTGTCTTGACGGTAGCCTTTTTAATATTAGACGTCTGGAAGCCTACACAAAGACCTTAACACTTCAGGTCATAGACCTACAGTATGCAGATGACAGTGCAGTAATGACACATAACAGAGAATCTATGCAACGTTCACTGGACGTGATCTCAGGTATTTACAGCTCGCTTGGTTTGCAAATTAACACCCAGAAGACTGAGATTTTTGTCCAGCCCATTGTTCCACCAATAGAAGCACCACAATTCTACATTCATGGAGATCCTATCAAAATAGTAAACTAGTTTAACTACCTTGGTAGCACTCTAACACCCACCTGCTCACTGAATATGGAAATTCAAACCAGAATCAATTTAGCCCCAGCTGCATATGGACGTTTGAGATCAAGAGTCCTTCTCAACAGAGACCTCAAATATGGAACGAAGACTGCAGTTTATCTAGCGGTCTGTATATCTACATTATCAAATACCTCAGAAACCTGGACGCCCTACAATGGCCATATCCAAATGCTGGAAAACTTCCACGCTAGATGCCTTAAGTGTACCTTTGGAATATCTTGGGAAGATAGAGTGACTCATGAATAACTATACCGTCGCTCAAACATGACCAGCATTAAACCATGCTAGCCAAAAGACACTTGCGCTGGCTTGGACATGTTATCAGGATGCCAGACCACCGGCTTCCAAGACAAATATTAAATGACAAACTCTCACATGGAAACCGCTCGGCGGGAGGACAGAAAAAGTGTTGTAATATACAACCAAATTCACTGGAGCAACTAGCCTCAGACCGTTCCTTATGGAGCTCAACATGCCATAGAGAAGCAGAAACACTTGAGACCTCACTGAACCAAAAGAGTGCTACTAAACGAGCCCAACGACATCAGAGGGATCAAGGCATAATTCCTCTCAATGAACAACATCCCTGTCACCTATGCAACAAGATCTGCGCCTCCAGGATTGGACTCCATAGTCATCTATTGTGGCATCAGAGGATTAACACATAACTCATCAATCATTTCATCTGGAGCAACGTCGTCATCGACTTCGATGGACTGCCATAAGCATAATATGGGATAAACATAGAGAGCTAAAATTGGACGATGCAAAAGATATTGACAGCAGAGAGAAACATATAAGGCGAAAAAGTAACATAAAAAGAAAAGGAAACGACAAAGAAAAAGAAAAATAGACAAGAAATTATGGGTGAAGAAGAGAGAGAGAGAGAGAGAGAGAGAGAGAGAGAGAGAGAGAGAGAGAGAGAGAGAGAGAGAGAGAGTTCATCAACAGGAGCATCCATTAAACAGAAGCTCCAATGATCTAGTGAGACAAATAGAACCACACAAGACAAGGCTGATACATCACTCTGTCACATAAACTAAACTTAATCCGGTTCCCATGGCCATAAACCGCTAAAACGGATAAAACACCTATTACTGTCCGGCTGAAGATGAAACAAGGACGATGCGATGAGTCTATATATATATATATATATATATATATATATATATATATATATATATATATATATATATATATATATATATATATATATATATATATATATATATATATATATATATATATATATATATATATATATATATATATTTTTTTTTTTTTTTTTTTTTATCAGGAAGCTCGGGATGTACAGGTCGGTGGACGAGGCATGGTGTTTCGGCCATTTTTTTTCCAGTGATGATATTGATCTAAGGTAAGGGGCAACATACCTCGGAGATTTTAGCAGAACACTGGTCAGGAGGCTTTTGTCGTCCACACACACACACTGCCTTGGCTCACCCATCGAGTTATCTCACGCTAGACGCATAAAAAGCGCATTTGTGGTTGATGGATCGACCAGTTTGTCAAGCTAACATGTACATCAATCTTACTTAAGCTCGCTACTTTCCCCACAACGCTCTCTGTGCCCTGATGGACCTCCTCCACGCACCAGGCGGACCAACTCCTATCTTACAGGTGGATGAACTCTATCTATCTGTTACACACCAGGTGGACCAACACTACCCTCCACACAATAGGTGGACCAACACTACCCTTCACTCACTTGGTGGACCAAAACTACCCTTCACACACTAGGTGGACCAACACTACCCTTCACACACTAGGTGGACCAACACTACCCTTCACACACCAGGTGGAGCAACACTACCCTTCACACACCAGGTGGACCAACACTATCCTTCATACACTAGGTGGACCAACACTAACCCTTCACACAACAGGTGGACCAACACTACCCTTTACACACAAGGTGAACCAACACTATTTTCCACATACACTATGTGGATCGGTGGATCAATATTACTTTATAGTAACCAAATGAACATTTCTCTTTACACCAAGTGGACCAACATTATTCTCCACTTAACAGGTGGAAAAATACTGAATCCTAAACATTATATGGATCATTAATTATCATAAAGATGCTGGAGGAACAGATTTTGTCCTTTAAACACCTGGTGGACCAACGCTATTATATACCCACCAGGTGGATCAATAGTATCTTGCACACACCAGGTGGAGCAACACACACACACACACACACACATACACCAGGTGGAGCAACACTCGTTCACACACCCACTAGTTGGAGCAACAAGCGTGCACACACACACAACAGGTGGAGCAACACTCGTGCACACACACACACACACACACACACACACACACACACACACATACACCAGGTGGAGCAACACTCGTGCACACACCCACTAGTTGGAGCAACACTCGTACACACACACAAAACAGGTGGAGCAACACTCGTGCACACACACACACACACACACACACACACAGGTATCAGGGCTTGGTCTCTACATTCCAACACCTCACCGGCGGTGTTCTCCAGGGGACCAAGATGGGACCACTGTGCTTCCTCATCCTGATCAACGACGCTCTATCGGACACTCCTCACAGGTGGAAGTACGTGGATGACTGCACTATGGGGGTTTCAGTGGACAACACCGCACCAGACTACTCACCGCTCCAAGGCACCCTGGACAGGCTACAGGCATGGACTACGGAGAACAAGGTCACCATCAACCACACCAAAACCGTAGTCATGCACATCAATACCGCCACCACTCCAGTGCAAGCCCCAGCAGTCACAGTGGGTGCCCATCCTCTCCAGCTGGTGCAGTCTGCCAAACTCCTGGGTGTAACTATAGACAACAAACTTGACTGGAAGGCCCATGTAAATAACACAGTCAAGGCAGCCTCGTACCGTCTCTACATGCTACGAAGACTTAGGTCACTTGGGACACCCACGCCAGAGCTGAGGACCATCTTACAACGCCTTTATTCTCCCCAAACTAACGTATGCGTCACCAGCCTGGTCGTCTTCTCTCAACTCCACCCAACAACGTCAGCTCGAGAAGGGACAGAAAAGGGTCTGCAGAATCATGCTCGGCGCAGAATACTCCGGCTACACCAACGCTCTCTCCACCCTGGAAATGCCATCCCTCAGTGACCTCCACCACCAAGCACTGGAAAGGTTTGGTCGTGGACTACTGCACCACCCTCGCCATCGCCACCTCCTGCCACCTGCAGCCCCCCACCCAACTCGCGCAGTCCGCCACTACAACAAAATTCAGCCCATAAGAGCCCGCACCGATAGATATAAGAACAGCACCATCCCATCTATTGTTAAAATAATAAACAACTCCTGATTTATGTTCTGCACAGCCCTGTAAATGTATTCAACGTATATTATATCATTATGTCTAAATCAAATGTAAGTCTGTATATTTTCAGCCACCTGCTGCAACTCTATTAATAAACCATTTATTATTATTATTATTATTATTATTACAAACATACATTCACATACACACTAGGTGGAACAACTGTCGTGCACACACACACAAAACAGGTGGAACAACACTCTTGCACACACACACACACACACACACACACACACACACACACACATACACACACACACACACACACACTCACACACAAGGTGGACCAGCATTCGTGCACACACACACACACACAGACACTCCAGGAGTCTAGGTGAAGCAACACTTGTGCACACACACACACACACACAGACACTCTAGGTGAAGCAACACTTGTGCACACACACACAAACACACACACACACACACAAACACACACACACACACACACACACTCTAGGTGAAGCAACACTTGTGCACACACACTCTAAATGAAGCAACACTTGTGCACACACACACACAAACACAAACGCACACACGCACACACGCACACATACAAACACATACACACACACACACACACACACACACACACACACACACACACACACACACACACACACACACATATGCATTCACAAACGCACACAAACACAAACGCACACACACACACACACACACACACACACACACACACACACACACACACACACACACACACACTAGGTAGAACAATACTAGTGCACACTACTACTACTGCTACTACTACTACTTTGCTGTCACTCGGAATCAAGTATGACGATCATCCAGTTATGGTAAAATGATATGAGTTATTCGGGATGTCACCTAGGTTAGTGAGTTTTGAGGTGACTTAAAGAAACCGATTCAGGACCGGCAGCGTCGTCCACATTCGTTGCACATGTGGAGGGCTCCATCTACTGTTGGAGAGACGGTGGCAGCGTCTTTCCGACGTTGGCGTTTGTCTGCCTCGGTTTGCAGTCGGGCTAACTCGAAAGTATTGACACCTTCTCGTTTGGTGCTTCTCCAAGCGTTACGATGTGGAGTAATCGACTCCCAGGTGAGGGGGTCGATTTGGCACCTTTTCAGGTTTGTCTTAAGACTATCCTAATACCTTTTCAATTGCCCCCCAGTGTTACGTTTACCATTCGTTAGGTGACTGTAAAGTAGCTGCTTTGGCAGTCTAGTGTCGTCCATGCGGATAACATGACCAGTCCAACGTAGTTGTTCATGGATAATGGTAGACTCGATGCTCTTACAGTTGGTGTCAGCAAGAATGCTGGCATTTGTTCTCTTGTCTTCCCAGCGAACTCGGAGAATGGAACGTAGGCTACGTTGGTGAAAGTTTTCAAGTGCCTTGAGGTGCCTCCTGTATGTGACCCATGTCTCACTGCCATATAGTAGGGTGGGCAGGACCACTGCTCTATATACGTGCAGGTTTGTGGATAATTTCAACTCCCTACAGCTGAAGACACGATTTTGGAGTCGCCCAAAGCTTGAGATGCACATCTGACCCGATGCTGAATCTCTTCCATGCCTGCGGTGGTAGACAGGTGGGAACCGAGATACCAAAAGTGGGCAACATTAGAGAGTGTAGTACCGTTAAGCTGGTTAGATGGTGGAGGTGTGTCTGAACCAGGGGCAGGTTGAAAGAGAATGCGAGTCTTACGTACATTCATCTCAAGGACGAAGTGTGCATACTCGTCTGCAAAGATGTTCAGGATCTCCTGTGGGTCTTGTTGAGTGTGAGGAACAAGGGTGAGGTCGTCTGCATACTGAAGTTCAGTAATAAAAGCTGCCGACATCTTTGATCTTACCAGGAGTCGTCTAATGTTGAAAATATTCCCCTTCACCCGATACTCGATGTTCACCTCTTCAGGCTAAATTGTCACCGGCACGAGTAAGGAAGGCAGCCAAGAAGATGGAAAAAAGGGTTGGTGCCAGTACACACCCTTGTTTAACCCCTGTTTGGATGGGGAAGAACTCTGACTGAGTGCCGTTGCAGGACACTGCCGTTCATGCCTTCGTGGAGTTGTCTCACAATGGCGATGAATTTTGGTGGGCAGCCAAAACGGCTGAGGGTCCACCAGAGGGCTTCCCTGTTGACCGAGTCGAAGGCCTTGGTTAGATCGATGTAAGCCCTGTGCAGATCACGACGCTGTTCTCTGCATTTTTCCTGTATCTGGCGGGCAGCAAAGATCATGCCAGTGGTGCTACGTGATGGTCTAAGACCACATTGAGATTCTGGGAGGAAGTTTTCCTCCTCAGGAAGAAGTCTGTTTAGGAGGACTCGGCCGATAATCTTGCCAGCTACGGGGAGCACCGAGATCCCATGGTAGTTGCCACAATATAATAATAATAATAATGATAATAATAATAATAATAATAATAATAATAATAATAATAATAATAATAATAATAATAATAATAATAATAATAATAATAATAATAATAATAATAATAATAATAATAATAATAATAATAATAAATTATTATTATTATTATTATTATTATTAACGGTTTATTGAAAAAGTTCGGCAGCCCGAAGGCTGAAAATTTACATTGGAAAAAAATTACTTAGTACATACAAAGAAATGGGGTGGGTGGGTCGCTTAACAAGAGCTTTCATAACTGAAAGAAGAAGGAACAATGATTGAACATACAAATTATTATAGTTTACAGTTGATGGCCCGGGCCTGGGCTGGTCATGGAGACACCAGGTGGTGTGGTGTTCACGTGGTATAGTAACTCGTCCTCGGGTGTTTATATGAAGGACCTCACGTGATCATGGACACATCGGGTGGTGTGGTGTTCACGTGGTGTAGTAACTCATCCTCGGGTGTGTGTGTGTGTGTGTGTGTGTGTGTGTGTGTGTGTGTGTGTAAGTGCGTGTTTGTGAGGCAGCACCATTTGCATTATATAAATATCTACCCAAATGTATAATACCATATTATTCACCAAGTTATTCAACTGTGCCTCAGCTGTTGTCATTATATATGGCTGAGGTTGTAGTTCTTTCGGGGAGTGAGCAAGGTCAGGCTAAGGTCAGCTCATGTTAGCACAACAATATATTTGACATGTTTCATTTCTCACACTCTAGACTCTAGAGGGCAGGCGAGGTCAACCAAATCATAACAGACCTGGCCTGCTCCTCATCTCTCTCTTCCTATAGAGACAAGGGAGAGATCAGACTCATATCTTTTGTTACCCAGCGAACACCTCACTTAAGTGTTCTCCTGTATACGTGCACTAAGACGTTACCCTTGGAAGAGAAGGTACAATATACTCTCAACTGAACTAAGTACCTATGAAATTTTATTTTTCTACTGACCTGTCCCCCCTTGTTCTTATAAATATTGACAATGGAAGCATCTTTAAGAGCTTGGGAGATTTCCTCCTTTTCCCATATATTCTCCAGAAGAGAGTGGAGACGGTTGGTAAGTAGAGGTCCTCCTGTTTTATACACCTCGGCCGGGATTCCACCAGGCCCTGAGGCTTTGTTATTTTCCATCTGTTTGATGGCAGTAGCTACCTCATCCAGGGATGGAGGATAGCTAAGGTGGGTCAGCTCTGGATGCTGAGGGACCTGCTGGGTAGTCAGGACATCCACATCGGTGTTTCGATGGCAATGAATGGTAGTGCTCTTTCCAGCGCTGAAGGAGGCCTTCGTCGTCTTTAATTATGTGGTTACCGTCAGATGAGCGGAGGGGGGCCTGCGCCACGAGTGACTGGCCCATAAAATGTTTTAGTGGAAATGAAAAATTCGTGCATCTTGTGCTGATCTGCAAGTTTTTGTGTTTCACATGCTTTATTTTTAAGCCAGTCGTTCTTTAGATTACGAATTTTCCGTGTACACACACACACACACACACACACACACACACACACACACACACACATCCTTGACCACCGAAGGGTCAAGACGTACCTGGCGCTCCTCTGGGAGCAGCCAGGTCAACTATTAAGGAAAGGATTGGAACCAGTGTTGAACAGAGGTGAACAGTGCTTAAGTCAGTGAGAACAACTCAACAATAACAGCCGAGTCGTACCCAAGTAAACCTTCACACAGTGAGGTCCCAGGTACCCAGTGATAACTGCCCGTGAGACCCAACAACAACCAGCGATGTGTTAATACGTCTACGATAGGAAGGCCTGGGACCACACCTCACGCATATTAACATCATCCGTGAGGGAATTACTACACCACGTCAGGCCCCTCATAACACTATCTGTGAGGGAATTCGTACACCACTTGATGCCCCTCATAACACCATCTGTGAGGGATTTACTACACCACGTGAGGTCCCTCATAACACCATCTGTGAGGGAATTACTACACAACGTCAGGCCCCTCATAATACTATCTGTGAGGGAAATATTACACCACGTGAGGTCCCTCATAACACCATCTGTGAGGGAATTACTACACCACGTCAGGTCCTTCATAACACCATCTGTGAGGGAACACCTACATTAATCTGTATGTTCACTGTATGTTCCTTTACCTTTCTCTAATGAAGGCTTTAGTTAAACCACCAATGTATGTAATAAGTCATTTATGTGCAATGAACATTTTCAGCCTTCGGGCTGCAGAACTTTTTCAATAAACCGTTAATTATTGTTATTATTTTTATTATTATACACACACACACTATATGGAACACACACACACACACACACACACACACACACACACACACACACACACACAAACACACACACACACACACACACACACACACACACACGCACACACACACACACATAAAACACACACGTACACATCCTTGACCACCGGAGAGTCAAGACCTACCAGGCGCTGCTGCGCAGCCAGGGCCGGATTCAGGAGTGGGCAAAGTGGGCAACTGCCCAGGGGCCTCCACATCCTGGGGGCCTCCACATATTACAATATTTTATTTATTTGTTTATTCATTTGGATTATTTTTATGTTCATTCTTTAAAATTCATGTTTATCTATTCCATCACGTAAAACTATGTTCAGCAGGAAGAGTGATAGAAATTAGGCTAGCTACTCCTTGAAATTCATGAATGCCTGGTTTTCCTATGAACCCAATATTTTTAATGAATGCTATTGTTTGTGTTGCTAATAATATATTTAGAATTCCACAAACATATATTGATTAAAAATTAACTACATGGAATAACATATTTGAGATTAAAAAAAACAAATAAAATATTTTTTTCATTATCACTTCCATTATGAATGCCATCAGGGCGCTGTGTTTGTTGACAGTCAGTCGGAGGGGGTTGGGTCGTGTAGTATCTGCACATCGGTTGTCACGTGTCTGTAGATTAAAGAGGAGACTTGTGTCGCCCATGATTCGTGAACTTCGCACGAGAAGACATAAACATGTCTTGCAGATGTAAAATGAGAAAGAGAATTGTCATGTCTGCTTGTTGAGTGAAGTCGTCGCCGCTCAGTGAGGAATGAACTTGTCAATTGTCATTTCCTAGAACATGTCTTGCAAATGTACAGTGAGAGTGCAAGTGAGAGAGAGTCGATTGATGCTTGTGCTTGAGTGTGGGTGGGTGTGCTCTTAGAATATACGTTCACATATATAATTGTTTCTTAAGATACTACAGGTCGATTGACTGCAAGTAAGTTGAGTTATATTTATGTATTTTGAGTACATTAACTATATCATTGACGGTTTCTGTCAGTTCCACGATCAGTATATACAGTATAACACAGAATAGTCAATGGTGAAAAGGAGGCGAACCGACGGCGAGCTTTAGGGGTGGGACTGGGAGAAGTCAGAGGGAGAGGTCATAATCTTACCCAAAATTCCAAACTTTAAAAATATGCTGGCGTCCAAATGTTCCAGGGAGTTAAGTAATCAATTAACCTGCCCATAAAGTAGCAAAAAGCACAAGGGCCAATTTGTGTTACGTTTTTAATTATGTCCTTCTTTGTTGACAGAAAATTATTGTTTCAGAAATGAGTGGAATGGACAGACACAAAGGTGTACGACGCTTCGAAAGTGGTGCTGCAAAGAGAAAGACATCTAAAGAACGTGCTGAGAGAGAAGTTAAAGAATTTACAAAAACACGTCGACTGACTGAATTTTTAACTCGTCCATCAGCTTCTGAACATCTAGTCAGTGCTTCTGCAAGCTCATCTTCAAGGCAACCAGAACAAGTACCTGCATGTGATGCATCAGCTTCCTCTGTATATGGCAGCTCTAGCCTATCTACAGGAGGAAATGACCAGACTCCCGAGGAGATTGAAATTGAATCAAAGCATGTGCCTCCTGAAGTGCAAATGGCAACTGCACAAAATTATGACATTGACATTAGCTTATGGTCAGAACATTTGACAAAACACTTTATTGATTATTGGTCTTCGAATGGTTCTGAGAGTCTCCACCATGCAAAATCAGAAGTACAAAAAGATGCAAACAATGTCAGTCGCAAATGCACACCAGCCATGTTTGAGCGTAGGAATCGAAATGGGGAAGTTATAAAGCGTTCTTGGCTTTGTTTCTCCCCCGCAAATGGGCAGGTCTACTGCTTCTTTTGCAAGCTAATGGGTGTTTCAAGATCCCAATTCACATCTGATGGGTTCTGCGACTGGAAGCATGCTTATAGGCTTGTTGTCCATGAGCAATCAAAGGACCACATTCAAGCAGTTTTGTCAGCAGCAAGTCGCGCAAAGGGAGCTGGAGGTATACTGTAGATTCTAAACTAACTACGCATGTGGGTCAAATTGAGCAGTATTGGTGTTGTTTTCTAAAGCGATTGATCAGCGTGCTTAAATTTATCTGTGAAAGAGGGCTAGCTCTTCGTGGAGATGATGAAATAATTGGATCTCCTCATAATGGAAATTACTTGGGATTACTAGAGCTTTTGGCCGAGTATGATAATTTCCTCAGGCAACACATCCAGAATCATGCTAATCGTAGCACCGGTCATACAAACTATTTGTCTTCAACCATCTGTGAAGAAATTGTCAGACTAATGGGCAATGAAGTAATGAACGAAATTATCTCACGTATAAAGCTCTCAAAATATTACTCAATTTCTCTTGTTACGAACCCCTCCACCAATTGTCATGATCTACCTACCCAGCACCACGAGCAACGCCATCTAGGGACGAGACACGAGTATGACTCGTCTTAGTTACCACTCCGGGGTTTCCCTTCTCCATATCCTGGTTGTTGCGTCACTTCCTCCAAGTCTTCTTTGTCAGCTCGAGTTCGAGGAGAGAGCACTACACTCTGGGAAGTGACCACAGGATCATCTATCCTCTAAACCTACGGCACAGTGACTACCTACCGTCTTCTACAATACTCAGCCTTGCTCGTCAGCCATCTCAGCTCCTCACTTAAGTATTTGTAATCTTGTATTACCTCTCCCACCTCCACCTTGCTTCACGATTGTTTTATGTTGTATTAATATGTATATACTGTTAATGTTTAGGTTAAGTATGGTTAAGGGTAATTTATAGGAAGCTGAATATTTTGTTAAGGAATTTATGGTACTTTATTATACACAACAAAAAGTCGCATCCTTTGTCTACCCTTTTATAGTCCGATTGTCTTTGTTTTTTTTGTTGTTGCCTGTTGGGATCTGGGTAGACTTTTAACTATATTCTAAATCCCCAACTCGTAACACTCTTACGATAATGCAACATCTATGAGTGGGAGGTACAATGGTCTGCAAACCAAAGTTGTAGCTGAAAATCATCATGCAATTTGGATACCCTGTGCTGGTCATTCATTAAACTTGGTTGGAAAAGCTGCAGCTGAATGTTGTCAAGAAGCTATCAATTTTTTTTATTTTCTTGAGGCAATTTATGTGTTCTTCACAGTTTCTAAGGCATCGTTATGCAATTCTTAGTGATTTATTGAAAACTGTAGCGTCTGGCCCGGTATCTGTGCCAAAGAAGATTTCCACAACAAGATGGTTCTCTCGAGCAGTTGCAGTGAAAGCAGTTGTCCATGGTTATCTCCCAATCCGTGAAGCACTTGCTAAAATAGCTAGAGATGAAAATGAGACGAGCAAAACATGTTATGAAGCCAATGGTTTCCATGATAAGATGTGCAAGTTAGAGACAGCTATTTATGCTGTGTTTTGGCATGACATTCTTCGCAGAGTTGATGCAACAAGCCATGCATTGCAAGATCCTAAACTCGATTTGAACACAGCAGTATCAATGCTGAAGTCCTTGGAATATTTTGAAGGAGAAAAAAGAGATTGCTTCCATGTTTATGAGAAAAAGGGAAGGGAAATGTCAGAAACTGGGGATTATTCACAGACACGCAAGTGTCAACGCTATGTACGACTCAATCCATTGGATTATGGACGATCAGAAGAAGCAGCCCTCTCACAGTCAGAAAAATTTCGGGTTCAGAATTTCCTTCCAGCAATTGATCAGTTCCTGAGTTCACTGGATCAACGGATAAAGGCCTATGAGGAAACCTGTTCACTTTTCGGGTCTAAACTGGAGTCAATGAATTGTGACGAAATTGAAGCAGCTACAGCAAAATTGGTTGCTGAGTACAAAAATGATTTGGATCAAACAGTTGGAGTTGAACTTGTGCAGTTTACAGCATTCTTCACTCAATTTCTTGAAGACGAAGATGATGAGAAAGGGAGGGCACATTACCTTTACAAGCCGTTGATAGACAAGAAAGTTGTAGATACATTTCCAAATGTTGAAATAATGCTATGGATGTACTTGGTGCTCATGGTCACAAATTGTTCTGGAGAACGTTCTTTCAGTAAAATGAAGTTTATTAAAAACAGACTTCGTACTACAATGTGTCATGATAGGCTCAGCCACCTGTCTTTCATGAGTATCAATATGACATCCTCAGAGAGATTGACTTCGAAAAGTTTATCAAAAACTTTGCAGCGGCCTGGTCACGTAAAATGACTGGTCTGTAAATAAGGGTAATGTTTATTTTCTATTTTGCAATTGATCAATGTTTGTGTTCAATATATCCATTAACCATTGGTCGATGGCAGTTATTTTTAAAAAAAATTCTTGTTTTCTCCAACATGTTCATACTTTTATTATAATTTTATCAAGTTCATTAAATTGTTTATTTGTTTTACTATTGGATGCAAAACTTCAATTTTATTTATAGTTGAGTTAATACTTATTCTGAATCTATCTGACCCTATTTGTGAACCAGTTTCTTCCTATCTCCCTCCTAAACCTAAACTTATCCAACTTGAATCCGTTGCTCCGAGTCCTATCCTGCTCGGATATTATAAGAACTTTATCTATATCCCCTTTATTGATTCCTTTCACCCACTTAAATACTTCTATCATATCTCCCCGCACTCTTCGTCTTTCTAGGGAATGCAAGTTAAGTTTCTTTAACCTATCCTGATATGGAAGGTTTCTAAGTCCCGGAATCATTTTTGTCATTCTTCGCTGCACCGACTCTAGTGAATTTATATCCATTCTATAATAGGGGCACCAGAACTGAACCGCATAATCGAGGTGCGGCCTGACTAGCGCAAGATATAGTTGCAATAAGACCTCTGCACTATTGTTACTTACACTTCTAGATATAAAACCCAATACTCTGTTTGCCTTATTTCGAACATTAACGCACTGTTTTCTAGGCCGTAGGTCCGGGCTTACAAGTACCCCTAGGTCTCTTTCACAAGTCGACTTCTCTAGGTTGATGTTGTTAAAGGCTGTATACATTATAACTATTTGTTCTTCCAATATTAAATTCGCTGCACTTGCTGGTGTTGAATTTCATTTGCCATTTTTCAGACCACCCCTGCAGTTTAACATAACACTTGTGCAACAGACACACAGAAACATACACACACATACACACTAGGTACTGCAACTCTTTGCTCACAAATATACATATACACACACACACACACTCTAGATGGAGCACACACACACACACACACACACACACACACACACACACACACACACACTCACACACACACACACACACACACACACACACACTAGATAGAGAAACACTCACACACACACACACACACACACACACACACACACACAAACACACACACACTAGATAGAGGAACACTCACACACACACACACACACACACACACACACACACACACACACACACACACACACACACACAAACACACACACACTAGATAGAGGAACACTCACACACACACACACACACACACACACACACATACACACTAGATAGAGGAACACTCACACACGCACACACACACACAAACACACACATCCTTGACCACCGAAGGGTCAAGACGTACCTGGCGCTCCTCTCGGAGCAGCCAGGTCAACTGTTAAGTTGGCCCATACCAACCCCCTCCCCTGAACACTCCTCCCCACCGGAATATCAACAAGTTCTCGCCAGAAGTTACAATTTCATTTAGGAAAGGAACGGAACCAGTGTTAAACTGAGGTGAACAGTGGTGAACAGTGCTTAAGTTAGTGAGAACAACTCAACAGTAACAGTCGTACCCAAGTTAACCTTCACACAGTGAGGTCCCAGGTATCCAGTGATAACGGCCCATGAGACCCAACAACAACCAGCGATGTGTTAATCCGTCTACTATAGGAAGGCCTAAGACCACACCTCACTCATATAACACCATCTGTGAGGGAATTACTACACCACGTCAAGTCCCTCATAACACCATCTGTGAGGAAATTACTACACCACGTGAGGCCCCTCATAACACCATCTGTGAGGTAATTACTACACCACGTGAGGTCCCTCATAACACCATCTGTGAAGTAATTACTACACCACGTGAGATCCCTCATAACACCATCTGTGAGGGAATTACTACACCACATGAGGCCCCTCATAACACCATCTGCGAGGGAATTACTACACCACGCCAGGTCCCTCATAACACCATCTGAGGGAACTACTACACCACGTGAGTTCCTCCTAACACCATCTGGGAGGGAGTTACTACACTACGATTTTGCTGTTCAACACCTACATTAATCTGTATGTTCACTGTATGTTCCTTTACCTTTCTCTAATGAAGGCTTTTGTTAAACCACCAATGTATATAATAAGTCATTTATGTCCAATGTATATTTTCAGCCTTCGGGCTGCAGAATTTTTTCAATAAACAGTTAATTATTATTATTATTATTATTATTATTATTATTATTATTATTATTATTATTATTATTATTACATGAAGACCTGTGAACTGCAAGGCCTGTGAGGAGTGGGACTTGCCAGTAGACCATCCCACTTGTAAGTAATTTGCATGTAATTAGTTAGAGTCCCATTGTAATCAGCATGATGTTGGATACTGTAGATAATTGATGTCTAAGTTTGTTTGACGTCTTCCATAAAAATTGGTAATTCATACACGACACTTGTGTGTATGTACAGGGTGTATTACACAGTATCCATTTGCACGAAACTTGTGTATGTACAGGGTGTATTATACAGTATACATTTACAAATTGTACAGTGAAATAGGCTGGCCCCGTGACCTAGTACTGAAGAGATCCCAGTGTGAGTCGCTCTAGAACTCAGTCAGGCTCCATGTTAGGCGAACTCGTACTGAAGTGATTTATTGATATGTGTCTACTCTATGGCGGTCCACCTAAAGACTAACTAAAGGGACTGGTGTAGCCACGCCTAGAGAGATTAATTCCTACATTCGCCACTTGAGTGTTCAATGAGTCATGCTTCTAGAAGGAATGGCGAGGTAGGGAACGAATAGACAAACAGCGATCACAAAGAAATTAGATTCCAGTTAGAATTTCAGGGCAGACGTAAGGAAAATTCCACTAAAGTTCCAGATTTGAGAAGGGCAAACTTTGACAGTTTAAAGAGGCAGCTGAGAGAGGGGGTGTCGCGCTTGGCCGTGAACCTGACAGATGACGCGGACCTGATAACGAGATCTGAGATTGCCGAGTTCCATGACAATTTAAATAACGAGTTACTTAAGGCACAAAAGCAAAACATACCATACAAAAAACTCAGATCAGACAAAAATGACCCTAAATGGATAAATAATTATTTAAAGAACATCATTGGCCAAAGGAAGGCTATAGGTAGAAGGATAAATCGTGGCGAATTTTACCTCCGGGAGTATTATAAGGTATTGGCCGGTAGGGTTAGGACCGAGATAAGATAAGCCAAGAGGAACTATGAACTGAAGGTGGCAGGGGAGGCGAAAACAAACCCCAAAGGATTCTACCAAATGTATCAAACTAAAACTTGAGACAAGATTGGACCAATACGTTCAGATACCGGCGAGCTAACTGATAACGACGGAGAAATGAGCAATAATCTGAATAAATATTTTTCAACAGTTTTCACCACCGAAAATTTAAACATGATACCCGAGGCACCGACTCTATTGAGAGATAGTGAAGAAAACAAATTAAGCGAAATAATAGTGACTAGTAACGATGTTAATAAGCAAATAGACAAACTGAAGCCTAATAAGTCACATGGTCCCGATGAGATATTTGCCAGAGTATTAAAGGAATGTAAGGAAGAGCTTAGTTTGCCCTTAGCAAAGTTGTTTAACATGTCCTTAAAAACAGGCGTAGTACCAGAATCCTGGAGGATAGCAAATGTAATACCGATTTTCAAGAAGGGGGATAGATCTCTATCCTCTAACTACCGCCCAATCAGTCTAACATCAATAGTAGGCAAATTACTGGAAGCAATCATTTCAAACTCTATTCGAAATCACCTGGAGAAGTACTGATTGATCAATGATTCCCAGCATGGCTTCAAAAGTGGACGTTCTTGTCTAACTAATCTATTAACATTCTTTTCATCAGTTTTCGAATTGGTGGACGAGGGGCAAAATTATGATGTGGTATATCTCGACTTTAGCAAAGCCTTCGACAGAGTCCCCCACGAAAGACAAATTAGAAAGGTAGAAGCACATGGCTTCAAAGGTAACATCCTTAAATGGATTTGGGCGTGGTTACAGGACAGGAAACAGAGAGTGAGCATTAACGGCACTAAGTCCCATTGGAGCAACGTCACAAGTGGAGTTCCCCAAGGCTCAGTACTTGGACCATTATTATTTATTATATACATAAACGACATAGATATCGGTATAGACAGCAACATAAGTAAATTTGCTGATGACACTAAAATAGGAGGTGTTATTAAATCTGACGAGGACTCCGCAAAACTACAGGAAGATCTAAACAAATTTTTCGAATGGTCTGAAAAATGGCAGATGAAATTCAACGTGGACAAATGTAAAGTACTCAGTATAGGAGATGTAAACAGGGAAACCAGATACCAGATGAACAACGATGCCATAGAGAAATCCGACTGCGAGAGAGATTTAGGAGTAATGATAAGTAGGAACCTTAAGCCAAGTAAACAATGTGTTTTTGCTCGTAACAAGGCTAATAAAGTACTTGGGTTCATACAAAGGAGTGTTAGTTACAAGACTAGCGAGGTCATCCTAAAACTGTATCTTGGGCTTGTGAGACCACACCTGGATTACGCACTTCAGTTCTGTCACCGTATTACAGAATGGATATAGAATCATTGGAAAGAATTCAGAGGAGAATGACAAGACTAATCCCGGGCATTAGGAACCTTGAGTATAGAGACAGGTTAAAGCATCTTAATTTGCACTCCCTCGAGAGACATAGAGCGAGGGGCGACCTGATAGAGGTGTATAAGTGGAAGTCAGGGCTAAACAAAGGGGACATTACAAAGGTACTCAAACTATCCAACCAGGAGCGAACTCGTAACAATGGTTTTAAATTAGACAAATTTAGATTTAGGAGTGAAATAGGTAAACACTGGTTTGGAAACAGAGTGGTGGATGAATGGAACAAGTTACCAAATATCATCATTAACTCGAATAAGCTGAATATCTTCAAACATAGGTTGGATGCTTATATGAGCAATAGGGGTTGGGTGTAAACGGGACTGCCCAGTATGGGCCAATAGGCCCGCTGCAGTTTCCTCCATTCTTATGTTCTTATGTTCTTATGTTCTTAAGGCTCTCGAAGGAGGAAATTGTCACCTCCATGGAATGTCCTATCGACCACCAGTCAAAGGTGTTTAAGTTACTTTTTATAAATAACCGGCTGGAACCGACCTTGTTGACCCATGAGTCATTATTAACTGGGGGTGCTACTATTTATATATTACTTATCTAAATATGTATAATACCTTTGGCATTGCAAGTGTGAAGCAAATTATGTAATTACTAACTATGAGCAATGAAGTCAGTGTTCAAAGAATTACCTACTACCTCAGAGAGAGGGTTGCATCATACTATGACACTCAGGTAACTCAAAAAATCAGGGCGACTGAAGCCGGGTGCTTTGTCTTACGTCAAGAGATATAACCTTTGAACAATCTCTACCCTCTACAGGTCATGGAATAATGAATGTTCATAATTATACATACAGGGTTGTAAGTTATTAATTACTTACTCTAAATTATACCTTATTTAAATTATACTGGTTATAAATTGCTCGGCCACCTTGTGTTAACCGTCCTTGGGTGATTAAATAAAAGCATGAGTCCTATGACATGGGTATTGCTAAATGCCTACCTTGGTGATGATCTCAAATGATTATCACTATGTAATAAGAACAATAATAGAAAAAATAATAAAAATAATACCTGACCTAGTTGGAGAAGGTGGTGGCCCCAAGTGCTCCCGTTAATGACCAAGGAAAATGGCCGCCTTGGATCGTTGTGTCTTGGGGGAAGAGGAGCGTGGTGTGAGGAAAGACGACCTACTGGCCACTCTGTTAAGGCAGCTGGGGCAGTTGAGGAGTGAGCGTGACACTCTAAAGGGGGAAAATAAAGCCCTCAGGACTGAACTCCTTCAGGTAGGTGTCCTGCCTAGCAGGGCACCAGCGAAGGAGGAGCAAGAGTGGAGAGTGGTTGTCTCCAAGGGGACTAGGGTCAGACTCAGGAAAGCTGACCAGGGAGTGGAGTGAGTGTAATAACCCCTACCAGGTGCTGGAGGAAGCTGGCGAGGAAGAAAGGACGCAGGATGGTATGGGGCAAGGAGAGGAAAGGACAATTGTACAAACCCTACCCAGAGGTAAGGTCGTGGTAGTTGGGGACAGCTAGGTGAGGTTCCTAGATAGGACTTTTTGTGTAAGAGATAGGAAACGTAGGACTAGGGTGTGTTTTCCTGGGGCTGGGATAGGGCATGTAGCTGAGAGGATAGATAGGGATTGTCAGGGGTGGGTACCAATCCAGTAGAGTGTCTTAGTGTGGTAGGAAACGACATAGGAAAGGTTAGGAGTGAGGAACTTTTCAAGAGGTATAGGGAGGCGCTGGGGAAGATTAGAGATAGGGGAGGGATCCCGATAGTATGTGGTGTCTTGCCTAGAAGAGGGGTTGGTCGTGAATGGCTGTCTAGGGCAATTGCTATTGTTACGAGTTGGGGATTTAGAATATAGTTATACGTCTACCCAGATCCCAACAGGTAACAACAACAAAAAACAAAGACAATCGGACTATAAAAGGGTAGACAAAGGATGCGAGTTTTCGTTGTGTATAATAAAGTACCATAAATTCCTTAACAAAATATTCAGCTTATAAATTACCCTTAACCAAACTTAACCTAAACATTAACAGTATATACATATTAATACAACATAAACCATTTTGAAGCAAGTGGACGTGGGGGAGGCAATACAAGATACAAGTACTTAAGTGAGGAGCTGAGATGGCTGACGAGTAAGGCTGAGTATTGTAGAAGACGGTAGGTAGTCACTGTCCGTAGGTTTAGAGGATAGATGATCCTGTGGTCACTTCCCAGAGCCAAGTGCTCTCTCCTCGAATTGGAGCTCACAAAGAAGACTTGGAGGAAGTGACGCAACAACCAGGATATGGAGAAGGGAAACCCCGGAGTGGTAACTAAGACGAGTCATACTCGTGTCTCGTCCCTAGATGGCGTTGCTCGTGGTGCTGGGTAGGTAGATCAAGGACAATAGATGGCGTGGTTCGTAGTGCTGGGTGGAGGGGTTCGTAACACACCCCCCCTCCAAAGACCTCCGTAGCGCGGGCGCGAAGGAGGTGATCACCTGGTGCGTCTGGAGAGTAGCTGCTGCATTTCCACTGGAGCTCGGGATAAGGAGTCTGCAATCAGGTTGTCCACCCCCTTTATGTGCCGGACTTGTAGATTATAGGGCTGGGTGAGGAGAGCCCAGCGGAGGATTCGCTGGTTGGAGGTCTTGTTGGTTTGGATGAACGTGAGTGGGTTATGGTCGGTGAAGACTAGGGTTGTTTGTGGGCAAGACTGGAGGTAACATTCAAACTTCTTTATTGCCAACACCAGAGCCAGGGCCTCCTTCTCTATGGTCGAGTAGTTGGTCTGATGTTTTTTCACCTTGGCGGAGTAATATGCCACAGGGTGAAGAACATCAGTGGTTGGGTCGGGTTGTAGGAGCACAGCCCCCACTCCGACACCACTAGCGTCGATTTGCAGATGGAAAGGCGAGGTGTAGTCAAGGGGGTGGACTACAGGCTTGGAGGCAAGGAAGGCTTTGAGGCAGTGGAAAGACTGGTCGCACCTCTGGTTCCAGATGTAAGGGACCGCAGAACTGGTAAGGTCTGTGAGGGGTCCGGCCACGCTGGAGAAGTTACTGCAGAACCGACGGTAGTAGCCGCACATCCCAAGGAAGCGCATGAGTTCCTTCCTCGTCCTTGGAGTGGGGAAGGACAAGATGGCTCTAACGTTTGCGTCCTTGGGTCTCACCATACCATGCCCAACGATATGTCCCAGGTAAGTCACTGGAGGCCCGGCCAAAAGCAGATTTAGCCAGGTTTATGGTGAATCCAGTCTCTTGCAGTCGTGCAAACAGTATCTCCAAACGCACCAGATGTTCGTCCCAGCTGTCCGACACCACCACCAGGTCATCCAGGTAGGCGAACGTCCCACCTAGGTCCTGAATAAGGTAGTTGATGGCCCTCTGGAATGTGGCCGGAGCATTAGAAAAGCCAAACGCCATAACCAAATATTGAAAAAGACCAAATGGAGTTATAAATGCCGAGATTATTTTTGCCCTATCCGTGAGTCCCACTTGATAATATCCTTTCAACAGGTCCACGGTACTGATAAATTTTGCACAGCCTATGCTGTCTATTATATCTTTAATAAAAGGTAAAGGGTAGGAGTCTGAGACAGTGACCTGGTTCACTTTACGATAATCGGTACAGAAACGAAAAGTGCCATCGGGTTTTGGAATGAGAAGGCAAGGTGAAGCCCAGGGGGAGGTACTAGGCTCAGCTAAGTTATGTTTTAACAAAAAGTCTACCTCCTTTTTCATAATCTCTCTTTTTTGTGGATTTAGTCGATAGGCTGATTGCCTAATGGGTTGTACATCATCTGAGATTAGCTTAATATCATGTTTAAGTATATTGCAAAACCCTGGGAGGTCTGACGTGACTTCAGGAATTGTTGATAATAACTTAGTGAGATCTTTTGCTTGAGATGGATTCAAAACAGAAAAATACTCATCCAAGTTGTTGAGTATGTGACTGTTAGCAGGGTTTTCTTTAGGTAGAGGGAAGTCTAAATTCTCCAATAGGTCCATGTCATCTGTCTCCGACTCCGGCCCTGACAAAACCGTATGCAATACAGGTTGACTTATAGCCTCTGGGATGTCTTCCTCTGACTGCCTGGAATGGTAAAGTTTCATGAGATTAATGTGAACAAGTTGTGAATCTTTTCTGCGATCAGGAGTATGGACTATATAGTTGAGAGGAGATAGTTTATTAGCAACTATATAGGGACCAGTAAACTTGCTTTTAAGGGGAGAGCCTGGAATGGTAAAGTTTCATGAGATTAATGTGAACAAGTTGTGAATCTTTTCTGCGATCAGGAGTATGGATTATATAGTTGAGAGGAGATAGTTTATTAGCATTGACTTGAAAGTTTTGATGGAACCGTTCCAAGCAACCTTGGGACGGTGGGTGGTAAGCCGAAGATGTACAATGATCCACACTGAGGTCTTTCATCACCTGTTTGAACAAAGATGGATCAGATTGTTGGGCTGTAATGAGCTCATCCTTACTAATGGTCTTATTGTACAGATCTTCTGTGGGTAGTAAGATATTGGAGGTGGTTTTAGATAAAGAGGGCCCATTTCGCACACTCTGTGACCGGGTGACAGCACAAGATGGGAAAAGATGAGGAATAGTTTCTTTAAGGTCAGTGGTGGAGTTGACAGGTAAGGGAGAGTCGACTGTCTTTATGTTAGGAACCACTAGATCTCCTACCAAGTCATTACCCAATAATAAATGAATGCGGCACACAGGCAATGGGTCTTTCCTAATGGCTATTTGCACTTTCCCAGTAATCAAGGGACATTGGAGGTGCACTTTAGCTAAAGGATAGGAAGAATGGGAGGAGAGATCTGAAATTAGAACACTCTCATTAGTAAATGCGGTAGATATATCAGGAATGACGTTAAACAGGAGGATAGATTGTGCTGCGCCCGTATCACGTAGTATACGAATAGGGAAACAACGAGACCCCTCTATGATTGAAATTTTTCCCTCATAGGTGAATGAAGAGAAGAGATCCTGATGGGGCCTTTCCACATTGGTATTTGCTATTGGTTTGGATTTGGGATCCAGGTAACTACTTTTAGCAATTCGACACTTTGGGTGTTTACAAGACTGGATCGTATGGCCTGGGTTTTTACAGTAAGAACAATAAAACTTGGTTGCATCAGGGGGGGGTAGGTGTGGGACCTTTCGACCTACCACTCACGTCCCCAAGGTTATCATCAGAGGAGGACCTAACATGTCGGGAAGTACCACGTTCCCTACGGCACAGTGACTCCACCAGCAAGGCGTACTCATCAGCCAGCTCAGCCGCACGTCCTAAATTAACCTCTCCACGCTCCTCCACATGCTTCAAGATGTGAAATGGTATCTTGCTCTTCCACTCCTCCAGGACTACCAAGTTTAACAAATCCTGAGGTGGCCATTAAGAAAACCTAGATAAATTAATTAATGGTCAAAAGATAAGATACGTGGATTACCCTAGAAAATATCACGGCAGTGGATAACCAGAAAGTCCCGGAAACTACCTAGGGAAATTACACTTATGATTATTGTTCTTCTGAGAAGATCCTTAGATAAGGATAAGAGACTTGAAAGGGGAAGGGCGTATTACGGCATTAATATAAAGATCCGGATTAACAACCCTGAGATACTTGAAAGAGGAAGGCGTATTACGGCATTTTATATAAAGATCCGGATTAACAACCCCGAGATACTTTAAAGAGGAAGGGCGTATTACGGCGTTAATATAAAGATCCGGATTAACAACCCTGAGATACTTTAAAGAGGAAGGGCGTATTACGGCGTTAATATAAAGATCCGGATAAACAACCCTGATAAATGGTATGATTGACCCTGAATGAGATAATGAGAAGAACAATAATTGAGGCTTTATAATTATGGGGTCCTGGTAGAGCGGGGCGTCCCAAGATATCACTTCACCCTAAACTAGTGACTATGGAACAGCCTACTCTGGAGTGAGGGTACGGCATTAAACAGATCCGGATTCTTCCCTACACTCGATAAGACTTACTACACGACTGCCACGTGTAATAACAGGTAAGCCTTATGACACTTGGAACCTAATATCCTACGGCTGTCACTCTTACTGTACGGTAATACCAATATATGCACACACATATGAAGGAAACTTTAAACCACCGTAAAGCAATTATGAACAGAAGTGACTGGGAGGAATAATTAACACTGAGTAACAAGGGAGGAAGGAATATGGTACTTAAGGTCGTGTCCTGTCACGGTCGCCATTTGTTACGAGTTGGGGATTTAGAATATAGTTATACGTCTACCCAGATCCCAACAGGTAACAAAACAAAAAAACAAAGACAATCGGACTATAAAAGGGTAGACAAAGGATGCGAGTTTTCGTTGTGTATAATAAAGTACCATAAATCCCTTAACAAAATATTCAGCTTATAAATTACCCTTAACCAAACTTAACCTAAACATTAACAGTATATACATATTAATACAACATAAACCATTTTGAAGCAAGTGGACGTGGGGGAGGCAATACAAGATACAAGTACTTAAGTGAGGAGCTGAGATGGCTGACGAGTAAGGCTGAGTATTGTAGAAGACGGTAGGTAGTCACTGTCCGTAGGTTTAGAGGATAGATGATCCTGTGGTCACTTCCCAGAGCCAAGTGCTCTCTCCTCGAATTGGAGCTCACAAAGAAGACTTGGAGGAAGTGACGCAACAACCAGGATATGGAGAAGGGAAACCCCTGAGTGGTAACTAAGACGAGTCATACTCGTGTCTCGTCCCTAGATGGCGTTGCTCGTGGTGCTGGGTAGGTAGATCAGGACAATAGATGGCGTGGTTCGTAGTGCTGGGTGGAGGGGTTCGTAACACTATAAATTGCCGACTGGAAAAACATTGTGCAAACAATGGTTGGGCATTCATTGATAATTGGCAACGATTCTATGGCAACGACTACCTGTACAGTCGTGACGGAGTACACTTGTGTCGTGCGGGGTAAAGATGTTGTCTGCATCCCTGGAGCATGAAATTGTTACTCCAAAGGGGGGGTTTCGCCAGTAGAGAGAGGGCGGGGTAAATGGGAGTCAAAAAACAAGCTGGTCCTGGGAAGTAAAATTGGTTACTGAGGACAAGGGGTAAAACAGGACCAGGGAAGGGTAGGTTTAAATGTATACTATACAAACAGTAGGAGCGTTCGAAATAAAATAGACTTGCTGAGAGCGGTTGTATGTACCGAAAATGTACACGTCATGGCAATCACCGAAACTTGGATGAATCTGGCGAGCAAAATTTTTTTTATCAGAGTACCACATAGAAGGGTACAACCTTTTTCACAAGGACAGGGCAGGTAGGAAGGGGGGAGGGGTCGCACTCTTCGTCAAGGATACATTAAAATGTTGTATTACTAATTCAATAAAGGGTGAAATAGGAACCGAGTCTGTATGGGTAGAAATCACGGAAGGAAGAGAAAAACTAATTATGGGAGTGATTTACAGGCCTCCAAGTCTTGGGAAGGAAGCAGCTCAGCCCATAAGGCAGGAAATGAGTAGGGCAGCAAAATATAACAACCTGTGCATTATGGGGGATTTCAACTTCAGAAATATTGACTGGGACAACATTGTAGGTGACTATGAATCTGAAGACTTCCTAGGCGCAGTACAGGACAATTTTTTGAAACAACTAATTACAGAACCTACCAGAGGTGACATTATATAAGATCTAGTATTAAAAAATAAAGAAAATATTATCAGAGATATCACAGTAGGGGAAGAACTAGGTAACAGTGATCACAGAGAAATCAGGTTCACCCTAAATTGGGAAACGAAAAACAATGACAATATGGTCAGAGTCCCAAACTTTCGGTTGGCGGAATATCAGGGGTTAAGAAGGTTCCTGGGTGAGGTCACCTGGGAACAGTCACGTCAGTCACCAGTAGGAAGGGGTGAGGTCATAGATGACACAACAATTGATCATGACTATAATATATTCACTAGTATACTACATAAAGCACAAGAACAAAATATACCATACAGAAAAATTAGGTCAAATAAGAATGAGCCAAGGTGGATGACCAGAAAACTTAAACATGACAAAGGAATAAAGAATGGAATATATAAGAAATGAAAGGGAGGGGAGGAGCAGCTCCGAAATAGGTATAATGAACTATCTAGGAATGTAAAGAAAATGTAAGGAAAGCAAAGAGAGACTATGAAATCAAAATAGCAAGACAATCCAAGGTGCATCCCAAGGGATTTTTCCAGGAATATAGAAGAAAGGTCAAGGACAAAGTTGGGCCTTTAAAGTCAGGGAGGGGAGAAGTGATAAAAATCAGTGGAAAAATATGCAAAGCATTGAACAGCTACTTCTTATCAGTTTTCACAGAGAAAATATGCAATGAAATTCCAAAGGTGGAACTGATATTTAAGGGAAAGGAAGAAGAGAAATTAAAGAACATCACTATCAGAAAAGAGGATGTTCTTAAGAAGATAAATAAACTAAAGAAGACAAAATCCCCAGGGCCGGATGAAATTTTCCCTCGAGTCTTGAAAGAGTGTAGGGAACAGATTAGCGGACCCCTCGTAAATTTATTTACAAAATCATTAGACACCGGAGTTGTGCCAGACTTGTGGAAACAGGTAAATGTAGCACCCATATTCAAAAAGGGAGACAGAGCATCAGCGTCAAATTACCGGCCGATCAGTTTGACGTCAGTAGTGGGGAAGTTTCTTGAATCAATTATAGCAGATGACATCCGATCGCATTTAGAGAAAAGCAAATTAATCTACGACTCTCAACATAGGTTTACAAAGGGAAAATATTGTCTAACAAATCTGCTGACATTTTTTAGGAAAGTCTTCGAGGTAGTAGATAATGACGAAAATTACGATGTTATTTATTTAGACTTTAGCAAAGCATTTGACAGAGTACCGCATCAGAGGCTTCTGAGAAAAATTAAGGCTCATGGTATCGAGGGGAAAGTTTTAAATTGGATAAAATCATGGCTCACCTATAGAACGCAGAGGGTCATCGTAGATGATGTTAAATCTGAGTGGGGTCGTGTAACCAGTGGGGTTCCCCAGGGGTCAGTACTAAGCCCACTCTTGTTCATCATCTACATAAACGATCTAGATACTGGGATCAGTAGTGACTTAAGCAAGTTTGCGGATGACACCAAAATAGGGCGGCAGATTAATTCAGGGCAGGATGCAAATGCATTAAAGGAGGATCTAAATAAACTGCAGGGGTGGTCTGAAAAATGGCAAATGAAATTCAACACCATCAAGTGCAGCGTACTTAATATTGGAAGAACAAATACTGTCAATGTATACAGCCTTAACAACATCAACCTAGAGAAGTCGACTTGTGAAAGAGACCTAGGGGTACTTGTAACCCCGGACCTACGGCCTAGAAAACAGTGCGTTAATGTTCGAAATAAGGCAAACAGAGTATTGGGTTTTATATCTAGAAGTGTAAGTAATAAGAGTGCAGAGGTCTTATTGCAACTATATCTTGCGCTTGTCAGGCCGCACCTCGATTATGCGGTTCAGTTCTGGTGCCCTTATTATAGAATGGATATCAATTCACTAGAGTCGGTGCAGCGAAGAATGACGAAAACGATTCCGGGACTTAGAAACCTTCCATATCAGGATAGGTTAAAGAAACTAAACTTGCATTCTCTAGAAAGACGAAGAGTGCGGGGAGATATGATAGAATTATTCAAGTGGGTGAAAGGAATCAATAAAGGTGATATAGATAAAGTTCTTATAATATCCGAGCAGGATAGGACTCGGAACAACGGATTCAAGTTGTATAAGTTTAGGTTTAGGAGGGAGATAGGAAGGAACTGGTTTACAAATAGGGTGGTGGACGAGTGGAACAAGCTTAGCAACCTTGTAGTAAGTGCTAGAACGCTGGAAAGTTTCAAAGGGAGGCTGGATAGATTCATGGACGATAGAGAGTTGTAGTAACTCTCGACAGGAGCTGCCATGCACAGGCCAACGGGCCTATTGCAGACTCCTTATTTTCTTATGTTCTTATTTTCTAAAACATGACAGCCTGAAGGCCAGAAATATACAATGAACAGAGATAAGTTGCATATGGTGAAATCGGGGAGTGGGTCACTTGATTGACAAGAGCTTTCAATACAGGAACATAAGAAACATAGACTCAACATATAGATTAACTTTAGATCAGGTACTGTGGGAGCTGCTCTGTCGACAGTCTTGTGACCAGATGTCGGCGTCAACAAAGTCCTTCCCACTGTCTTAATGGCCGTTGTACCGAACTGCTAAGCCACTATCTCACTACAGCTGCAGATGCACCACGTGGTCGGGGTAGGTCCTCCAGCTCACACAGGATGTTGGAGATGGTTCTTGTTCCTCATATGACGTAGTTAGGAATTCATAGTTCCTCACCTGGTTGGAGTAGGAATTCCTCATTTCTCACCTGGTGTAGTTTGGAGTGTTTCTTGGCTTCTCATCCAGTGAGTGTACCCTGGGCTGGGTGCGTCAAGTCAAGGTGTCGGGTCAACATTGGCCACTAAGTACTGATTGTCGCTTTAACAGTTGTTTCTTCCATTCGAGTTGAAATTGTCACTTTTTTATAATTAGTTGAGGGTTGTTCGTCAATGTTTGCACTGTACTGTTGGTGGGAGGATGTTGATAAATCCAGATGGGGGGGAGGAGATAGGGAAAGAGAAGGACCCGCCAAACCGGGCTGGCAGCTGTCTCCATGGTCACGAGACCACGGGCAGCGCCGCTACACACGTCCTTACCCTATGAAGGCTGAAGGAAGTATGTGAAGTGTGTACTGCATTAGGCTGCGTAATGAATAATATTAGGGATAGCTGCCTGTATAACAGATTTACCTAAAGCTGGTTTACAAAGTTTCTTCCTTACATAGAAGACTACGGCAAATATAATTATTGTAGTAGTAATCACAGCGCACACTACCAAGGCTTAAGTCACTGTGGGATGAGTATCATCTGTCACAAATGTCAGTGGGTGCCAAAAGGCTGCATCATCATCACTATCGGTATCCATCGATTTGTCCTTCAACACTGTAATGTTTGTGATCACTTCACTGTGGTGTATTTTCTGAAGATCCAATAGATGAGAGGCAATAGGTTTCCTAGGGATGATCGATGCGTCATTGTTTTTTTTTTAACAATATAATATATATATTTTTTAATTATTATTATTATTATTATTATTAATATTATTATTATTATTATTATTATTATTTATCTTATTATTATTATTATTATTATTATTATTATTATTATTATTATTATTATTATTATTATTATTATTATTATTATTATTATTATTATTATTATTATTATTATTATTATTATTATTATTATTATTATTATTATTATTATTATCATTATTATTATTATTATTATTATTATTATTATTATTATATTTTCGCCCCAGGCCTGATGGGTCATTGACCTGAACCCTGGTGGGCTAATCCCATAAAAAAAAAAAAAAAATATATATATATATATATATATATATATATATATATATATATATATATATATATATATATATATATATATATATATATATATATATATATATATATATATATATATATATATATATATATATATATATATATCATGGTATCACCCAAACAATTTTTGTCTGGTTAAGAGCAGCGACTTTGCCGAAGACCTCGAACTTCAGAGTAGATGCCTGGCCATGTGTCATCATAAGTGACTACTTCTTGGTCACCTGCCTTGTTTCCTGTCTACTACTGCTTTTGGTTTTTAAATTTCACTTCATAATGCCTCGGATTATGAGAGTTGTGGCACAGAGGTGATAGCCAACAGAGCTCTGATAGTGAGTCACTACTATGATTATTGACTGTTAATGTGCATCTTTATGATGGGAGTTATTCTGTGTCTGTAGTAGTGTCACGATACTTTTAGTCCATCAACACGTGATGTTTATCAATATTCATATTTCATAACTGGGCCGAGAACAGCCCAAGATTCTCATGCCTCACTCCTAACCTGCTATTGTTATGTGTGCCAGTAATGGTATGAATGAAATTTTGTTATGCAGGTGCATGTTATGTCAAAATTCGTAAAAATTTCCTACCATGCTCGTGTGCTGTGACTCTCGGAGTGTTGTGGTGGTGGAAAGTCTGCGCCCGATCACCCAGCCTTACTTCAACCCTGGCCTCGGCGAACACCCAGCCAGGGGGGTGTCGAACTATGGATTGTGACTGTACGTCTTGGTATGTGATGATGGAGGTGGATTTTTTTTTTGTGTTGGTGTGTGTGCATAGGGTCGTGTAATGCGTCTAGTGTGGCAGCATTGTGTTAGTGTCAAGGTGCAAGCACTGCTTGCTCCATCTCGCTGGCTAGCCCTCATGGTGAACAGAAAAGCAGCTTGCATAAGTCTTCCGCTACCTTTACACAAGACTCCTGCTGTGCCTCCTGATGGCAACACACGATAACTGGGTGCCTCGTGGGAACAGGCTAGACCAGCAGGGGATATCGAAGCAGCAGTGGGCCACAAAAGGAATGGCACATAGGCCCACTGGCATGTGGACACATCCTGGCGCCTACCAACCACTGTCCCGCTCCCTTGCGAATTAACCTTGATATGTATAAAGTTATGAGAGTAGACCCTGAACGAAAAATGTGCTGTGGAGCTCCGCATCAGGCAGACATGCCTACAGAGCTCCAACATGATTCCCAACGGCGGTAGAGGCACAAGAGGTGACCAACATGGGAACTCAACGACTACACCAATGGATGAAGGCGAATCAAAACTAACTGGGTTATCGGCAGTCCATTGCAACTCTTCCTCTCCCCAATTATTGCAGTGCATGCACCACTGGATGAGGGAAAGGGAAATCCAAGATATGTGGTTGTGTATACCTGTGAACTGTAAGGCCTGTGAGGAGTGCGAATTGCCAGTAAAACGTCCCAGTTACAAGTAATTTGCTTGTAATTAGTTAGAGTTCCATTGTAATCAGCATGATGTCGGAGACTGTAGATAATTGATGTCTACCTTGGTTTCACGTCATTCATAAAACTAGGTTATTTATACACGACACTTGTGTGTATGTACAAGGCGCATTTACAAATCCAGTCTACAGTTGTACAGAGAAATAGACTGGCCCTGTGATCTAGTACTGAGGAGGTCCCAGTGTTAGTTGCTCTAGAACTGAGGCAGACTCAGTGTTAGGCATGCTAGTACTGAGGGAATTCAGTGGTAGATGTCTACTGTCTAGGATCCAGCTCAAGACTAACAAACGGTCCGGCGTTTGTCATGCCCGGAGAGAGTATTTCCTACATTCGCCACTTCAGTGATCCATGAGTCAAGCTTCTGGAAGGTTCTTGATGGAGAAAATAGTCACCTCCGTGGAATGTACTGCCGCCCACCCGTCTGGAACTGATCTCGTTGGCCCATGAATCCATCTTAACTGGCGATGCCATTCTCTATATATTTTAATCTAACTATCTATAATACCTGATGCATTGCAAATGTGAAGCAAAATATGCCATTACCAAATATGAGCAATCAAAACAGTGTTCAAAGAATTACCTACTACTCAAAGGAGAGTTGCATCGTACTGTGACACTCAGCTAAGTCATAACACATGAGCGACTGAAGCCTGGTGTCAAGTCTTACGCCAAGCGATATATCCTATGAACAACCTCTTCCCTCTAGAGGTCATTGAATAATGAATGTTCATAATTATACATCCATTGTACTGGTTACAGATTGCTCGGCCACCTCGTGTCAACTGTCCTCGGGTGACTAAAGTAAAAGAAAGAGTCCTATCACATGGGTATTGCTAAATGCCTACCTTGGTGATGATATCACATGATTACCACTATATACTGCGTTAGCCTGTGTAATGAATAATATGAGGGATAACTGCCTGTATCGCAGATTTGCCTAAAGCTGGTTTACAAAGTTGCTTCCTTATATAGAAGACTACAGCAAATAATATTATTTTAGTTGTAATCACAGCAAACACCACCAAGGCTGAAGTCACTGTGTGATAAGTATCATCTGTCACAAATGTCAGTGGGTGCCACAAGGCTGCATCATCATCACTATCCGTATCCATCGATTTGTCCTTCAACACTGTAATGTTTGTGATCACTTCACTGTGGTGTATTTTCTAAAGGTAAAATGGGTGAGAGGCGATGGGTTTTCTGAGGATGGTCGATGCGTCATGACGTGTAGCTCCCCATATGGTCCGAAGAGTGGACGCCCATATGGTCCGAAGACGAGAAGACAAGGAGCATTGCCGTGGTAACTACAACGTCCTCGTCCCACAGTAAGGCTTCTAGGCGTTTCATCAGGGCAGACCACTACAATAGGCAGCACCTATGGAAGATACAAATACACAGTACCCTGGCTCTCTTCTAGAAGTATACTGTCAAAGTGTCTTTTAACAAAACTACATGACACTAAATTTTTCGTGTTTTTGAGACAGTTTGAATAAGACCAGGCTATATTAATTCGTGTAGGATAATAAATAAGATTACTTGAGTCCTTCTGGCATATGTCATATGCTGATGAAGGCATAGTCGCCATGAGAGACCTATTTTGAGACAGCAGGGTAGATGTTGAAACGTTAGTTATTATTACAACTTCAAAATTCTCTATACTAGGGAAGGGGGTGTAATGTCAAATTTCCGGAACTCATGTATATCCACGAATGGCAGATACAATATAATTCCATCGGGTGTGACAGAAACAGAGAGAAGACTGTAATAATTTCAGGTTGGTGACTAAGGGGACAAAATAATTACAATAGTACTCTACTTGACTCGACAAAGAGTGTATCATAGTGGTTATGATGAATTGCAATTGTAATGAATTGAAAGAAAGGGAGTTAAGGTTAACCTTATTCACCAACAGATTGATATTCTTCGTAATTTTATCTAGCTCCCTACCATGATTAGCTAACAGATGAGATTGGCTGCACATACGAGTATATGCGGAATTCTGGTCGGCCTGTTGTTTAAGAACATTAACCTGGTTCTGCAAGTATAAGTTACTCATTAGATCAATAATGTCCATTACACGTGGATCTAGTACACAATTGACATGTAGGAGAAGAAAGATCAGTAGGGGTGACACATGGTGCAGAGGTACTATGTGAATGGGCTGCTTCTTGAAGTTTAAAAAGTTTGAGGTTGTTCTAATGTTCATGTCATGTTTCCCCTGTATGTATGTGTTGAAACTGGTACCTGTGACCCGACTCGTTATGCACAATTCTATATGGACCAACGAACATAGGGTCCATTTTGGATCTTGCATAATTTTTAACCATCGCTAGATGACCTCCGACATCGACACTGGGTCGTGTACTTTTATTGCGTTCGGCGGTGAAGGCATTAGTCGCTTTTTCTAACTCATGCGTAATTCGCTAGTGAATTAGTTTGCACTGTCGATACCGTTCGCCGATGAATTCGTCACCGAAAATTCGCTGCCTCCCTACTTCAACCTCGAATGGAAGCCGTCTGTCATAATTGTAGAGAGCGAAGTGAGGTATGTCACCGATGGATTCAGGATAAGAACTGTTAACGGAACTTTGTACGTAAGACATACACTCATCCCAGTTCGTGTTAGTCAAATCCAAGTTAATACGAAGATGATTAAGAATCCTCCTGTTAAGCCGTTCAGCCATCCCGTTGGCTGTAGGATGATGAGCTGTGATATTACATTTAGTAATGTGATACAGTTCACACTATTTAGTTAATAGCGCATTGTTAAATTCGGCTCCGTTATCTGTAAGTAGAACGTTAGGAGTGTCATGCCTGTCGAGAATACGACTCTTAAAGACTCGGGCAATTGTCTCTGCGCTTTTATCAGGGATTGGTGCTAGTTCACGGTAACGTGTAAACGTGTCTATCATTATTAAAATATAGTTATTATTATGATGAGTCTCTACTAGACCACTTAAAACATCCATGCTAACCTTCTCCCAAGATCGAGAGGGTGTAGGACACTTGAGAACGGGGAGAGGTGCAAATAGTACTTTTATTCTCGTTACAATTTTGACAATTGTCCACATATTCTGAAATCTGTGAAGCCATCTTGGGCCAAAAGTATTTCAAGCTCATTTGTTGAATGTATCTGTCCTTGCCTGGGTGAGCTAGCTGTGGAATATCGTGCATAAGGACTAGTAGCCCGTGTACAAGCGGAGCAGGTATGACTAACTGAGTTATAGTACGAGCATGAACACCAAGTTTGGTTTGCTGGCAAAGAAGATTATCGTGAACAACAAACTGAGAAATAGGAACAAGAGGTTAAAGTCTAAATTAGGCGTACTACCTTTTACAAAACACAATATATGTGACCACATAGGATCAGATTCCTGCGACGGAGGTACTCGGTCAACATTAATGGAAGGAAACAGATGCGTTAGTGCAACATGCCTAGATAAAGCGTCTGCGACAAAATTATTCCTTCCTCCTAAATGCTTACGCAATGGCTTGACCTCCGAATAGTGAGAAACCATCTGGTAAACTTGCCTGACAACTCTTTAATGTTAATCAAACTGACAAGAGGTTTATTGTTTGTTGTTACTTTCTTGTGATAACACTGCTCCTAACCCACTGTAGTTGGCGTCTGTGGTTATCATGAAAGGTTTCGCAAAGTCTGGGAAACAAAAGATGAGTGCTCTATAATAGCGATCTTTTAATTTCATGAAAGCACTCAGTTGTGGGTCTTCCCAATGGAAAGGTACATCTTTCTGAATCAAATCAGTTAAAGGAAGAACTAATTTTGAAAATCCTTGTATAAAGGAACGATAAAAACCCTCCATACCAATGAAAGAGCAGACATCATCTGCAGATTGTGGTATAGGATATTTACGGGTGGCCTCTACTTGCTAGCATCAACACTAACTCCGTCTTGGTCATCCACATGCCCTAAATATTGTATTCTAGGTTGTAAGAACTTATATTTTGACATTTTAACTTTAAATTAGTAACTTGAAGTTTAGCCAACGCATGTTCCAGTCTCACGAGGTTTGAGGAAACGTCTGGAGACATGACAATAATATCATCCAGGTACACTAGGGTTTCAGAACCTAAAATGGAACGAAAGGTACTTATCATCAACCAAGAAAACGTAATCGGGCTACTATTTAGTCCAAAAGGCACGCATAAGAATTCCCAATGCCCCGAGGGTGTACTGAAGGCCGTTGAGGGTCGACTTTCCTCGTCCAATGGCACCTGCTAGAAACCTGATAGCAAGTCCAAGGTTGAAAAAACTTTACTATGACCTAGACTCTTCAACAGATCTCCCAACACAGGCATTGGGTAACGATCGGGGATAGTGGCTCTGTTAAGACGACGATAGTCTACACAGGGACTCCAGGTACCGTCTGGCTTTGGGACAAGTAACAATGGAGAATTCCAAGGTGAATTAGATGCCTGTATTATACCTTGGGCAAGCATGTCCTCCACACACTTGTCTACCGTGGCTCTCTGTGAATGAGGGAGGCGGTATGTAGGTATGTAAATGGGATTAGTGCCGGGTTGTACATTAATGTGGTGTTGAACAAGGTGGGTCTGTCCCAGGGGTTCTCCCTTGAGTGCTATGGCAGACCTGCATTTGTTGAGCAAGTCTAGCAGCCCTTTGTGAATCCTATAAGAGGAATATTGCTAGCCTCGTTTAATGCAGGGGGATTTGTTTATGTGGGCTTAGATGATTGTGTTGTGAGTATGTTAGGTACTGTGTTAGTAACAGAGACTTGAAAATCATTGAGTTCTTCGTCCTAAATGGATCCCTTAAGAATAAAGAATGCAACAACCTTCGAACCACGCCTGAGACGTTGATAGAAAGGGAGTCTACTGGCCAGGAAGAGTTTCACCGTTCCACCATGACACCTCGTGTAGCGAACAGTGTTTGTTAATCCATCTCGCAATTACCTTGGAGGGCTCGGTGAGACAGCAAACCTAGGGTTAGTATGATCGAGACCCCGTTGCTCTAACCAGTTAGTATCTAACTTGAAAGAAGCTGCTGTTAACTGATTAGGGAAAGGCGCATTCACCTCATGGGTTTGTTTTCCTGGGCACGCGCCAGAGAAGTAATAAGTGTTAGTTTGTATGCCAGCCCTCACCGCTGAGTTCAAGACTTCATTTAACTGGTCATTGCCGTGTGAGGGAATCCGTCTATCTAAATTATTCGGGACAGAAACCTCGTTAACTTCAGACGACACGTCGATTAGTCTGCAATTCCGTAAGGAATTAGGAGTTTGACGTACAGTCTCGTTCAAGATCATTGAACACTGCTGGAGACAGCTGGCAACTCAAGGCCGTTTGTTTACTATAGTACGCAGTAAAAATTATGAATGAAATTTGATGGGTGATTGGTTGGTTGGTGATTGGTCCCCGTTGCTTAATTAATGATTGGGCTTTGTTGTTTCATATTACATTATACTACGTACTATAGTAAAAAAAACGGCCGTGTTCTTAAAATCTTGAACGAGACTATACAAACGCGGCTAAACTAACGATTTCTTGGTAGACAGTAATTAGATTCTCATGGGGGACTATTACTATACGCTGGGTTTTCATCATCGGGAAGCCGATTAACAAATGCCCAGGAATGGAAATTCCGTCCGCAACATAGGTCAAGCAATCTATGTGAGTATTCCTTAATTTAAACTTAAGCTGTATGGCACTGGTAACGTTAACGCCTGGACCGTCTATACCTGTAATGTGATGTAGTTGAACGTCTGTCCAAGAATAGGAATCCGTAGATAAAGTATTTAAAACATGAGAATCAATTACATTAACTTCAGCACCTGTATCTAAAAAGACTGAAATATTAGTCTAATCCACTTGACCTCACACAATGGGTCCTGTTCTCCCTCGCGCCTGGAGAAAAGTGTTGAAGATCTGTGACAGAGACAACACTTGTGGATCACAGGTACTGGAAACTGAGATAGTATCATTTTTAAGTGGTTACTTGAGGAGGAAAACTGGAGGTATCCCATTGTAGAAGAACAATTGTGTTAGGTGTTACCTGTGACTGTAGGAACTGTTGATACTTTCTGCACTCACGTGTATCGTATGTCCGGACCTTGTGGATGAAACAGTACTTGTTCACTGGTGTCGGAGCTAACTGACTCCTAGGCTGTGATTGAGGTTGTGAACCCGTACCCTGTGTAGAAGGTGTAATAGGCTTGTAACCCGTAGCAGGAGCACGCCCGTCAGGAGCCGCTGAAACTGTATGGTGAGAATTAATACTTGGACATTTTGGTTTAATATGACCAGGGACTCCACAAAAGTGACAAACTATTGGTCCCTTAGGTTTACTTGTTGCTGGACAAACCAAAACGTCCTTAGAAAAACCTCCCTTATTACTAATAAGTTCCTGAAACTCCATTAATGTAACGTCAGGAGTTGTAATAGCTTCAGACACCTTACGGCTAACCTGTATAGGAACACTACGTAAACTGATACGAAATTGTAAAAACTTGACAATGGATTCAGGACCTCGTACCAGGATTACTCCCGTTAACTGAAGGTAGATCTATCCATGTAGACTTCGTAAGTGAGTTAAGTAAGTTTTGCCTTGCGCGATCAACCTGCACTAAAAACTGAGGGTTTTTCACTAGAGTTCCGTTCCATTGTCAAATAATCGTGTAACGTTGAGAAAAAATCTGTCCGGCGTTCATTAGCACAGGTGGACCTCCAAGCTTTCTTAAGTTCTGCCCAGGTAGAGATCTTCCTCATTTCCCCATATTCGGCAATATACCGTGCCTCGGACTGAGGGACCTTATGATTAATCAGATTGTGGGCACAGTTAATGACCTGAAGGTCTCTTGGGTGCATACCTGAACAATTGGACCTAGCAAATTCTACACTGTTGGCAAACCAAGCCTCAATCTCGCTTAATTCCCCTGAAAACTATGGGTACTTGAGGTCGAGATTGGTATATATATGGTTTACCACCTGGGTGCGAGATTGGTATATGTATGGTTTACCACCTGGGTGGGTGGAGGGGTGTTTGGATGAGACATGTTTAAGCTGGCTCTCCTAACTGCTTTCCTAAACCATTTGAATACTAAGTGATAGGAACACCAGACGATCTACGTCATAAATTATAACTATGGGGTATAGAGAGAGCGTTGGTTACACATAAAATATTACATGTCTGTAAATTGTCCAAATTACTAGAACAGAATGACTGTAACATATTTCACAGTTAAGTCACGAACTTAACACTTCATTGGTTAACTAACAATGAGTACAATTAGTGTATAAACAACTTAACCTCGATAAAAGTCTTGACAGTTGTGTGAACTGTGGAGGAGGCGAGTGACGCCCTGTGGTGTTCAGGAATCGGAGTAGGGTCTCGCTGTTCTCAGGTGAGTGGTGCATCGCGCTGTTCCCAGCTGTTTCAAGGCTATGTGTATGTTGCTTCTCCCTCCGGCTATCAGCTGGTTGTGGCGTCACTGCATATGCCGTAATAGTTGCGTCGTGGGGAAAAACATAATTATTCTCCCTTGGGGTCGGCGAATGTCGTGAATCAAACTCTATGAGGAAGATGATTCTTGACGTAGACGACGAACCGTGACGTTGTTTAATGACGTGTTCATACGTCAGTCACTGTGTCACGATGATGTTGTGGAATTTTCCCGTAGCAATGAAAGTCTGGAACTTTACACTGGGCTTCACTGGACGTTTCTCACTGACGTTGATCTCTGTACTGAGCACTTAACTGACGATAGGTGTCACTCAGGAACTCAGTAATGATGAATCAGGCAGGAGTTGTCTGGTACTTGTAAGCCCAGTGTATCAGTAGGAGTGAACGCTTGTAGACGTAGGTAGTTGCCATAACTTGTAGTAAGTCGTAGACATTGTAACTCTCTTCAGAGGTTAGAAATGTATCCTGTAAAGACTGCCACCACCTACAGACTTGTGAACTGTAAGGCCTGTGAGGAGTGGGACTTGCCAGTAGACCCTCCCACTTAAAAGCAATTTGCTTGTAATTAGTTAGAGTTCCATTGTAATCAGCATGATGTCGGAGACTGTAGATAATTGATGCCTACGTTGGTTTCACGTCTTCCAAAAACGTGGGTAATTCATAGACGACATTTGTGTGTATGTACAGGGTGTATTATACAGTATCCATTTACATACTGTCCAGAGAAATAGGCTGGCCCTGTGACCTAATACTGAAGAGATCCTGGTGTGACTCGTTCTAGAACTGAGGCAGGCTCCGTGTTAGGCGAGCTCGTACTGAGGTGGTTTAGTAATAGGTGTCTACTCAATGGGGTTCAGCTAAAGACTAACTAAAGGGCCTGGTGTAGCCACGCCCAGAGAGAATAATTCCTACATTCGCCACTTGAGTGATCCATGAGTCAAGCTTCTAGAAAGATCTCGAAGGAGGAAATAGTCACCTCCCTGGAATGTTCTGTCGATCGCCAGTCAGCGGTGCTGAAGTTACTTTTTATAAATAACCGGCTGGAACTGACCTTGTTGACCCATGAATCATTCTTAACTGGCGGGGCTACTACTTATCTAACTATGTATAATACCTGTCGCTTTGCAAGTGTGAAGCAATTAAGTAATTACCAACTATGAGCAATCAAGTCAATATACAAAGAATTACCTACTACCTCAGAGAGAGGGTTGCATCATACTATGACACTCAGGTAACTCAAAACATCCGCGCTACTGAAGCCGGGTGCCTTGTCTTACGCCAAGCGATATAACCTTTGAACAACCTCTACCCTCTACAGGTCATTGAATAATGAAAGTTCATAATTATACATCCATGGTTGTAAGTTATTAATTACACACACACACACACACACACACACACACACACACACACACACACACACACACACACACACTAGATGGAGCAACACTCTCCTCTACACTCTAGGGCAGTGGTTCTCAATCTTGTTTGCCCCATGCACCCCTTTCACCATATGTCAGAATGTCATTCCCCCCTCTTTTCCAAGATTGTCTGCCTCAAAAAGTGCATTCCAAATAATATGCATATAATACTGAAAATCCTTTATTTTTTCCATATTAGTACATATACATTTACAATTTTACATGGATTATTTTTATAGTGGAGTTTTACAAATTAAATGCCAATTGAAAATGTTGATGGATTTATAAAACTTGAATAAAAGTAAAATAGTTTTTTATATTTATAATGAATTACTTAACAGACCAAACTGAAGCATAATGCAATAAACAAAAAGTTCAATAGAATACCAGGATATTGTAAATTTGTAATTAATTTTATTCAGATGAAGATTACAGTCAATGAGAAACCTGTGATTGTTTTTTCTTCGCCAATTCTGGGATACGCGGAGGAGTGCTTGAAAGGGCACAACGCAGGTCATTTTCTACCTCTAATCTACTACGTTGCTTCGTTTTAATTTGCAACAGAGTTGAAAAGCCTGACTCACAAAGATATGTCGACACAAACGGAAGCAATGCACGGATAGCTCTTTCTGCCACTTTTGGGTAGGAATCGCACATCAAGGGCCAAAATTCTGTGATTGATTTCTCATCGAACATATCTCTTGCTCCCGAATCAGTTTTCCCCCCCCCCCTGAAAACCTGAATTCCCCCCTTGGGGGGAATTCCCCCCTGGTTGAGAACCCCTGCTCTAGGGGAACTAACCTTAAAATTTACCATGGCAATATTGGTGGCAGGAACACCGATCTTGACCATGTTCACTTCCACTTAGCATTTAGCGAAACCCGTTATTCTTTCTTACAGTAAAAAAATATCTTCCTATCCCACTTAAACTTTTATTATTACGATCGTCTTTCAATTCTCAGAACTGGTAGTGGTTCTGCGGCTATGTAAAGTCTATGATTGCTTTCATCATGATCTCCCAATTCATTCTTCACTTTGACTTTTACGAACCCAATAATGTTTTCTGTGTCTATCGCTTTTGTAGTACTCACCTGGTTACTGTTACTGTATATGCATAACAATCAGTCTCATTCCACCCCGAAATCAAAATGTTGAGTAAATTCAGCTTCCACAATAAAGAATGGTTGATATATTCTGCTGACACTTCCAAGTTGATGTTGAGGGACAGCATTTTGTCACCTCAATTAATTGTACATAATTGGTGAAGATTCCTAAACGGATTTCTAATAATCCTGGACACAGTAGACATTTGCTTGATCTCTTTTAACTAAATATCTAATGTCTTACGCTCTCAAAGTTTCCTCTTCTCATGGCTCCTTTGACCTTTGGCTCTTCTCGTAGGATATCTCCCTGGTTTTAGAACCGGCTCAGCGAGGTTATAAAAGGGTACAAATGGCACTGCAATTAAGGAGACTTTTTTCGAAGGATTATTACTTTACTGATGTACACTTCAATGATATTTTCAATGTTAGAAAGGAGCAATGCACGCTCAACGCTCAATCCACAATTCGTTCACATGGCAGGTTAATATAGAACTAGTGAGGCTATTACACTAAATTAAAGGAAGCATAGCTGGAGACTCACGAAGTACCCTATCGGTTAACATTTAGCGAATTGTTAACATTGTAACACTCGGTCAAGTTTGGCGAGATTTGCACCAAAAGTTTACCTTGTGGACCTTGTCAAATGTTGATAAAACCTGCCCTGACTAACATATATCTGCAAACCTGTGCTCGAGTTATTTAGTGGACATATACACATACAGTGAATTAAGAGGTGGAATGATACATGACTCCTGACGTGGAACTGAATACACCGGTTCAGTTCTGGTGCCCCTATTATAGAATGGATATAAATTCACTAGAGTCGGTGCAGCGAAGAATGACAAAAATGATTCCGGGACTTAGAAACCTTCCATATCAGGATAGGTTAAAGAAACTTTACTTGCATTCCCTAGAAAGACGAAGAGTGCGGGGAGATATGATAGAAGTATTTAAGTGGGTGAAAGGAATCAATAAAGGGGATATAGATAAAGTTCTTATAATATCCGAGCAGGATAGGACTCGGAGCAACGGATTCAATTTGGATAAGTTTAGGTTTAGGAGGGAGATAGGAAGAAACTGGTTCACAAATAGGGTGGTGGACGAGTGGAACAAGCTTAGCAACTTTGTAGTAAGTGCTGGAACTCTGGAAAGTTTCAAAAGGAGGCTAGATAGATTCATGGATGATAGAGAGTGGTAGTAACTCTCGACAGGAGCTGTCATGCACAGGCCAACCGGCCTATTGCAGACTCCTTATTTTCTTATGTTCTTATGTTATGTTGACAGGCAGACAGAAACACTGGACCGAAAACAATAACTTCTCCCTTAGTTACACACAGAGTAATAAGAATTCCAAAAAAGTCTCAATTCCCAAATACGATTCTACCGTTCTTGAGCCTCTGTTGTGTATAACAAGGGAAGACTTCAAAATGTGCAAATCTCATTAATCCCCCAGATTCTCAATAAGAAGAGATCCAGTCAAAACAGTTATCCAAGATAAACCTCTGTTTACAAAATCAACTAGACTATTGAATAAACTAAACCATAGCAAAACATTCTAGTCCATTATTGGTGTATTCAGTTCCACGTCAGGAGTCATGTATCATTCCACCTCTTAATTCATCTGTGGATTTTGTGATCTCAGATTCCCAGGAAAAGTCTAATCTACTATTTAGTTGTTTTTCCTCAACTCAACACTGTAATAGGACGAGTGGATGTTTTTTCGTCCGGATCTGGATGTGCTAGAAATTTTGACCCTTAGAATTAAAACAAAACATGTAAAATAAATCATAAATGAATGTCCAAGCCCAGGTGAGATTCTCTCGTTGGTTCTCAGATTTAGTTTCACTTTTTCTCCCCTCAATAGAAATGTGATAAATCTACCCCTCTAAATTATCGTCCTCATCATACTAAAATAACCTTGGCAATAACAATATACAGTATGCAGTGATCGACTGTACGGCTTCCGTAGTGGGTTATTACTGTTGACACAGCTGTCCTTCGTCACACATCTAGTGCACCAAGAGATAGGCTACAATGGAGTTACCCATATGACAGTTCTTGACATACCACTAACATCTGGCATGCTTGCGAAATCGTCTTCCCATGGCTGTTCCTTCTAAATGTCTCTTATTTCTTCATTTATGTCCTGTGCACGTAGTTCTGCACGGTCTCGTTTCTAATACTGCTCTCTCAATTTCGGATTTCCTCAGGGTTCTACACTAGCACCGACTCATTTCATATTACACATTGATGACTCAAGAGAAAACATCTCTATTCAGGTCAATTTGATGCTTCAACTCTATAAACAACCTTCGGTTTGACTTCTCTCAGCCTAACAAGACAAATTTCCACTGCCCAGACAATACATTCTTGTATCTATAAGAAGACGTGAAATACATAGATGAGTGAGATACGAGGAAATTGATTTCCTTCAGGGAGATCTTGCTTTCACTATTCTACAGACACTCCCACAGTCGGTGTTTTGATGAGCTACGCACCTTCATCGGACCACAAGGGCATTTAGAAGGACCCATACCATTTCAGTTGAACTCCCATTTTTTTTTTTACTCCCTTCCTATCAAAACTCATTTATACTCTATGGGACTCCCTGGTACATAAGCCTTCGATCGATAACAAAAGGACGAGGACCTCTGTGAATGGACATGGTAACAGCAATTGTATGATCTCTACTTGTCTTCAGGTGCTAAAAGCAAATGTACTGCACATTCATACACACCAGGTACACCATCATCATTCTCCACACATCAGGTGCATCAACATCATTCTCCACACACCAGGTACACCATCATCATTCTCCACACATCAGGTACACCATCATCATTCTCCACACATCAGGTACACCATCATCATTCTCCACACATCAGGTGCATCAACATCATTCTCCACACACCAGGTACACCAACATCATTCTCCACACATCAGGTGCATCAACATCATTCTCCACACACCAGGTACACCAACATCATTCTCCACACATCAGGTGCATCAACATCATTCTCCACACACCAGGTACACCAACATCATTCTCCACACATCAGGTGCACCAACATCATTCTCCACACATCAGGTACACCAACATCATTCTCCACACACCAGGTGCTCCAACATCATTCTCCACACATCAGGTGCTCCAACATCATTCTCCACACATCAGGTGCTCCAACATCATTCTCCACACATCAGGTGCACCAACATCATTCTCCACACATCAGGTGCACCAACATCATTCTCCACACATCAGGTGCTCCAACATCATTCTCCACACATCAGGTGCACCAACATCATTCTCCACACATCAGGTGCACCAACATCATTCTCCATACATCAGGTGCACCAACATCATTCTCCACACATCAGGTGCACCAACATCATTCTCCACACACACGCAAAGTGCACCAACATTATCCTCCATATAGTAAGTGACCCAATTCTATACACAAATCACCAGATGGACTAATATTAGCCTCCACACCAAGTGGATTATCATCAATTTAAAAATTCTCGGTGGGCCAACATCATCCTATTGGTGGATTAACTTCCTTTTATACACATCAAATTGACCAACAGTATCCTTCACATACCATAGACTAACAGTATCACAAAGTAAGCTAACATTATCCTGGACACAGGTGAGGCAACACATTTACTCACACACCGGGTGAACCATGACTTTCCGACGCATACTGTACCAAATGAACCTCTCGCATTCTTTACATCTAATGGACCAACACTATCCTAAGTACACCAGGTGGACCAGTACTATCTTCCACACACCAGGTGAACCAACATTATCCTACACACTATGGCGTGAACCTAAATTACCTTCCACATCCAAGTTGAAGCAACATTATCTTCCATACATTTTATGGAACATCTACTCCTTCCACACATAACTATCCAACGCACAACGGGTGGATCAGCGCTATCCTCACACCAGATGGTCCAGCAGCACATCTTCACGCCAGGTGAACCAGAGCTATACTTCACACACTAGGTGGATCAACAATGTCACCCACAAACGAGGTGGAACAGCATCATATACACACTCTCCGTAGATTAACGTTCTCCTGCAAGCATTAGGTTGATCAACGCTATCATCCACACATCAGGTGGATCAACAGTATCCTCCACACACACTGGGTGGACTAATATTATCTTCTACACTCCAGGTGGATCAACAATATTATCCACACACTGGGTGGATTAACGCTATCATCCACACACCAGATGGATCAACAATATAATCCACATACCAAGTTGATCAACATTATCCTCTGCACACCAGGTGGACCAAATATATCTTATGTACTCACCAGGTGAATAAAGATCATGTGAGGAGAGCAATTAGAGATACACAATAGCCAACAGGTGGTATTCAGCAGTGGTCTGGGGCGCTATAATTACTTTATGAACACAGAACAGGTTGTCTAGTTAATCAAAACTAGAATTAAATATCCTTTTGAAGATTTGACTAAGTGGTATGTAACATTAAATTGCTTTGGGTTGTGTTTTACAATGCCAACCTTTTTTTTGTACCTTGTTATTGTATAATGGATTTTGTAAAACCTTCTCTTTGAAGCCGCTGACTAAAAACACATGCTGGATACCGAGGTAGCCAGTAAATCATCCCGAGTGGGAGCTTTTAATGTTACAGTGTTCTATGACCCACCCAACACGTCTTGTAACATGGAGGTAAAAACAGTGAGCTTCATCAGGGTAGAGTATGTTCCAAGGGTTTTATAACCCGTTCATTAATCCTGAAATATGGTAATGTTAGCCTCCGTAATTCACTTATTTCTTTTTTAATTTGTTTTCTTTTTAATTGTGTTCAAGAAAGAGCAACAAACTGATCACCAAGAAGTTACAAATGTAACGGTAATAAACGATGGAATGAGGAGAAATTTTTCATGTCAAGAACTCCATCTCTTGTTCTGGATCAACTAGGCATAGACACTGAAGTGTAAAGTAGGTCATAACACAGTTTCCCTAATGTTATATAATGGTTCAAGATCTTGAAACAATCGGCTGGTATGAAGAAAAAAAGAACTGAATCTTGAATTGAAAACTAGTTTGGGAATCTGAAGTTAAGGAAGGTCTGGATCCTGGAGAAAAAGACTGGTTTTTGTGTCCAGGAAGTAATGTGATACATGGATCTTGACGTTAAGACAAGAGCTTGGTCATGGACTGTACACAGGTCTTCGATAATGCAATCAAAGTATCTTCCTAGAGTGAGTACTGACTACTGACTAACGATCTTGCAACGTGAGTAAGATGACTGAACTTGCCAAGCGGGAGGTGTTTGGATAAAGCATCACCTGAATCCCGGAGTCGGTAGAGAATTTGGAACCCTGATTAAAAGTAATTTTTAGGTCCCTGTGTGAAGACAGGCCTTGGATCATTCGGTGACAATTTCACATGGAGCCTGGACAGAGGGCGAGCTTTGAAATCTTGGACTAAAGTTGTAGTATAAACGGGCTCAGGATTCCAGAATAAATATTCCCATTTGAATTCTAATATAAAACGTTTATTTGAATTCTGAATTAAAAAAAAGAGACACAGGCCTGAGAAAGAAACAAGAACTAGATCCCTGAATATAAAATTAATGAAATCTGAATTCACATACGACGATCAAACCTGATTCTTGAAGTGAAGAACATTTAGATTATGGAATCTGGAGGGGAAATGGATGTTAAAATTAGGTGATGACGTCTGGATTGAAAATTTAGTCAGAATGAAGTCTGAGATTCAAGTGAGTACGACATCAAGTAAAGATGCTACTTCTGGATCCTATTGGTGTGTCATGCGTGAGTATGGACCGGCTGGCAAAGGACTCGTTGGCTGGTTCAAGCAGCAATTACTGACGTCAATCAACGTCACAGTGCGTTATAACGGGACTGGCCAATGAGGCGGGACGACGAGGTAGCCGCAAACCATCACCCCGGGACAGATGGTACTCCTGGCAGGCCCGGTCAACACTTACTGCCGTGAGTCGTGTGCTGTGTGAGCCCTGCAGTGTGAGTCCTGCCGTGTGCATGTGCTGTGGGAATCTTGCTGTGGTGCTGTAGGAACGTGAGCCGTGTGCTGTAGGAACGTGAGCCGTGTGCTGTGGGAGCCCTGCCACGTGCGTGTGCTGTGGGAGTCCCGCCGTGTTCGTGTGCTGTGGGAGTCCTGCTGTGGTCCTGAAGGAACGTGAGCCGTGTGCTGTGGGAGTCCTGCTGTGGGAGTACTGTCGTGTGTCGTGGGAGTGCTGCCGTGTGTCATACCAGTGTTGTGTGATTTAATTATCTAATAGTTAAGTCCATCCGCATACGTTGTTAATACCAACCCTATTATTCTTTTGGAAATAGCATAACAGGTGACTAAGACGGGATTACAAAGTAATCTTTGAGTACGTAGTGATGTCTGGACAAGGAATACAGGTGCTCTTGGATTCTGAGATCAAGTGTAAGTACAAGACCACGGTTCTGATGTGATGACTTGACCATGAGGAAGATTAGGGCCATGGTGAAAAAGGTGAAAAAAAGGCGGACATTGATCTCAAAATACCTCGGAGATAAAAGACAAAGCATTTAAACCAATATTCCGTGAGGTTGTTAGCACAAAGCCATACGCTATATATGAAGTGAAATTGACAAGTGACTTTCTGTGGGTTTGAGTGGGAAAGATAAAAGGTAAATATTGGTATCGTGTGGCGTAAAAACATGTGGTAAATAAGATTAAAGCATGTTAAAAAGAATTAAGGCTGATAGAGAGAGTCAGGGCAGGACAGTAGAGTAGCATTGACATTACAGTACTGTGGAAAAAAATTATTGTTGCTACGATTTGTAACTGGCAAAAATGTGATGTCTAAAGCTCTGAATGTGCGATGCTAAAGTTATTAAGAAGAGATAGATCATATGGTAACAGAGTAGAGAAAAAAGAGCTAATATACGTGGAAAATGAGAGGGGTTAGACATCCGTTAATGTATTAGGTACAATATCATATGGAAAAATAAGTTATAATAAGTCTGAATAGCACATGAAGTGAAGTAATATATTGCGAACATAAAATCAATCGACTATTACCCCACGAGTAAGATAAAGAGACAATGTGCAATGTAAAGAAATCTAAGTCTTCCTACGTGGACATTTTGCAGCACATTATCTCAAAATAAATGCAAACATCGGACAGAAAAATATGCGTTAAATGATTTTATTTGTCTGAGAAAATTACCAACAAATTGAGCGATGACAAACCAAAAAAGTAACAGACCCAAACTAGAAGGAAAATGAGTTGCGATAAAACAACCTCTGGAATTATTAATACGTACAATATACAAGGTAAAACCATAACCACAGGCGAGCTTCGCGGTGCTCAAGAGAAAAGTGTGAATTATCTTTGCATCAACACTCTAACCTAAGAGGAAGGTAAACATTAACTGTAAGCTACACGAGGGATAAAAACACCCCCGGGAATTATATAAGCATTATAACAGCGCTCAACCAGAAAAAACGCCCAAAAAAACACAATCAACGTCAACATTTTCTCTTGGTTCATTAAGCCGAGACACCTCAGTGAGGAACAGCTCCTCCCCCGACTCTCTTTACCATCCCACCAACTGACTCTCTGCATCATCTCACCACTTGACTCTGCATCACCCTTCCACCTGACTCTCTGCATCACCTTATCACCTGACTCTCTTCATCATCCCACCACCTGACTCTACACCACCCCTCCACCTGACTCTGCATTACCTCACCACCTGACTCTTCATCACCCCCCACCTGACTGTCTGCATCACCTTAGCACCTGACTCTTTGCATCACCTCACCATCTGACACTTCATCACCTCACCACCTAACGCTCTCCATCACCTCACCACCTGACTCTCTGCTTCACCTCCACCACCTGACTCTCTGCATCAGCTCACCACCTGGCTGCATCAGCTCACCACCTGGCTGCATCACCCCTCCAGGTTCTTCGTCATACGGTATTCATCGGGCACTACCTGACAGAACACCCAGGTCGTACTCTTCTTAAATGTGAGAGGTTAAGAGAGCGGTCAGAGTGTTCAGTTAGAATGTTGTAGAGGGGATGTATGTAGGAGGTGGTGGGGATAGGCCTGTGCACAGTGTACCCTAAGTGTGGGTGAAGTGTAAAGAGGAGATATAGAGACGAGGGTGGGGAAAGTATATGAGGGCTTAGGAAAAGGAAAATTCAAGAGGTAATAGGGAGGGGGTGCGTTATAGAGAGGGATGTTTGGAAGGAGACGAGGGAAAGAAAGGGTTAAAGGAGGTGTAGGAAGAGGTTGTTGCATGGAAGCGGTAGAGGGAAAAAAATTCGCATTATGAGTGTGAATATGGAAAACTAAGACAATTAACAGTGTACAAGAGAGACGCTTCCCTTGGGACACATTTAGACAAATATTTATATACAATAGACAGTGAGTTTGCTTTATTTTGTAATATATATTTATGTATTGCAGTATAGTCTTAGATTTGAGGCCATAAAAAACATCCTCAAGCATACTGTATACACGTAATCACATAAGTGTTTCTTCATTCTGGTATGTTTTAATTTTAGGTCCTTTCAATGTGATAATTTGATCAATGAGTAATCGTTATATCATGTATTTTCATTTAATAATAATGTAACCTGATAAGTAGGCCTACTCTATGTCTTACCACAACATGATCCATTTTTTAAAGATATACAGTTGTTGAAAATATAGATTAATAATATTATGTAAGCCATTTATATATATATATATATATATATATATATATATATATATATATATATATATATATATATATATATATATATATATATATATGTGTGTGTGTGTGTATATATATATATATATATATATATATATATATATATATATATATATATATATATATATATATATATATATATATATATATATAACAAAGAAGTATGTCAGTGTGTTTGTTTGTTTGTATGTGTGTCCGCACGAGAATCTCGGAAACTACTATACCGATCTGTAGTGATGATGGATGGTGTTATATGTATTGATGATGGGTAGTGTTATATGTAATGATGATGGATGTTGTTACATGTAGTGATGATGGGTAGTGTTATATGTAATGATGATGGATGGTGTTATATGTAATGATAATGGATGGTATTATATGTAGTGATGATGGATGATTTTATATGTAGTGATGATGGGTGGTTTTATATGTAGTGATGATGGATGGTGTTATATGTAATGATAATGGATGGTATTATATGTAGTGATGATGGATGATTTTATATGTAGTGATGATGGGTGGTGTTATATGTAGTGATGATGGATGGTGTTATATGTAATGATAATGGATGGTGTTATATGTAGTGATGATGGATGATTTTATATGTAGTGATGATGGGTGGTGTTAAATGTAGTGATGATGGGTAGTGTTATATGTAGTGATGATGGGTGGTGTTAAATGTAGTGATGATGGATGATGTTATATGTAGTGATGATGGGTGGTGTTATATGTTATATGGGTGGTCCCCTGCAATACTTTTTGGAGTAAAGAATTCAATGCGCACATCAATGAGGAGTTCTGTAATTTAGTCAAGTCTATCAAGTATGTTTGCAAATACGTCAACAAAGGCTCTGACCAAGCGATCTTTGCATTGGAAAAGGATGGAAATCATGATGAGGTGACACAGTTTCAGCAGGGCCTTTATATATGCAGCAATGAAGCCCTATGGAGAATTTTTAGTTTTCCCATACACGAACGATGTCCAACAGTAGTTCATCTGGCTGTTCACCTGGAAAATGGACAAAGAGTATACTTCACAGAAGAGTCCCTTCAAAATCAAATGGCAAATCCTGCTGATACGACCCTCACTGCATTTTTCAAGCTTTCACAGAAAGATGAGTTTCCTCAAATACTCCTGCATGTTGACGCACCCAAGTTCTACATATGGCAAGCTTCAATGAAAAAGTTCCAGAGAAGAGCTCAAGGATCCGATGTTGAAGGATATCCAGGGATAAAGTCAGGCAATGCTTTGGAACGTGTCTACACGATTCACCCCAACAAATTTGAATGCTATTGTTTGAGACTACTTTTGCACCACATCCGTGGCCCAACAACACATGCAGCACTCAAGACAGTGAAAGGACAAGTCTGCAGAACCTATCAGGAAGCGTGCAATCTCCTTGGCCTACTGGAAGATGATGGTCACTGGAATTACACATTATAAGAGGCAACAGCTACTCAATCGCCAATGAGAATGAGGAATCTGATTGCCATCATGATTGCTACATGTGGCCTTTCCAATCCAAGCCAGCTCTGGAAAAACCACCAAGAAAGTCTTTCAGAGGATCTGCTTCATCAAGCAAGAAGAGAACATCCTGGTCAAGAGATTGAGTTCATGGATGACATGTTCAACAGGGCTCTGATCATGCTGGAAGACAAAGTGGTGGAGCTATGCTGAAAAAACTTGGATGGTGTTATATGTAGTGATGATGGACGATGTTATATGTAGTGATGATGGGTGGTGTTATATGTAGTGATGATCTATATATATATATACAACAAAGAAGTCTGTCTGTCTGTTTGTTCACCTTTCTCTGGGATCAAACCCGAGTCCGCTTGCTGGCGAGGCGAGCATGCTTACCATTGCACCCCAGGTCGCCAATAAGAGCTACACCATTTGACACAGCTGAAAGAGAAACTTCGACAGAACATGATTGACAACTGTATGTGAGCAGAGTTTCCTAATCCAGAAGAAGATCCAGTTCTCTATGAGATTATCAAGAAGCAAATGATTCATGGGCCATGTGGACCATTCAACAGACACTCTCCATGCATGAAAGATGGACGTTGCTTCAAAAGCTTCCCAAAAGACCTGATAAAGGATACTCACAGTGGAGAAGATTGCTATCCTCAGTACAGGAGAAGACCGCCAGGCGATGGAGGTTTTACAGCAGTGTTGCGACCTGGAACAAACAGTGAAATAATAGTAGACAACAAATGGGTGGTCCCCTACAATCCTCTTTTGAGTAAAGCATTCAATGCGCACATCAATGTGGAGTTCTGCAATTCAGTCAAGTCCATCAAGTATGTCAGCAAATACGTCAACAAAGGCTCTGACCAAGCGATCTTTGCATTGGAAAAGGATGTAAATCATGATGAGGTGACAGTTTCAGCAAGGCCGTTATATATGCAGCAATGAAGCCCTATGGATAATTTTTAATTTTCCCATACACGAACGATGTCCAACAGTAGTTCATCTGGCTGTTCACCTGGAAAATGGACAAAGAGTATACTTCACAGAAGCGTCTCTCCAAAATCAAATGGCAAATCCTGCTGATACGACCCTCACTGCATGTTTCAAGCTTTCACAGAAAGATGAGTTTCCTCAAATACTCCTGCATGTTGACGCACCCAAGTTCTACATATGGCAAGCTTCAATGAAAAGTTCCAGAGAAGAGCTCAAGGATCCGATGTTGAAGGATATCCAGGGATAAAGTCAGGCAATGCTTTGGAACGTGTCTACACGATTCACCCCAACAAATTTGAATGCTATTGTTTGAGACTACTTTTGCACCACATCCGTGGCCCAACATCAGATCCAGCATTCAAGACAGTGAATGGACAAGTCTGCAGAACCTATCAGGAAACGTGCAATCTCCTTGGCCTACTGGAAGATGATGGTCACTGGAATTACACATTATAAGAGGCAGCAGCTACTCAATCGCCAATGAGAATGAGGAACCTGTTTGCCATCATGATTGCTACATGTGGACTTTCCAATCCAAGCCAGCTCTGGAAAAACCACCAAGAAAGTCTTTCAGAGGATCTGCTTCATCAAGCAAGAAGAGAACATCCTGGTCAAGAGATTGAGTTCATGGATGACATGTTCAACAGGGCTCTGATCATGCTGGAAGACAAAGTGATGGAGCTATGCGGAAAAAACCTGCCTGATTTTGGATTGCCTTCCCCAAACCGAGAAGAACCAGTAGTTGCAAACAGGGAGTTGCTCAGAAAGACAGACTACTCAGTTGAAGTTCTGGTGAATTTTCTTGAAGATAATGAGCCTCACCTGGTGCCTCATCAAGCAAATGCTTATGAACAGATCTTGCAAGCGGTACAAGCGGAGCAGGGAGGTATGATCTTTCTCGATGCACCTGGCGGGACAGGAAAAACATTCCTGATCAACCTTCTGTTGGCCAAAGTACGTCATCAGGGGAAAATTGCTCTTGCTGTGGCATCCTCAGGCATTGCTGCAACACTACTAGAAGGAGGACGTACTGCACACTCAACTTTTAAACTGCCTCTTAACCTCGCTCACAAAGAGAATCTAGTGTGCAACATCAAAAAAGGATCGGCAAAGGCAAAACTCTTAAAAAAATGCAGCCTCCTAGTCTGGGATGAATGCACTATGTCTCACAAGTTAGCGTTTGAAGCATTGGACAGGACCTTGCAAGACATACGAGAAAATGACCATCTCATGGGTGGCATTGCCCTACCTGTCATTCCTCGAAGCACTCCAGCTGATGAACTGAATGCGTGCCTCAAGGCATCATACCTTTGGAGAAGTGTTCAGACACTCACCCTATCCACAAACATGAGAGTACATCTACAAGGAGATCAGGATGCTGGACGGTTTGCAAACCTTCTACTACAGATTGGGAATGGAACTTTCCCTGTTGATTCAGAAGGACAAATAATCATTCCTCAAGAAAGTGGAAATGTTGTAAAGTACTCAACTGAGCTCACTAACATGGTCTACCCAAACATTATCCACCACTACAAGGATCACAAGTGGCTGCGAGAACGCGCAATTCTGGCACCAAAAGAATGAAACAGTGGCTGAAATCAACATGACTCTACTCAGACAGCTTCCAGGCAGTGAGACCTCATTCAAATCTGTTGATACAGTAATCGACCAGGACCAAGCAGTCCAGTATCCTGCAGAATTCCTTAATTCTTTGGAGCCCGCTGGAATGCCTCCTCACCACCTCACTCTCAAGATTGGAACTCCTATAATGCTATTAAGAAATCTTGAACCACCAATCCTCTGCAATGGCACAAGACTGGTGGTGAAGAACATGATGCCACATGTACTGGAAGCTACAATACTGACAGGAAAAGCTAAGGGAGAGGACGTTTTTATACCAAGGATACCTGTCATCACCACTGACCTGCCATTTGAGTTCAAGCGACTTCAGTTCCCGGTTAAAGTGAGCTTTGCCATGACCATCTACAAAAGCCAGGGACAGTCGCTAAAGGTGGTTGTCCTAAACCTGGTGTTTCCTTGCTTCTCTCATGGACAGTTCTATGTTGGATGCTCCAGAGTGGGAACTGACAAAAATCTGTACATACTTGCTGCTAATGGCAAAACCAAAAATGTGGTCTACCTTAATGCACTACAGTGAGACAATGCAGAACCTCCCGGTAGGTGGTGTCCTGCCGTGGCCTAGCGAAAGAGCTCCCGGAGGGAAGCGATTCCTCTTGTGTGTGTATATATATATATATATATATATATATATATATATATATATATATATATATATATATATATATATATATATATATATATATATATATATATATATATATATATATATATATATATATATATATATATGTAATATTCAGAAATTTCAGAGTAATTTCGAATGCCCCGCCATTGGCAACACTGAGCGTTCAAGGTCGTGGGAGGGAAGAGAGCGCTTCCTGCTCATAGCGAGAGATGGTGGAACTAGGCCTATATGATATTAAATGTAATTTACCGAATTAATAATGATGCGATTCATGAAGTTAAGGGACTATTATTGAATTTGAAATTATTATAGATCGTTTATCAGTCTGAATAATGTTACGGGTGTCCCAAGGAGTTATTAGTTATGCGGAAAATATGTCACGTAGGCCTAAGCTAGCGCCTTGAGAGGAGACGCGACGCTGGCTGGCCCTCAGTCACGGGGAGCATTCAGACAAAACAAGACGTCCCTGCGCGTCCGTCACAGAAATAGTCACATGGCCTAGTCACCTGTGCTGCGCTATTGCAGTATAACAAGTAAGTCTCATTCGATCTCAGACAGGGTTAGATAGGGCAGTGGTAAAGTAAACTAGAGCTAACAGTGAGTTCATTTCAGGGTTTCCGTCAGAACCCACTTGACCGGAGTTGACCGGAGTTGACTGCAAGAGATTGACTGCCGTTTGAGACTGCCGTTGATGATTGAGGGTGGCGATTGTCGTCATTGGACCGATCAGTGTAGGCCTGTCTCTGTTTAGCGGGGTAGCAAAGGATCTCTTGAGTGAACGAGTGCTCCCGACAACTAACACGACACGGGACCAGCATCAGCAGTGGGTGATCAGTTCTTACCACTCGGGTGCACAACACCACGTGTCCTTGGTCAGCTAGAAGTGTTACCTACTGGCCATAGACACCTGCTGGCGTTCTCTCTTCCTGCCCATGGACGCACTGGGAGTACACTGAGGCTATCTGAGTAAATTAATGGTTACACACTGAGACCATGAGTCTAGGACTCTAGGAGATACCTAGAGGAACATTTTATCTCCCTTATTACGGGTGTAGTTAATACCATTTCTCAGTTACTGATATTATCTTGACGTGTGTAGTTTAATATTTCTTAAATAATTTTGATAGCAGTGTTTTTTGAATGTTTGTGTCATTAAGTGGAACCAGAGTGATACTGTGATTTGATTCTTTTAATGCATCTAATTTTTCTCCATAATTCTGATCTCAGGTATAACCTTTGTTCCCCAGAGTAGTGTTTAAGTTAGGTTAGGAAGAGTGCATCTGCTGGGGTGATATAATTTTGTTGAGTGCCCTTAAGGCCTATTCATGGTAGAGTAATTAATTTCTTATTTTTTAATACCATTTCCTAAGTGACTGATATTATTTTGTGAAAGCCTTTAAGGCCTGTTTCATGTGTGCAAGCAACATTTCTTAATACTTCAAGTTTATTGTTGCCTGAGTTTCTAATATTTTCTATATCATGTATAACTTTTATTCCCCAGAGTAGTGTTTTAAGTTCAAGTTAAGAGGTGCACATATTGGTGTACCATTATTTGATTGTGTTTGTAGTGTTGGAGGGAATATAAGTGTCTAAATTTTACAGTGTGTCTCATTCATCCCAGTCACAGACGCTATCTTTCCACGGGTCACGGACAATTCATTTTGTTTAGTAGATTTAAGTGTTCTTTTGCTGGTTCGGGATTTTTCTCAAAGGGGCGCTTCCACTGCCATTACCATCTATTAATTTTAATAAACCCCAAGTCAAGTGAGAAATTAAAGTCCAGTAAATTCCGACCGGTTACATATATATATATATATATATATATATATATATATATATATATATATATATATATATATATATATATATATATATATATATATATATATATATATATATATATATATATATATATATACGAAAAGGTTTCAAGACTAAATAGATTTTGGAATAAGGGAATCCGTGTTGGGAGATAAACGATGAGAACCCCTGTTAACAGAGTATTGCCTTCATTGTTTTCATTTCGTTTCGTACATCCTTTTATATACAATCGACAGAGTTTACCTGATATCAGGGGAGGCAATGTGACCCGTACTCAGGTTGCGAGGCAGACACAGCACTCCTGCTCTGCCCTGTCAAGTCGTGCCCTGCACAGACCTTCCCTTCCTTATCCTTCTCTCCAGCTCTGATATCTCTTGTTCCTGCTGTGGCTTACCTTGAATATCATTCTTAGTGTGTCTTGCTTTTACCTGTTATTGCATCTCTATTCTATTTTACAGCTAATCTTTTTCTGGACTGATCATGTTCGTCACTGTGGCATCGCCCTGCTGATTCTTTCTTTCGTTTCTTCTAGTTATTACCATTATTTTTCTTTCCACTCTCTCAATTAGTATTGTTCGGCGTCTCTCCTGATTAGAACATGCACACCACTGTAGGTAAAATTTCCATATACCTTCTCACAGTATCGCCATTTCAGTTTCTGAGGAAGTCGGGTAGATTAATCCTGCAAGGTCTAGGTCCTCTAGGATGGATTGTTTTTTACCTCACCCTGCTGTTGGGAGTATCACGCTGTCTCCTCCAGAACAGTATAGCAATTAAGCTTTTATCGTTCTGTTTTTTTCTAATTTTCATCATCATCGTATGACAAAAAAAAAGAACAACGTTTCAGATATTCTTGGACGTTGTTGCATTTTTTTTCCAGCAAGGTCTGGAAACGACACAAACAGCCACAAGAACACCCAAAACGTTTGCTCTGCTACCCCCCTGATGTTAACGACAAACCAGATGATTTATATTACGCTGCATAGCCCATAAAACATTTAACTATAACTTATTTCTTGAGTGTCCCGAATGAGACGTACGTTTTCTCGTATTGTCCGTTTCAGAATGTTAAGAAATCTCATATTGTGTTATATATTTAAATTTACGAATGAAACATTCAAGATCCATTATGAGTGATGTTGAAGGCTTCAACTGTATTTACTTTTAGTGAAATTGTCAAGTAAGCCGAGTGTTAGAGTTTGCAATACAATAACTAAATTACAGACAGCACATAGGATGGCACTCGCACTTTGAGAGGATTCAGCAAAACACCTCATAGATGTCCCTTGATGCCTAGCCATTACATTTCAGGGCAGTGAGCAGTTGACTTTCTTAACTATGAAACTGATAATATTTTCAATAGTCATCAGCGAATCTAATGACCGTATTGAAAATATTGTCAGTTTTATAATTAAGAAAGTCATTAATCATTTGAGAGAAACCTGTCAACTGCTCACTGCCCTGAAATGTAACGACTGGGCATCACTGGGCATCAATGAGGTGTTTTGCTGAGTCAGCACAAAGTGCGAGTACCATCTTACGCACTGTTTGCAATTTAATTATTTTATTGCAAACTCAAATACTGTTGACATTGTAAGCGTTCGCCTTAAGAAATTTATATGACCCATGACACTTTTCTCATAGCCCAATGTGTAAGTTAACCGACTCAAATGAATATGTACTTTAGTTCTTGTTGTGGTATCATTACATAGATAACTGATGTATGAGCGACAAGCACTCACTTCTTGACGCCTCTTCCTCGTCTATCGGGTACGTACCGTGTCGCACATCGCCACATTAAGAGAATTTAACTCTGTTGATATTTGTTAAATATATCAGTGTTCCTGTTTTAAATTAATTGCACGTCTTATCTATCAAATGGTATTATAATGTAGCTGGGCGCTTTCTGAGTTGAATGAACCCATTCCTTCACTTGCCAGATGTGTTTTTCTGACATTTTGTGTTTTGACTTTAGTCACTTCTTGATGCTCCTGCCTCGTCTATCAGGCACTGTATGTGTTGTTGCTGCTGCCGAGGATCAATAGCTGCTCGCAGGCAAGATGTCCGATGCAAGATGTCTTTAATACATCAGGATTAATATCCGAGTGTAGAACGCTCCAGGGAGTAAAAGTGTGGGGTCGCTGATTCGCTCTTGGGTACGAGCCCTGCTGCGGATTCAGAGTGTAGCCGACCGGTATTTATTTTGAATACCATCCAGTGGTATTATCCTGGTCAACTTATCCTGACCGTATGTGCTAATATTTCTTGTATGCATTATTGTGGATGGATTATCGGAAAGATAACTGTCCCAGGTTGATTATTGAGACTGTAAATATTACCGGCACCAGTAATAGTGTTAGTTATGTGAGTGAACCAGCTGTACTCACAGCTGATAAGTGCTGATGTATGTTTTCATGTTTGTTAATCGCATTGTGCTATAAGCAATAACCTCACTGTGCATTACTGACAAGTGTTTAGAGTGACCATCACTCTATTGTCACTTGTGTAATAATCCCCTTAAGGTGGTATAATTATTGTACGTTGTAAATGATAATTGAAGACCTATTTTTGTTACTTATAAAGTATGACCAATTGGTCAGTTCTCTTTCGTCTGAGTGTTACAGTTAACTAATAAGAAACTGAACCTAAGTTTTGTTTTTGTGAGTGAAGGTTCGAAGTGGCAATATCTTTAGACTTGTATTAAATAAATAATGATTCAGTATAATGTGTGTACCACAGCTAATTCCTTCTAACAAAGGCCATCCCTGAAAATACACTTGATAACTCATGTACCTGACCTCTCGTATCTACCACGCTATCAATTTAATTGAGAGGTTCGATATAGATGTTATATTCTAAAGATAAAGCCTGGGTAGTGGCAGCTCTGAGATGTAAATACAGTAATTACAAGTGTGAAATAATAGACAAGGGTGTGGCTCTCCCAGGTTAATCCACAAAACAGAATGTAACCAAGTATATTTGAGAAGCTAAGGCAATAAGAAGAAATAAACAAGTAAGAGATGCTGAAAGAAATAGAGTAAGTAATTTGAGAAAATTAATTAGGAAATAAAGAAAATAAGAGAGATATAACCGAGGAGGTTGCAGAAATAAAATAAAGTGACAAACCAAACATTGAATGTTTGCCCTATTACACTGAGAGGACTGGGAACAAGAACCATTACTCTCTAAAGGGGCCTGGAAACCGAACACCAACTTCTCGGAGGCAGACACGAAAAAGAGCCAGGAAACTAAACATGTACAGCTTACCGAAGAGGTGACGAGACTAAACACACGGCTCTCCAACGAGACCCTCAGAGTAGCTACATATCTTAGTGCCGCTATCTTTTGAGGGGTTCCCAAAAATATGGATAAACACAACTAACCATTGGAGAACCAGGCGAACGCGTGTATACAGGATGGTATTGTCAGACAGTCATCAATCGCAGAATAAGCGAGTGTGTGCATTGCGGGAGGTGACAGAGATGGGTGCTGTTGATGGATTATGGAGGGTGACAATAAGAATGATGACGGACAACCAGGAGGGCTGGTAGTGACGCTGAGTGGCGGACTCGAACATTCAGACAGATGAACTACACAACACACGCACATATCATAGCTTAGTTGGCTGCTTCCAAGGAGTCAGTTGAAGTATAAAGAAAAGTGCACTTGTGAGGAACTATTGCTACTAATAAAAAATTAATCTTACCTCCAAAAAAGATTAAAGACAATTAAATCAAGCTTATAGGACGTATAATACATGGTAGTAATATGAACGAATAAGTTAGGAGACGTTATCGTTACCACACGTAGTAGGCATTTCGTCTAATTAACTCTCCTCCTTTAGTCGAAAATCTCTTTTCCCTTTCTCTTCGCCGCAATGTTGCTTCACTCTCTCTCTTTTATAGGTACTTTAACGGGCAATGTTCGGTGGGTTTGGCATCCTGTGTACCGCCGGCAAGGCCGTGGGCTCGTTACACACGTCTTGCCCGCGGTGCCCACCGTTTCTCTGGATTTCCATACTTATACAATCTGTCTCACTTTAAAAAGCTGATTTTCTGGCATCTTCGTGGTGTAGATTAATACAGTATAACCTTTTTCTTCTCAAATTTCAATTTCTTTCTGTTCTTTTTTTTTCCGCACCCCAGGCCCCGTTGTGGGTCGTTTGACCTGTGCCCGGGTGGGCTAATTCCCGTAAAAAAAAAAATCTTCTCTAAAGTGGGTTTGTAACCTAGACTCCGAGCTATGCTCACTGGAATACTAAGTGAGGTTTTGATAGCATTCATATTTTATCATGAACAAATATCTCCACTTATGCTTGCTAATACTTGCTCTTTTCTTCATTTACAGCCTTTGTGCTTCTTCTAGGGATTAATTTCTCCTCGTCGTCTTTATCCGTCAGAGTCTTCTTAAAGCTTGTTGGTACACAGCTCACAATACAGTGTCACCTGGCAGTCACTCTGACACGAACAGTTTTACCAATTCCGAAGGAAATGCCAGTTCCTCAGCATTAAGCAAAGCAATAATAAAGAAAAAACGCATAGAAGCAATGATAATTACTTGCCAAAATAATAATTCATTTAAAATATGACAAATCACTGAATAAAAAATAAACACGAAAAGAAACAGATGGAGTACACACACGGTAATAATCAAACACAGCGTTTATGCTTCTTCGTAGTCGAACACTGTACACACTGTACGCTGTACAGTATGTCCCTGACCTTTCTCATGCTTTACTTAATCTGCTCAGCCCTGCACCTACTGACGCTCATGCGCAAATTTCATTAATCCATATTATCGAAACTCAAAGAACAGAGCTGAACACCAAAAAGAGGAAGAACGAATGAACAACAACGAAAAACAAATAGACAAGGTATCCAAGGCGAATGTCAAAGTCTCTTTACTTCTATTCTTAATTTACTTTAATATTATTTTGTTTAAAGTGTTCTTTACCAGCTTGGGTTTCGGGACTTTTTGAGAGAAAATATTTAGTTATAATAAGTTGTAATACTTATGCCCAATTGCGTAACAACAGCCAATCTCTTTGTATTTTCAAATCTGGCAGTTATTAAATTTCACTCTAGGTTGACATGGCAACACTCAACATATTGTAAATAGTAGGAAGGGAAAAATATGCAAGAGTTTTTATATAGAAATATTAATACAAAGTTATCACAAAACACATGTACAGTCACGGTCAAAGGTTCTGTCGCCTCGTGCTGCTCCACGAACCCCGAAATGAACCCGAAACACTAGATATTGATGCATTATTCTGTCCTTAAATGCTTCCGATTCATGAGTCTCTAACAAACAGTTATCAATCATCAAAATAATATTAAAATTAGTCCAAGGGTGAAAATTAATATTTAGCTGCACTAATACTCTATGCAAATCAAGTTGGCCGGTATATCGAGATAGTATGCTGGCAGGGTGTTTTTTTTTTTTTTTTTCATTGGGCACCCCCCCTACATCCTTGTGTAAGGTGAAGCGCAGAAGCTTTTACAGCGCCCAACAGGGAAGCATGCTAAGTTCATGCTTGCCTTATGTCTCATGAGTTAAGGGCTAGAAGCCTGAAGAGTCAAGGGTGTAGAAGCCTGAAGAGTCAATGGTTTATGTCTAAGCAAGTTATTGGAAGCTCCAACAACTTTCCCCGAATACGAATTCGCAACTTTCGATTTACAGCAGGTACCTACTTTGCTGCTAGGTGAAGAGGGACCAAGGGAGGCTGGGAAGAGTGTCCGAACATGTTGGCAGAATGTAGTCCCACAGTATGGTCATCACACGCACAGGATCGGGAGGGAGAACGAGAGCCGTTAAATATATGGTAGAGACTGATATGGGCCCCAGGATTAAGGTGGCAAACAGAAACGAAAAGAAATGGACAAACAAAAATAATCAGCAAGAAAAGAAAGACAACAGAAAGAAACAAGAAATAATAGCAAAGCAAAAAATGAAAGAACAAAATAACAAAACATAAAACAATAAAGAAATAACAAAAAAACAAAAGGAAAACAAGAACAAAATAACAAAATCAAATGGGAACAAATATAAAACAAATTACTAATAGAAGGAATAAAAAAAAACAATAACGGGAATATGATAAAGCAAATAAACCAATATTACCAAAATACAAAAGATAAAGAAAATAACATGAACAGAGGAAAAAAAAACAAATAACTAAAAGGAACCAATAAAGAAAAGAGCATAAAGGGATAAAATAAATATATACGTGAATAAATAAATAAATAAATAAAGATATAAATGAGAAAGGAATAATTATACCAGAACACAAAAAATACCAATAACATGAACACACAAAGAAATTGACAGCAACAGAGGAAAACAACAGATGGATATAATACGTAAATGATAACAGCTCAACGAAGTTTTTTGTTCATGTATAATATTGAAGCATGAAGTATGCTAATTTAAGTATGCTCATTACAAATCTGCCCTTAGTTCTGCTGTACCACATCTGGTTGTCAAGATATTGAATACAAGTAGATATTAGAACCGTCAAGCTTACTGACCTAAGGATCTTGAGCACATGAAGCCATAAACAAAATTGTGAAGTTCATGATTACAACAGTGGAATTTCCTGCACAAAGATGCTCAAGTTTCTCTCTTCAGAAACATCGAGTTTCATTAAGTTCTTCACTGTGGAGCAGTTCAGTGTATTACTACTTTATTATTTTCATGGTGTTTTAGATGCACAAGGTCATAAGGCTGAACCATCTAAGATTCTAAGTACTGTCTTCTTTATTGACAGCTCCAAATCCAACTTGCAAGCTGTTCTTAAAAATAGAAAACATTTACCTAGCATACCTAGCATACTCACTTCTTCTAATTCTAAAAGAATCCTATGAGAATATGGGTTTGGTACTTAAATTCATCAAATATATTGAATTTCATTTTTTATACGGTAGGTACTACTACTATTACTTTGCTGTCACTCGGAATCGAGTATGACGATCATCCAGCTATGATACAATGATATGAGTTATTAAGGATGTCAGCTAGGTTGGTGAATTCTGAGGTGACTAAGGAGGCCGATACGGGACTGGCAGGGTCGATCACAGATGTTGCACATGTGGGGGGCTACATCTAGTGCGGGAGGGGCGGCGGCAGCGTCTTTCCGGGGTTGGCGCTTGTCTGCCTCGTTATGCAGTCGGGCTAACTTGTGTGGTGATCCTTCAAGCGTTACAATGTGGAGTAATCGTCTCCCAGGTGAGGTGATCGATTTGGCACTTTTTCAGGTATGTCTTAAGACCATCCTTATACCGTTTCAGTTTCCCGCCAGCATTACGTTTACTATTCGTTAGATGACTGTAAAGTATTTGCCTTGGCAGTCTACTGTCAACCATACGGGTATCAATGCCAGTCCAGTGTAGTTGTTCATGGATAATGGTAGCCTCTATGCTTCTACAGTTGGTGTCAGCAAGAATACTGGCTTTTGTTCTCTTGTCTTCCCAGCGAACTCGGAGGATGGAACGTAGACTACGTTGGTGAAAGTTTTCAAGTGCCCAGATGTGCCTCATGTATGTGACCCATGTCTCGCTGCCTTATAGCAGGGTGGGGAGGACCACTGCACGATATACGAGTAATTCTGTAGATAATTTCAGCTCCCTACAGATGAACACACAGTTTCGGAGTCTGCCAAAGGCTTGAGATGCACATCTGGTCCAATGCTGAATCTCTTCATCGATGTCTGCGGTGGTGGACAGGTGGGAGCCGAGATACCGAAAGTGGGTAACATTAGAGAGGGTAGTACCGTTAAGCTGGATGGATGGTGGTGTAGCTGAACCAGGGGCAGGCTGAAGGAGAATTTGAGTCTTACGCACATTCACCTCAAGGCCGAAGTGTGCATACGCCTCTGCGTAGGTGTTCAGGATCGATCTCCTGTAGGTCACGTTCAGTTTGAGCGACAAGGGTGAGGTCATCTGCATACTAAAGCTCAGAAATGGAAGCAGCCGACACCTTTGTTTCTGCCTGTAGTCGTCTTATTTTGAACAGGCCTTCATCCGGTACTCGATGTCCACCCCACCAGCTAGATAGGCGCTGGCACTAGTAAGGAAGGCAGCCAAGAAAATGGAAAAGAGAGTTGGTGCTCGTACATTGAAATCATAGGGATTCATGTTGTTTCTCGTGTGTTTAAGACAGCCATGCTGGACAGGAACACTTCCAAGAAAAGGATTGAGCTCCTCGTGAGAATTACTTCCCTGATAAGAACAGGATGCAGCATGAATCACTTTTGATCTTGCAGTATGTGTATTCGCCACATTGTACACCAACCAAGTGTTAATGAAAAACTGTATTAATGTATTTCTTAAAGATGATGGTTTCAGCTACCTCAGTCAGAAATTTTCAAACATCAGTAACGCTAAACTAAAGAAATATTTTCGTGGGAGCTCAGATTCGTGAAGTTCTCCTGCACCGTCAAACATCTATCGAATACAATCGGAAATCGAGGAAGACTTTGTTTTAGTAAAGTCGGTTAAATCAGCATGGTGGTATTTCTCTAAAGTCTCTCAGACTTTGCTTATGTAACTTACACTAATATAATACTTATTATTTAAGACAATGTTTTCAAATTTGCTGTAAAAACACTAGACTCGATAGAGTAAAACTAAGTTTAGATTCATACTCAACATAGTTAATTTTACTAAATATAAATATGTATTTTTGTTTCTAAACAAGCTGAAAAGTGTACAACTGTTGACCAGTGTAATTGCAACAGTGATAATAAATAATTTAGTAAATACGTTGATAAATACATTGACAAGAACAATAATTAATACATTATGACCTTGAAGATGTACAAACAAATATAAAATGAACAAATAAATAATTAGTATAATTTTTCCCTGCTGTAATACTGTAGAGTATTATGAAGGTTTAATTTATGGCAATGAATATATCAAGGTTATTTGGCTCAGGATTGTTCTTCTTCATAAAAGAACAAGAGGAAACACCTGGAGGCTACAACATGTGAACATCTCCAGAACACAATACAAGATGTAGAACAAACTAAGATAAACAGAAATAAAAAGACAATCAGACAACAGCAGAGGAAGAAAAGCGGGAAAAATAGACGACCAACATATCAAAACAATGTAACAATAACATATGAAAAACATAAAAAAGGAAAATGTAATAAAAACAAAAAGAAATAAGAACGTTAAAGTAACAAAATAATAACAGTAGAAAACAGCAAAGGAAGGGAGGTATAACAAAGACAAAAGACAGCTAAAAAACAAACAATAAAACAATGACAGGAAGAGGAGCACAAGAACAACAAAAGACAAATAGAAAACAAAATAACAAAACAAAAACAGAGGGTTAGCAGTAAAAGAATGACACTAGAAGACAAAGACGAATAAACAATAAGACAATAACAAAAGAGGATAACATAAAAATAGAAGAGAAACAAAGAAAACTACTCAAGAAGACAATGATAAAACAGGAGGAGGAAAATTATATCATGAAAAAGGAAACAATAAAACAACAATAAAAGCAGGAAAAGGGCTGAAGGGAGGGCCAATAGAGCCTACAAGAGATAAGAAAAAATACTATAAAACATGAACAAGGACTTAAAAAATAAAAACAGAAGAAGAAGAAGATCTGACAACAACAAGAATATAATTGAGAAAAAAAAGTTCAAAGAAAGAGGAGACAAGTGCAAGTTAACAACAACAAAAGCACAAGTGAAGGAGCAAAGGAACAGACACATAACAAGGGGAGCAAAGGAACAGACACATAACAAGGGGAGCAAAGGAACAGACACATAACAAGGGGAGCAAAGGAACAGACACAATACAAGGGGAGCAAAGGAACAGACACATAACAAGGGCAGCAAAGGAACAGACACATAACAAGGGGAGCAAAGGAACAGACACATAACAAGGGGAGCAAAGGAACAGACACATAACAAGGGGACCAAAGGAACAGAAACACACGTGGAGGAAACGAGAAAGATATTCAGATTCATGTTTTTAAACTCACCTCACGCAGCATGGGGACTAGTTTATTGAGCGCCCCTTTATATCTTGTGTAAGGCGAAGAGCAGAAGCACTACAACGCTTAACATAGACATATATGATGTAGATGACGGATAGGCGAGAGAGACCCTGAGGGGGCCCTTGGTCTTGTTCATCTGTTCATGTCAAAGCGTGATAGGTCCCTAATAATGTCAAGTATCAGGACTCACTAGGAGGAGGGATTTTTGGTCAGGAATGGATGTGGTGTGGAAGGATGGGAACGATGGGGATGGAGGGAGGCAAATTAACTTTGACGATATTAAGGGACATATTTTTAGTGTATTAGTGATGTGTAGACCTCAGGAGTGCCCATGGAGTTTCCAGAGGGCAGGTGCTGGTGGTTTACAGTACATGGCAGCTGGGGTAGTAGAATAGAAACACACGAAGGAGAGGAAAGGAACAGAGACTCTTAAGGAGGAGGGTGGGAATATAATACATGTAGGAAAGGGAAACAAATGAAAGACACGAGAGAAACAGACGTGGAAAAGGAAAAGAAACATAAAAGTGAGAAGAAGAACACAGGAACAGAGGCACACGTGGAGGACCAAAGGAATATCAATAAAGGAGCAGTAGGAAAGAAATAACACAAAGTAGCAATTACATGTGGGCTAGACATAGGAAAACAAAGATACAATATAAGAGTATAACAGCATCTCCGAATGGGGAGGTAGAAACTTGGTTAAATTTAATAGTAATAAAACTCAGTATTTACCAATTACACTTTCCAAATTAGATGATCTCCCACCAATCACATTTCAGGACACAATTCTTCTGTCAAATTCTAAAATAGATATGCTAGGCCTCACCATTTCCTCTTATATGTCATGGAAGCCAAACATCCACAATATTGCTAAAGCTGCCTCCCGAAAGCTGGGAATGCTGTACAGATGCCGTAGCTACTTCACTCCTCAGCAGTTGCTTCAAGTTTATAAGGGATTCATTCGTCCTAACTTGGAGTATTACTCTCATATCTGGGGTGGCTCTTCTTCTATCCATCTGTTAGATAGGGTGGAATAAAAAGCATTGATAATCTCTCCTCCCCTTCTCTTCGCTTCAATGTTGCCATATCAGTGTTTTGCCCAATCCATAAAACAGATATGCAAATTTCTTTGAAAATCTTAATTCCTTTCACCTAAATTTCTGATTAAATATACCTTCCACCGCTCCTCTTCCTCTTTATATAATTTTTTTTATTCAACTAACTCAAATCCTTTTCATGTTTTTATTTTATTTAAAATAGTAACTTTAGCAACACGTTTTAGTCATACATTGGCCATTAGTCCTACCCACTTTGCTTTCAGCTGTCTCCTCCTCTATTTCCAATTTATTAACCCGATCTTCATCTCCGTTTTCATTCCTTCCTCCACTCTATCATCATCACTACAGTTCATACACAGTCTTTCTTTTTTAATTTATTTGCGAAGTTGTTAAACTCGCACATCTCACCTATTTTCTCCCATCCATATTCTTTCAAATTTCATTTGTTATTTTGTTAGTTTTAGTTAAGTTAGCCTACTCTTTTGTCCATTTTTGTCACCAATCTCTAATTACTTTGAATTAATTTCATCAATGTTTTAGTCCTTGCTCCTGAAATCCTTGTGCAAATAACACTGATAATCTGTTTTAGGATTCAATTTTGTATTTTTTTCTCTGTTCATTTTTTTTTTTTTTACTCTCCTAACCTTAATCACCAGTAAACTTATTCCTGGGACATAGTGCGACCCATAGTTTGCCTCTGGATATTTCTTAGTTTTACCTACAGAGTTCTTCAACGTTTCTCTAAATATGCGTTTCATTATCTTAGGTGAATTGGACCTTTATTAAATAATAAGATCAGCAAGAATCATATCCTTTAAAAACAATCGTGTAGGACCTCTAGCTCGGTATATTTTTTTTGACCGTCATCGTAGTTGATTTATATATGGCTGAGCAGTTCTCAACAGAAATTATTAACGTGTTTGACCTTTAACCTCATAAAATCCTGAGGCCAATATAAAACAATAAACAAGAAGTCGAGGTATACTGGAACAATGTACAAGGCTGTCAAGTTTAAAATTAATGGCCACACAATTGAAGGAGTGACTCTCAAATTTGTATGCTTTGCGAGAGGAAAGGCGGAGTATAAACACAGAAAAACAATAGTCGTCTTCATATTTGGAAAGACAGAAAAATATTGTTAAGATTAACAAAATATAGAACACGAAAACAGAAAATTCAGAATCAAGATTTAGGGAAAGGTGATAGAATAAAAAGAATAATTCGCCAGTCATGATAGACAATTTGATACAAAAATTATAGAGAAACAAGATCTAAAACAGATTTAAGAGATAAGTCAGCTACTGGAGGCCTCTGTACTAAACTATGGGATGTACAGAACAGGAACACCAGGTATTAGATGACAGGAGACATCAAACCAGAGACTGTACTTCATAAGCCTCCAGCCAGGTATAGGTACAGGATAGTAAAACAAAAAAATATTTTACACTAGAAATAGATTCACATAGCAAATTTACTATAGTAACTGGCAGTTACACACAAGTACAGTCACCCAAAAAAGTCCTGTCGCAAACCACTAACCCCGAGATTCAGACTCGTGAACCCGAAGCAGTAGACACTGATACATTATTCTGTCCATAAAAGCTTCGGATTCAAAAGTCTGAATCTAGGAGTTCATGGATCGCGACAGGACTTTTTTGGGTGACTGTTCATTAGACAGTTCAACAATGATTATGAAATACCAAACCCTAGAAGAGACGTAGACTTTCATTTTGATATTTTGCATAGTTCATATAAATTTACTGCCACAGCATTCAACACCTTAATTATTGAATGATGAGCAAAACAAGAGACAAAACAAAGTAATAGGTGGCGTGGGTGGATATTTCCCCCCACAAATTGTAAGTAACAGTGAGCCATTTATATAAATGTTAATAATTAAAGCAACACAGATCTCCCCTGCACGAGGGTAGAGAGAAAAAAAATCACAGTGGGATAGTGAAATATTATCCTGAAAAGTATTCCTTCAGTAATTCGTTCAAGGACGAGCATAGGCCTAAACAATGCAAAAAACAAAACAATGCAGAGTAAATGACAAAAACATTGACTACGAAAGTTGAAAACCGTGAAACAAAGTGAATGGAGATCATTCGTGCAGGTAAGAAAAGAAAGAGAATAAGTCAAGAGAAGGCAAGGTGGTAGATGCTCCCCAGAACTGCACGATGCTCCTACCAAACTTGGGATTAACACCAAACTAAATAAAATCTAAATCTTTTTACCTCCACTCGCCGTCATTCACGAACAGGGGAGTAAGGGAGAGAAGCAAACAAAGGGGGCATTTAGAAGGTAAAAGAAAGAGAAATGATAGACGGTAAGAAAAAGTCAAGTGAGTGAATTATGGGAGAAAAAAGAGACGTAAAAGCGATAGTAGGAATAAATGATGATAACAAGAGGATGATTTATGAATGAAGAAACATAAAGAGGAAAATCAGTGAAGAAAAAGGGGAAAAGGAAACAATGACTGTCGAAAATCCAATGATACACAGAGAGAGATAAGAGGCCTGTGATGTAAATATAATTGAGAAAATAAAAGAAAAAGACAAAAATATTAGAGATACGCCTAAGAGATTGAGGAAGACAGAGGAAGACAGAGGAAGACATATGGAGGAGGCTGGGGAGGTCCAGAGGTCCCCGACAAAGAGTAGCAGTAACAGGTTATGATGACGGAAGGAGACTGAGAAGACAACAAGATGATGCCCTAGAAAACAACAGGAGATGTAGGAGTCGTATGAAGAAGAATGGAGGACACAGCAATAAAAAAAAGACTGCGAACACGGGAGAAAAGGTAAGAGCAGAAACTGTATGTGCGTTCCCATGGCTCAAATGTTTGGCTGATATATATATATATATATATATATATATATATATATATATATATATATATATATATATATATATATATATATATATATATATATATATATATATATATATATATATATATATATATACTCGTATAAATTCGATAAGAGAGAGAGAGAGAGGAGTAATAATATACGATTTCTAGAGTAAATCCATATTTTAAAAAGAATCATTTCACACTAACAATAACAATAGAAACCCTGAAAGCCTCTCTACATATTATCACGTTTTCATGGAGATATAAACTTTCAGCCTGTGAGCGGGGTCAACACCCCCCTGTTTAAACTGAACAGGAAATTAAATGTGGAAAATAAAAGTAAACTGGTTTGTGGAGGATCCTGCATCAGTGCCCTGCCTATCTACTTTCTTAATTTGATGTAAGAGGTGTATCAGAAATGTAGAAATTAATAAAACTTATTTATATGCGTAAATTCTAAATGGCATTTAAGCATCACATTATTTTGAGGTGAAAACTTAGATATATGCCAACAGGTATATGCCAACAGGTATACCAAGAGGTATATGAAAAGAGTATATAACTAACATTCATTTCACATATTTTCTACTTTTGCCATATCATAACATCATAAAGTTATGATCCAGCTAGCACTCCACTCATCTGACTGACAGCTGATGCTTAACTGAAGCTGTGTGACGTTCACACTCACTCAAACTTAATGGTGTTCATATTTGTGTTATGTGCTACCAGTGAGTGTAGGTGCAGGCTGTTAAGTGTTACTACATTTCTCCTCCACAATTCCACGATTCATATCTATGATTTTGAAATGATGATAAAGTAAAAATCAATAATATATAGAGCTAAAAATTAATCTAGCAAAATTATATAACGCCATATACTATTGTCATCGAAAGGAGTTCGTCTATTAATAAAATTTCACGTAGTACTTGTTTTCGTTTATTGATTTAAATCATGACGCTTATATATATATATATATATATATATATATATATATATATATATATATATATATATATATATATATATATATATATATATATATATATATATATATAGCCTATATATATTGTTACGAGTTGGGGATTTAGAATATAGTTAAAAGTCTACCCAGATCCCAACAGGCAACAACAATAAAAAAACTTAAATAAACAAAGACAATCTGACTATAAAAGGGTAGACAAAGGATGCGAGTTTTTGTTGTGTATAATAAAGTACCATAAATTCCTTAACAAAATACCCAACTTTCTATAATTTACCCTTAACCATACTTAACCTAAACATACGCAACATTGGCTTAACAGTATATACATATTTATACAACATGCAACAATCTGAAGCAAGTGGAGGTGGGAGGTAACATAAAATACTCAAGTGCCGTGCTGAGGGGTCTGACGAGTAAGGCTGAGTATTGAAGAAGATGGTAGGTAGTCACTGTGCCGTAGGTTTCCAGGAGTGAACTCAACTCTCCTGGATCCGGAGCTGATGAGGAAGACTTGGAGGAGGTGACGCAACAACCAGGATATGGAGAAAGGAAACCCCGGGTGGTGACTAAGACTAGCCATACTCGGGTTTCGTCCCTAGATGGCGTTGCTCGGTAGTGCTGGGTAGTTAGATCATGACAATAGATGACATGGTTCGTAATAGTATATATATTTATATATATACATATATATTTCATTTTTTGTCCATATAACATACGGACTTTAACATATAATCAACGACCTCACCAGCCAGGACTCACCATGAACCTCCCAAGTGGCATGGGCAATCCCCATTGGGAGGTTCATGGCGCCATCAGCTCGATGAACAGGTTTTGTGCGAAATATAACAAAGTATAGGATTGCTTTTAGTGTCCTTGTGGCATGGTTGGTAGTTTTCCCTGGTCACACACATAAGGTCAAGGGTTCAAGTCCTAGTTAGTGAGGTTGTTGGTTATATATATATATATATATATATATATATATATATATATATATATATATATATATATATATATATATATATATATATATATATATATATATATATATATATATATATATATATATATGTGACACAAGAAGTTTCTTCATATGGTGTACTCGGTGGTTACCTCCACACTTTTATGTTCAGCCTATTATAGGCTCCTTCACCAACAACGCCATTCGTTCTTCTTGGCGAACTCTTCCTGATGAAGAATCACTTATATACAGTAGTTTTCTAATAATTTCATCAATCCACGTAACTTTCTCACACAGTTATCCTTTACTGCCGTAAATCTATCTTTACCTAAAATGTTCCGCACCTACACCTAAAGCACTAAAGTCCCATGCTAGTAAAGAAGTATTGGAACAAATAGTCTGTTATGAAGGTTCTTTTATATATTGCACTGAACACCTATCCCTTCCTTAGGCGCATACCAGCTCTGTATTCTAACATTTTGTCTCTTCTTAACTCACTGCTCTTCCACTCTCATGCCTAATGAGTGTTGATATCAGTCAAAAATATCACCACGTATATAACTTCAGAATTTTGTTCTCCATGAATCACCCATCACGCCCAATCAAGAAAAGTTGCTCTTACTTGTTCCTTGTACTTCAGTGCTTCAAACAAAAAAGTCTTAAAGTTAGTAACCAAAGTCAAATTCTGCACGAGACACCGACTCATGATATCTAAATAACAACATTTGTCCCGTTTATATTTTCATATCTTAATCTTAGTTTTAAAGATTTCGTTCGTGCATATTTTTCATAAGTAATTCATCTCTTTGCTCAAGTGCTAATTAGACGAACGGAGCGATCATTATTGGTATACAACACTAACGACAACCACTCTTCCACTCTCCATTACCTCGCCTCAACTGGGCCACAGAACTACCCATTCTCATCTTAATATCCACCAAGGATAATTATGAGCCCAAGTCTTCTCTCTGATAATCTTTCACCAGTAATATTTCCATCAGACCCTCAAAACTAGTTTAAATGTTAGTTACCGATGGCATCAACAACCTGTAGCTCGCACAACGCCAGATAAGAAATCAATTAATTGCCATTTAATTCCACCCATGTACTGTACAGTACAACCCAGTCATTTATATTATCACATGAATAATACAGTCATCATGTGAACTCGACACAATCACCCGCCCGACTCTCAAAAGTCCATCAAAAAGAAAAAATCAATCAAACTATTCCCCAGTGATTGTTTTGTCTCTGACTACATAGATGCAACATTTATAGTTATAGTTCATGTAAATGTTACGCCATGAGCCACGTCTTTGGAAAGCATCAATATACTCGTCCAAACCCACATGAAGATCACTTTCACTTCATAATCACTATTTTTCCTATCTAACCTGTCATTATATTTTTATTTTTTGTATTGCAAAATCCAGCTCAAGCGTCCATAACCAATGTTAGTCCTATGTTTATCAGGCCCACATATTACCTGGATGCTTTCTCAAGGCAAGTATCTCTAAAATCTAAATAAAGAACAAAATATGAGAAAGATTTTGATTCTGATACCGTAAATGAAGACTCTGACAGTGAGAAATTAGATAGGTGTAAAAAGTTCCTCCATGGCGTGTAATCTCACATTCGTCTTGTTATACCGCAAGTCATAATATGGAGTTGCCTCCGACAGTCTCTTGGCTTGCCTGTTTATTTGGTTGTTTCTGTGCCCTACTCTGTTATACAGGAAAAGCTATGAGGGCTAGAATGTCCATATGTGCCACGAATGTCTTCTTTGGTTGTGTCAATGTCAGCTCCGAATATGAAGGTCAATGATTTAGGATACCCATCTGGCCGGATCTTACTGTGGCCCCCTTAGATTGTTCAGCATGGACGAATACTTTCCACGGATATATTGTCACTCATTAATATTTCCGGTTTTGGTTAATTTATGGCAATATCATTATCCGTTTCGGAGATATCGTTAGGACACATAAACAAACAGACAGGTAAAACTCAAACTCCCTACATACACTGTGAGTAGTCATAATAACAAGAGCAAAGAGTAGTTAACAAAACAACACAAAGAAGCAGTGAAAAAGCAAAAAAAAACCACATAAGTAATAAGAGAAATCGAAAAAATCTACAGGAGGAGTAAATGAAAATATATATATATGATAAGTTACAAATTAAAAACAAAATAAGAGAAAGGCGGGGTGAGGTGTTGATTATATATATATATATATATATATATATATATATATATATATATATATATATATATATATATATATATATATATATATGTAACCGGTCGGAATTTGCTGGACTTTAATTTCTCACTTGACTTGGGGTTTATTAAAATTTAATAGATGGTAAAGGCAGTGGAAGCGCCCCTTTGAGAAAAATCCCGAACCAGCACAAGAACACTTAAATCTACTACACAAAATGAACTGTCCGTGACCCGTGGAAGGATAGCGTCTGTGACTGGGATGAATGAGACACACTGTAAAATTTAGACACTTATATTCCCTCCAACACTACAAACACAATCAAATAATGGTACACCAATATGCGCACCTCTTAACTTAAACTTTAACCACTACTCTGGGGAATAAAAGTTATACATGACATAGAAATTATTAGAAACACAGGCAACAATAAATTTAAAGTATTAAGAAATGTTAATTGCACATATGAACAGGCCTTAAGGGCTTTCACAAAATAATATCAGTCACTTAGGAAATGGTACTAAAAAATAAGAAATTAAATACTCCACAATGAATAGGCCTTAAGGGTCTTCAACAAAATAATATCAGTCACTGAGGAATGGTAATAAAAGATAAGAAATTAAATACTCTACAATGAATAGGCCCTAAGGGCTTTCAGCAAAATAATATCACTCAACAAAATTATAGCACCCCAACAGGTGTACACTTCCTAACCTAACCTAACCACTGCTCTGGGGAACAAGGTTATACCTGAGATCAGAATTATGAAGAATTAGAGGCATTAAAAGAATCAAATCACAGTATCACTCTGGTTCCACTTAATGGCACAAACATTCAAAAAAACACTACTATCAAAATTATTTAAGAAATATTAAACTACACACGTCAAGATAATATCAGTCTGAGGAATGGTGTTAACTACACCCGTGATAAGGAAGATAAAATGTTCCTCTAGGTATCTCCTAGAGTCCTAGACTCACGGTCTCAGTGTGTGACCATTAATATACTCAGATAGCCTCAGTGTACTCCCAGTGCGTCCATGGGCAGGAAGAGAGTGAGCCAATCAGACCTTGCGCAGTTGAGAGAAACTTTAGCTTCCCGTTAGCAAGAGGGTTTCACTAGCTGCTCGGGACATGTGGGGTTGTGCACCGGAGTGGTAAGAACTGATCACCCACTGCTGATGCTGGTCCCGTGTCGTGTTAGTTGTCGGGAGCACTCGTTCACTCAAGAGATCCTTTGCTACCCCGCTAAACAGTGACAGGCCTACACTGATCGGTCCAATGGCGACAATCGCCACCCTCAATCATCAACGGCAGTCAATCTCTCGCAGTCAACTCCGGTCAACTCCAGTCAAGTGGGTTCTGACGGAAACCCTGAAATGAACTCACTGTTAGCTCTAGTTTACTTTATCACTGCCCTATCTAACCCTGTCTGAGATCGAATGAGACTTACTTGTTATACTGCAATAGCGCAGCACAGGTGACTAGGCCACGTGACTATTTCTGATGGACGCGCGGAACGTCTTGTCTGTGTGAATGCTCTCCGGACTGGGCCTAGCCAGCGTCGCGTCCCTCAAGGCGTTAGCTTGGCCTACGTGATATATTTACCGCCTAACTAATAACTCCTTGGGACACCCGTAACATTATTCAGACTGCTAAACGATCTATAATAATTTCAAATTCAATAATAGTCCCTTAACTTCATGAATCGCATCATTATTAATTCGGTAAATTACATTTAATATCATATAGGCCTAGTTCCGCAATCTCTCGCTACGAGCAGGCAGCGCTCCCTCCCCTCAGATGACCTTGAACGCTCAGTATCACTCATGGCGGGGCATTTGAAATTACTCTGAAATTTCTGGATATCACAATCGACCCCCCTAAAAAAAAGACAGCACTGTCCTCATGTGCTGAGAAAACATGCATACGACCCCCCTAAAATTTTGTTCTAAGGACTGCACCTCACCCCTTTTGCTAAATGCAGCATTCCCGTCTTCTCTTCTCTCCTTTTCTCTCCCGCTAACACTCGACCCCCCTAAAAAAAGACAGCACTGCCCTCATGTGCTGAGAGAACAACTTAGAACCCACCTTCAACTCTGTACTATTCCACTCGCAGCTAGCAACTCCATTTCTTCCTAGCCCAACTCAATCCAACCAGAACATCACGCTCCCCTTTTGCCTGGCCCTTAACTAGAGAACCAATGTCAAAATTAATACCAGCCCAAAACAAACATGCTCTCCTTTGGCCTGGCCCTTGAACTAAGAGGAACCAGTGTCAAAAAAAATACACAGTCCAAAACAAGCATGCTCTCCTTTTGCCTGGCCCTTGAGCTAAGAGGAACCAGTGTCAAAAAAAAATACTCAGTCCATCTCCAACATGCTCTCCTTTGCCTGGCCCTTGAACTAAGAGGAACCAGTGTCAAAACAATACTCAGTCCAAAACAAACATGCTCTCCTTTTGCCTGGCCCTTGAGCTAAGAGGTACCAGTGTCAAAAAAATACTCAGTCCACGTCTCCGAACCTCATGCCGGCAGACCAACCCTCTGACAATGTACCAGTCCATCTTAGTGAGGCCCTGGACATTACAACCGTACTCTCAATCCCGCTCATGACAGCAACTCAATCCCGCTCATGACAGCAACTCAATCCCGCTCATGACAGCAACCACTACTCAACGCACATCTCTGACCTAACCATCTCTCCAATCCCCTCTGCCCTACTCACAACTCCTCCAACTCACCCCCTACAACCTGCCTTTTCTCATTACCATGCACCCTAAACTGCAATCGGTCGGCTTCGTCTTGTCTCTCAGCTGGAGGGCTCGATCAACCTCTCTGAACTACTTACGTACCCCTATATTTCCCACTTGGACCTCACACTTCCTTGACTGCTGGACGTGTGCCTGACATTCACCCCTTGTTTCCTCCCTGAACCGTTGAATGTGTGCCTGAGACTCCCACTTGAACCTGTTTACCTGTGCTTGATAATCCCTCTTTCGGTCTCCGAACTCCTCTCTCAGCTGCACCAATGTCCCGCGGCCGTCTCTCTTCCTCCTCATACACATCTCTACTGTCAAGCCTAACCAACTCAGTCCGGGCACAAGGATGAGCATCAGTGCGAGTTCAATCCCTACCATTGCTAACCAACACATGATGGCGTTCATTATCCCAACCACAGTACTATCAGTCACGACATTAAAAATAACTACGCTCTGCTACCATTTGTAACCGGTCGGAATTTGCTGGACTTTAATTTCTCACTTGACTTGGGGTTTATTAAAATTTAATAGATGGTAAAGGCAGTGGAAGCGCCCCTTTGAGAAAAATCCCGAACCAGCACAAGAACACTTAAATCTACTACACAAAATGAACTGTCCGTGACCCGTGGAAGGATAGCGTCTGTGACTGGGATGAATGAGACACACTGTAAAATTTAGACACTTATATTCCCTCCAACACTACAAACACAATCAAATAATGGTACACCAATATGCGCACCTCTTAACTTAAACTTTAACCACTACTCTGGGGAATAAAAGTTATACATGACATAGAAATTATTAGAAACACAGGCAACAATAAATTTAAAGTATTAAGAAATGTTAATTGCACATATGAACAGGCCTTAAGGGCTTTCACAAAATAATATCAGTCACTTAGGAAATGGTACTAAAAATAAGAAATTAAATACTCCACAATGAATAGGCCTTAAGGGTCTTCAACAAAATAATATCAGTCACTGAGGAATGGTAATAAAAGATAAGAATTTAAATACTCTACAATGAATAGGCCCTAAGGGCTTTCAGCAAAATAATATCACTCAACAAAATTATAGCACCCCAACAGGTGTACACTTCCTAACCTAACCTAACCACTGCTCTGGGGAACAAGGTTATACCTGAGATCAGAATTATGAAGAATTAGAGGCATTAAAAGAATCAAATCACAGTATCACTCTGGTTCCACTTAATGGCACAAACATTCAAAAAAACACTACTATCAAAATTATTTAAGAAATATTAAACTACACACGTCAAGATAATATCAGTCTGAGGAATGGTGTTAACTACACCCGTGATAAGGAAGATAAAATGTTCCTCTAGGTATCTCCTAGAGTCCTAGACTCACGGTCTCAGTGTGTGACCATTAATATACTCAGATAGCCTCAGTGTACTCCCAGTGCGTCCATGGGCAGGAAGAGAGTGAGCCAATCAGACCTTGCGCAGTTGAGAGAAACTTTAGCTTCCCGTTAGCAAGAGGGTTTCACTAGCTGCTCGGGACATGTGGGGTTGTGCACCGGAGTGGTAAGAACTGATCACCCACTGCTGATGCTGGTCCCGTGTCGTGTTAGTTGTCGGGAGCACTCGTTCACTCAAGAGATCCTTTGCTACCCCGCTAAACAGTGACAGGCCTACACTGATCGGTCCAATGGCGACAATCGCCACCCTCAATCATCAACGGCAGTCAATCTCTCGCAGTCAACTCCGGTCAACTCCAGTCAAGTGGGTTCTGACGGAAACCCTGAAATGAACTCACTGTTAGCTCTAGTTTACTTTATCACTGCCCTATCTAACCCTGTCTGAGATCGAATGAGACTTACTTGTTATACTGCAATAGCGCAGCACAGGTGACTAGGCCACGTGACTATTTCTGATGGACGCGCGGAACGTCTTGTCTGTGTGAATGCTCTCCGGAACTGGGCCTAGCCAGCGTCGCGTCTCCTCAAGGCGTTAGCTTGGTCCTACGTGATATATTTACCGCCTAACTAATAACTCCTTGGGACACCCGTAACATTATTCAGACTGCTAAACGATCTATAATAATTTCAAATTCAATAATAGTCCCTTAACTTCATGAATCGCATCATTATTAATTCGGTAAATCACATTTAATATCATATAGGCCTAGTTCCGCAATCTCTCGCTACGAGCAGGCAGCGCTCCCTCCCCTCAGATGACCTTGAACGCTCAGTATCACTCATGGCGGGGCATTTGAAATTACTCTGAAATTTCTGGATATCACATATATATATATATATATATATATATATATATATATATATATATATATATATATATATATATATATATATATATATATATATATATATATATATACGTAAAAAGAATTAATGTACAAAAATTAATGAAAATCAACAGGAGTCACGCCAGAATCCCTCCAACAGATAATATGTGTGTGTGTGTGTATGTGTGTGTGTGTGTGTGTTCGCACACAGGGTGGTGAAATGCGTCTAGTGTGGTAGCGTTATGTTAGTGTTAAGGTGCAAGCCCTGCTTGCTCCCTCTCGCTTTCAGCTACCACCGCTGGCTAGCCCTCGCGGCGAACAGGGAAGCAACTTGCATAAGTCTTCCCATGCCAGCCTCTTCACCATCAAGACTCCTTCTGTGCCTCCTCGTGGCAACACACAATAACTGGGTGTCTCGTGGGCCCAGGCTTGACCAACAGAGGTTCTCGGAGTAGCAGTGGGTTCCAGAGGGACGGCGCATAGGCCCACTGGCATGTGGACAAGTCCTGATGCCTACCAACCATTGCCTTGCTGCCTTGCTGATTAACCTTGGTAGGTACAAAGCTACGGGAGTAAACACCGTACGAAAAATCTGCGGTGGAGCCCCTCATTAGGCAGACATGCATACAGAGCTCCAATAAGACCCCAACGGCAGTATAAGCAGATGAGGTGACCACCGTGGGAACCCAACGACTACACCGGCGGACGAAGGCAATGCATGATTCTGGGCTACTAAGGCGAAACCCAACAAACTGGGCTATCGGCAGTTCATTGCAATTCTCCCTCTCCCTAGTTCATGCAACACTTGCACCACTGGATCAGGAGAAGGGAAAGCCAAGATGTGTGGTTGCACCCTGTGCTCCTGCCTCACCAAATAAATCAACTCACACGCAGCCATCATCCAGCTCGTCATACATCTCAACATCATCAAAACCCTTATATTCCCAAAAGTCCTATGGCGACAGACGACTGCTGAGGGGGACAGGCAGAGATGACTGCCGGGAGTCTCCAGTCACAACTCTGAACATGGGCGGCACAGATAAGATGGGAATTAGGCAGCAGTGTAATCCGGTCTTGTCTGTGCCACTGAGTAGCACTTTCGAGGAACCACTCTGCTCACCCCACATGGGGAGGGGGCTAGAAAATGTGCCCTAAACTTAGCCTGCCTAAAAAAAAACCTGACTGGGCAACCGCACCCATTAAGGTCACCCTTATGCGATCGAAAACACAATCAAAATGAAAGATCCAAACAAAAACAAACTATACAACCTCTTATGGTCGCTGTAGTGAATGTCAGGACCCTTCTGCATACTGGCACAAATGAGCGCCCTGAAAAAAGAACCGCCCTTGTGGCTAAGTATAACATCGACATAGCAGCCATTAGTGAGTCCCGGCTTCCAGAAGAGCGTCAACTCACAGAACGGGGGTCTGGCTATACCTTCTTCTGGAAGGGTAAGTCTGCTGTGGAGAAAAACCTCATTTATGGAGTTGGCTTTGCCATCCCCCAACGCACCCTACAGAGGCTAACTGAAATGCCTATTGGGATCAACGAGCGCCTTATGACGCCCCGAGCCCCAATGAATCACTCACGTCATGCCTTATTCATCAGATCACTGCGACACTGATCATCGGCTCGTCAGAACCAAGCTCTCACTTCAATTCGCCCCAAAATGGCGAAGACAGCAAGCCTCTAGAAGAGGTTTTAACACTAAGCGTCTGGAGGATCCAATAATGCCATAGGCTTTCAGAGAGCAGCTCAAACATGGGCTGATAAGCAACTCAACAACAAAACAACGCAAATCCCGGTACCGAATGGGATATTTTCTACACTGTCATGACAAAAACCTGCAGAGACCCTAGGTCAGATCGAAAGAATATAACAGGACTATTTTGATGAAACTGACCCGGCAATGAATGTACTCATCGATGATAAATGTGCTGCTTTAACTGACTGGCAAAACAACCGTCAGTCTCGGACCAAAGCTGATACCTTCTGCAAGAAGAAAGCGGCGGCCCAGTGGGAACTTCGCAATCTAAAGAACGACTGGTTTAAAAATAACGCATGTGAAACAAAAAATTGCAGATCAGCACAAGATGTGCGAAGTTGTCAATTCCACTAAAACATTTTATGAGCCAATCACTCGTGGCACAGGACCCCCCTCCGCTCATCCGACGGTAACTCCCTAATTAAAGACGTTGAAGGCATCCTCCAGAGCTGGAAAGAGCACTACCATTCACTGCTCAACCGAAACACCGATGTGGATGTCTTGACTACCCAGTAGGGCCCTCAGCATCCTATGCTGACCTACCTCAACTATCCTCCATCCCTGAATGAGGTAGCTACTACCATGAAACAGCTGATAAATAACAAAGACTCAGGACCTGATGGAATCCCAGCCGAGGTGTATAAAGCAGGAGGACCTTTGCTTACCAGCCGTCTCCACTCTCTCCTGGATATTATAAGGGAAAAGGAGGAAATCCCTTTAGCTCTTAAAGATGCCTCTATTGCCAATATTAATAAGAACAAGGGAGACCGGTCAGACTGTGGCAATTACTGCGGGATCTCGCTGCTGCCCGTAGCTGGCAAGATTATCGACCGAGTCCTCCGAGACAGACTTCTTCCCAAGGCGGAAAACTTCCTCCCAGAATCAAAATGAGGCTTTAGAGTTTAGACCATCATGTGGCACCACTGACATGATCTCTGCTGCCGCAGATGCAGGAAAAGTGCAGAGAATAGCTGCTTGACCTGTACATGGCTTTCATCAACCTAACCAATGCCTTCGACTCGGTCAACAGGGAAGCCCTCTGGTGGACCCTCAGCCGTTTAGACTGCCCACAAATATTCATCGCCGTTGTGAGGCAACTCCACGATGACATGAACGGCAGTGTCCTGCACAATGGCACCCAGTCTGAGTTCGTCCCCATCCAAACGGGGGTTAAACAGGTGTGTGTCCTGGCACCAACCCTGTTCTCCATTTTCTTGGCTGCCTTCCTTACTCGTGACAGTGTCAATTTAGCCAGAGGGGTGGACATCAAGTATTGGATCAAGGGTCTTCTCAACATAAGACGACTCCAGGCAGGAGCAAAAGTGTCAGCAGCTTCCATTACTGATCTTCAATATGCAGTCGACCTTAACCCTTGTTGTTCACACTGATCACGACCTACAGGAGATCCTGAACACCTATGCAAATGCGTGTACAGACTTCGGCCTTTAGGTGAATGTATGTAAGACGCAGAGTCTCTCTCAGCCTACCCCAGGTTCAGCCACACCTCCACTAGCCATCCAGCTTAACGGAACTACCCTCTCTCGTGTTACCCACTTTCGGTATTTCGGTTCACACCTGTCCACCACCGCAGACATCGATGAAGAGATTCAGCATTGGACCAGATGTGCATCTCAAGCCTTTGCCAGACTCTAAAACCGTATATCGAGCAGTGGTTCTTCCCACCCTGCTATATGGCAGAGAAACATGGGTCACATACTGGAGACACCTCAAGGCACTTGAAAACTTTGACCAATGTGGGCTACGTTCCATCCTCAGAGTTTGTTGGAAGACAAGAGAACAAATGCCAGTATTCTTGCTGACACCAACTGTAGAAGCATCGAGGGTATCACTATCCATGAACAACTACGCTGGACTGGTCATGTTACCCGCATGTACGACAGTAGACTGCCAAAGCAGCTACTTTAAAGTAACCTAACGAAGAGTAAACGTAACGCTAGCGTGCAAATTAAGAGGTATAATGATAGTCTTAAGAGAAACCTGAAAAGTTCCAAATCGACCACCTCACCTGGGAGACGATTACTCCACACCGTAACGCTTGGGGGATCGCCATACAAGAAGGTGTCAATACTTTCGAATTAGCCTAACTGCATAACGAGGCAGACAAGCGCCAACGCCAGAAACACTCTGCCGCCGCCTCTCCCGCTCTAGATGTAGCCCCCCCACATGTGCATCATCTATGATCGACCTGCCGGTCCCATATCGGCCTCTTTAGTCACTTCAGAATTCACCAACATAGGTGACATCCTTAACAACTCATATCATTGTATCATAGCTGGATGATTATCATACTCGATTCCGAGTGACAGCAAACTAGTAGTAGTAGTAGTGTGTGTGTGTGTGTGTGTGTGTGTGTCTGTGTGTGTGTGTGTGGTCATACAGATGACGTTAGGTACTCATTGGTCATCTTCTCTACGTGTTCTCCGTGTGGCCAGGTGTCTTTCGAGGATCTCATGTCTTTGTCTCTCTCATCGTAAAGCCAATTCTTTCTTCATGTGGCCATCTTCTTCACTATCTTCTCTTTTGTAAAAGAAACAAAAATGGTCAGTGTTGTGTTACCCTGCTGTTTTGTGCCGGTGACAAAATGTGTTGGAACACGACAGATCAGCAGTTACGTGTGATCTTCTAATGCGCTCAAGTTTAGGTAAGTTAGGTTAACGTAGCTGCAACAAAAAGACCAAGATATAGCAATAAATAACAACTCAAAAATCTTCATTTTCAAGCTATATAAATTTATTGTGAGCTCCTTTTGTAGCTCTGTTGACATCAGAGATATCATGTTTCCTCTCATATATTTTGCTACATATATTGAGCATTTTCAACAGCCTCACGTATCCTTTCCTTCATATTTTCCAGAGTGGAACAAACGCTTCTTTTCTGACATATTCCCAGAGAAGAGATCAGGTAATTCCGTATTCAGGAATGTTGGAACCTCATTGTTAATATCAAATGTAAAAATTCACATAAGTAAAGTAACCTAATCTATCTTTTCCTAACCTAGCCTTACTTTATTAATTCAATATATTCGTTTATAATCTCCCCCTGCAAACTAACGCTAGTTGCTTAACCGAGTTTTAAAGAATTAACAATTATTTCAAAACTGTGGAAATGTATCCGACCTGCACCTCCTACCAAAGGTAATCTTTCGTTCTTTAAAATTGTCGGTTCATGGATGAGGATATTCGTCAGCCTAAATTTCAATTTTATTTTAAAAAATTTGGAGATGCATAAGAAACGTACAGACGGACACATACATTATATATCTCGATAAAACTACACAGGAAAAGGGAAACACTTGAGCACCTTAGCTTTCGTTTTTATTCTAGACATCTTCATATTTCACTTGTCCACGTTTCCGTTGTGGATCTACATGAAATACGTTATATATATATATATATATATATATATATATATATATATATATATATATATATATATATATATATATATATATATATATATATATATATATATATATATATATATATATATATATATATTACAGTCAAAGATTGAATTTATGCAATTTAAAAAACGACTGATTTTGTTTTAGGAAATTAACCCAATACCTGATTCACTCGGGTAATTTCCAATTTAATTGAAAATTCTGGCCAATTTACAAGTTGCCTGAATAAATCGGCTTTACATCGGATATGGTTTGATTATATAGGAAAGGTGTTGAAATAAAACTAATTTAGGCTTAACTCAGGTTACAAACATTAGGTAAAACAATCTTTAGTGTTTTATATACTGTACATTGATGCAAAAATCAACACCCATAGAATTAATATGTTGACGCTCTTTTAATATTCAATACACATCGATCTGAACAGTTCCGCAGCTTCCCAAGTCACATTTGCTTTTTTACTCAATGCTTTAACCATTTTGTCTCTACCACCACGTCCAGTAACAATGTGAATAAGCTCGATAGCGTTAACCATGTCATCGATGTGAGCAAAATATATATATATGTTAATAAGCCTAACAGTAATCAATACGAATTATAATATAAATATATATATAATTGTATCTTTAACATCGTCAAAATAACCTTAAGAGTGTGCACTACCGACATTAATACCGGGCTGCTAAAACACTTGTAGTGTACTTTTCTTGTTGTTGAAGACAATGATTAATTATTATTTCAACTAAAACCTTGTTGCTCTTATTTTATTTGATATAGATTTTAATGTTACTGCTGTATTTTACTGTAGGCTGTCGTGGTGTTGTCTGTGTCGTACTCACTAGGCATTGTTTTCAAACCTGTTCCCGGCTGCTGAGAGATGCCCGGGTCAGAGGTTACCGCTGTGTTCTTAGCCCAAATTTATATAAGTGCAATGCGCTTCCACTCCTGGTAGAGTCGTGTTAAGCTAGATACAGTTAAAATAGCCCTTTGTTAGCTTTATTACCAACCAGAAAGCTAAAGTTCCATTGTCAGTTTAGCATCCTTAGCATTTTGTTGGTAAATGACACTTGGGACAAGCTCCTTGGGGGACGCTCTCATGTGGAACAAATCATTTGAAATGTGTTCTTCCCTTATAAGAGGCTGGCGTTATCTGATTATGAAATTATCATGCACGGCTACCACGCAGATAACAGTAGTAGTTAATAAAACCTTGTACCTTTAATGCATAATAAGCAAACAAGCTCAGCTCGTTCAATTAGCATATCTCGATATAACTTCTTGACGGATATTCTTCTATATTTTCTGTTGAAGAAGAAGAGAGGTATTATAAGTGAGGCTTTTATAAGTAACTTGTGAGATGAATTATTTTGTCTCTTTTATTCATGCGACATAAATTAAAGCAAAGTTGTTTTGTATTTTTATTTCCTGGGCTACTTTAAGTTTTGTAAGATAATATATGAGCAAATATATAAACTCTTTGGTTGTGATACTTTGTCCAAGTACCAGACAACCTCCGTCCTCTATATTTACTCGATTAGTAGTTATAATCCAAGACCTTATATATAAATATATATATATATATATATATATATATATATATATATATATATATATATATATATATATATATATATATATATATATATATATATATATATATATATATATATATATGCTGATAACCACAAGGAAAGAAGAAAACACGAAGTTCCCAAGCGCTTTCGTGTAATTCACATCTTCAGGGGTGAGTACAGACTAAGGAGAAGTACAAAACAAGGTGTATATATACAGAGGAGGGTGAGATCAGGTCCACAATGGTCAGGTATTAGGTAATGACCCTACTAATCTTTAAATAGCACCGCAACGGTCGGTAGTCAGGTCAGAGGGTAAGGTGACCCAACCTTCTCACCTGGTTACAAATCTTCTTAATTACAAAATTGTCCAGTTTGTACATGCCATTACTCAAATTCATGTTGACTGCTTCGGTATGTTTAATGAGACTAGATTCTATAATGTTCCTACTGTCAATTGAATTACAAGGTAATATTGAGGAGGCATTATCCCAGTCAATGCAATGCTTATTATCCCTCAAATGAACAAACAGAGCATTGGATTCCTGGCCTGTCCTAACATTATATTTATGTTGTTTAAGTCTAGTTTCAAGATCTTTACCTGTCTGGCCTAAGTAAAACATATTACATTCCTTGCAAGGAACTTTATAAATGCAACCAATTGTGTTGTTGGGGGAGTTCTTGATTAACATTTGTTGAACAGTGCATGAGTTTTTAAATGCCACATTGACGTTCCAGGTTTTTAGTTGTAAAGGAATTTGAGAGAAATTTTTGTGAAATGGTAATGCTAAGAGATTCTTATGGTCATGGGTGGGCTTGGGATCAGTTCTATAAAAAGATTTCTTAGTAATGTTCAGGCATTTGTCTATGAAAGATCTAGGGTATTTAAGGTTTGAGCCAATATTATAGATATATTTATATTCCTCATCAATGAATTCCGGGCTGCAAATTCTCAAAGCACGTAAACACATTGTTGAAAATACTGACTGTTTGACTCTATTATGGTGGGCAGAATAATAATGAATGTATGAACACACATTAGTAGGTTTTCTATAAATACTGAACTTAAAAGTGTTACCTATTCTGTGTATCAGACAGTCTAGGAATGGCAATTTACAGTCACCTGGAGAAGCACAGATTGATCAATGATTCCCAGCATGGCTTCACAAGCGGACGTTCTTGCCTAACTAATCTATTAACATTCTTTTCATCAGTTTTCGAATCGGTGGACGAGGGGCACAACTATGATGTGGTATATCTCGACTTTAGCAAAGCCTTCGACAGAGTCCCCCACGAAAGACTAATTAGAAAGGTAGAAGCTCATGGCATCAAAGGTGACATCCTTAAATGGATTAGGGCGTGGTTACAGGACAGGAAACAGCGAGTGAGCATTAACGGCACTAAGTCCCATTGGAGCAACGTCACAAGTGGAGTTCCCCAAGGCTCATTACTTGGACCATTATTATTTATTATATACATAAACGACATAGATATCGGCATAGACAGCAACATAAGTAAATTTGCTGATGACACTAAAATAGGACGTGTTATCAAATCTGACGAGGACTCGGCAAAACTACAGGAAGATCTAAAAAAAATTTTCGAATGGTCTGAAAAATGGCAGATGAAATTCAACGTCGACAAATGTAAAGTACTCAGTATAGGAGATGTAAACAGGGAAACTAGATACCAGATGAACAACGATGCCATAGAGAAATCCGACTGCGAGAGAGATTTAGGAGTAATGATAAGTAGGAACCTTAAGCCAAGTAAACAATGTGTTTTTGCTCGTAACAAGGCAAATAAAGTACTTGGGTTCATACAAAGGAGTGTTAGTTATAAGACTAGCGAGGTCATCCTAAAACTGTATCTTGGGCTTGTGAGACCACACCTGGATTATGCACTTCAGTTCTGGTCACCGTATTACAGAATGGATATAGAATCTTTGGAAAGAATTCAAAGGAGAATGACAAGACTAATCCCGGGCATTAGGAACCTTGAGTATAGAGACAGGTTAAAGCATCTTAATTTGCACTCCCTTGAGAGACGTAGAGCGAGGGGCGACCTGATAGAGGTGTATAAGTGGAAGTCAGGGCTAAACAAAGGCGACATTACAAAGGTACTCAAATTATCCAACCAGGAGCGAACTCGTAACAATGGTTTTAAATTAGACAAATTTAGATTTAGGCGGGAAACAGGTAAACACTGGTTTGGAAACAGAGTAGTGGATGAATGGAACAAGTTACCAAATATCATCATTAACTCGAATACGCTGAATTGCTTCAAACATAGGTTGGATGCTCATATGAGCAATAGGGGTTGGGTGTAAACGGGACTGCCCAGTATGGGCCAATAGGCCCGCTGCAGTTTCCTCCATTCTTATGTTCTTATGTAGTTGTCCGGTCTTCTCGGACTATTCCTTGACTCTGGGTCATGCAGTTCGTTAACTGAGGGTGTGGTTGCTGCATTGGCGACAGCTTCTACACCTTAAAACAAATTCACGCCCAGGTGGCCCTAGGGCCGGCCATCCTCGTTACACGAGGGGCAGCCATTATTAATTAGTGTGTGTGTGTGCTTGTGTGTGAAACAAAACAAACTGAGCAATAAAAGAAGAGCGTCGCTGAGTCATGAATAACAAACAAACACGTGTGGCAGTGAGGAACGACCCACACGACAGCGAGAGACGGGTACAAATGTCACCCAACACACACTCGTCGCAAGTCAACCACACAAAGGCGAGAAACAACAGCAGCAGGATACGATAACACTGATAACAAACACATAAAGAACTAACGCAAGAAAAAGGCAATAAGAAATCTTTGGATGCACATAAACGTCGTGACCACAATGGCTTGAGTTTGGTGTTCCCCTATAGAGGCCACACCAGGAGAGACCAACAAGATACAACAACAATAATATCCAATCTTACACCATTAATGTTCCCCTTTCTCTGTTCTCTCCTGGATTAGCATAATCATAATGGAGGCTAACGCAAGTTTTGTCATATAATTTCATGATTTTTTGTAAAAAAAAAAGAATATCATAGTTTAGATAACTTGAGACAAGAAATCACCACCAGACTCTGAAGAGTTGTAAGATATTGTCATCTTGGCCAACTCTCAGAATACCTTTGGTTCACCACTAGGGATGAACCACCAATCACTACATAACAATGGTTCACCACTAGGGATGGACCATCACTCATTACAGCTATACAACACTGGTTACCACTAGGGATGGACCACCACTCACTACACAACACTGGTTCACCACTAGGGATGAACCAACACTCACTACACAGCACTGGTTCACCACTAGGGATCTAGGGATGGACCACCACTCACTACACAACACTGGTTCACCACAAGGGATCTAGGGATGGACCATCACTCACTACACAACACTGGTTCACCACTAGGGATGGACCCCTCTGCCGTGGTTTACAGCTGGAAGTAGGCCAGGTCGCTCCACCCATCGTAATATACAGTTATGGTCGTGGCAGCTAGAATAAACAAATAAACAATCTTATAAAGGACATAATACAATGACCGAGTTCACCAGTGAGCTATAAATTGAAACAGACAAAAATAAAACGCTAACAAAAAAATCAAAGTCAATATCTTCATCCAGCACCCTGGTCCACGTAACGACCGAAGAGGGGATAATTTTTTATGCTGCATTGAAATCATCATCAGGCTGACCGCGGCGGTATACCTCGCAAATAATGTCAGCGCAGTCCATAAGCTGTCATAAATTGCTGCGGTACAATACGCGTCTCAAGTGAACCAAAGAGAATGTTTTTAGTATCGTCCCAACAAATGACCTTCTTAATGGGGATGCGGAAATGGCTACAGCTTAATTACAATGAGATACGAAGCCGAAGAAGATAGATCTGCCAATAAATAAAGAAGCATTAGGCGAAGCTTGTTGCATGATTAGCTTCACCGTGTTGGAGGTGACAGCTCAGTTACTTTCACCGAGTGGGAATAGGTATATTATAAAGCGATAGGGAGGGAGAGGGGGGGAATGGAGGGTTAGGGGTAGGGAGAATGAAGGAGGCGTGAGTCAAGATGTGGCAGGAGATTAGAGCGAGAATGTTTTCCAGCGAAGGGGAATTGTCTTTAGCACTCGTGGGAAAGTGAACACATATTAGCACTGAAACAAAGAGGGAACACACACGAGTGGAAAGTTTCTTGTACTATGACATGATAATTATCTAGATATATTTCATATGTAAATATACTCGTACAATGAATGAAAAATTGATGGTAATTCTATACGAAGGAAAACTCTTTAAAGAATTAAATGAGGTTTGTGCCACTTCTAAAGCCAGGCGCGAGAGTGTATGTACAGTATGGACAGTATGGTGAGAGTTAGAGTGAAAGAAATAATGATAAAAAATTATAAGAGAAAGAAAAAGAATAAGAAATATTATATGATAGAGACATGAACATAGCAAGAGGGGAGTAAATGAGAGAGAGAGGTAGAGAGACACGGAAGAAATGAGAAAGAGAAGTATAAAGAAAGGAAACGAATGATAAAGAGAGGTAGAGAGAAAGGGAAGGAATAAGACAGAGATAGAGAGAGACAGAAAGTAGATAAGAAAGAAAAGGAGAGAATAAAAGAAACAGGAAATAAATAAGAGACCGATGGAAAAGAGAGACAAAAAGATTGGGTGTGAGAGATAGATAAATGGGAAGAATGAGAGAGTGGGTCAGAGACAGCTGAAGAATAAATGAAACAGGAAATGAGTAAATAATAGATGGGGAGAAAAGGAGAGGAAAATAAAATATAAGAATCGAAACAAAAATAAGCTAGAGATTGATATACATAGCAACACACACACACACACACACACACACACACACACACACACACACACATCGCATTTATGGAGCAGGCTTTGCCATCCGCCAACGCATCCTACACAGGCTAACTGAAATGGCAATTGGGATCAACGAGCGCCTCATTACGCTCCGAGTCCCATTGAATCACTAGGGGGACCGGTGGTAGAAGCGGTACCGTTCTTGCCTCGCAAGCGAGATGTCACGGGTTCGTTTCCCGGGCCGGTGGAAGTTGTTTGGACTTACTTCCTAGCCCCCATTAGTCCCTGTTCACCTAGCAGTAAAGTAGGTACCTGTTGTAAGTCGAAAGTTGCGAATTCGTATTCAGGGAAAGTTGTTGGAGCTTCCAATAACTGGATGACATAAACCACTGACTCTTCAGGCTTCTACGCCATTAAATCGTGAGACATAAAGGCAAACATGAACTTAGCATGCTTCCCTGTTGGGAGCTGTAAACACTTCTGCGCTTCACCTTACACAAGGATGTAGGGGGGTGCCCAATATAAAAAAAAAAAATATAAAAAAAAAAAATAATATTGAATCACTCACACTCATGCCTTTATCGACAGTGCATACGCCCCAACACTGGAGGCAGAGGATGACATCAAGGAGGCCTTTTACGCCGACCTCGACAGTGCTAAAGTCTATCCCCAGAGAAGATAAGGTTGTGCACCTTGATGACTTCAATGCCAGAGTTGGCAGAGATGCTGACATTTGACAGGAAACCATAAGGAGAAGTGGACTAGGCAAATGTAATCGCAACAGCCTACTCCTCCTCACCAAGTGTGCTGCACACCGCCTCACTATCACTAATACCTTGTTTAGGCAAGCCGACAAGTTCAAGAGTTCGTGGCAACACCCATGATCCAAAAACTGGCATCTCATTCACTACATCATTGTCAGAAAAAGAGATCTAAGAGATGTTCTCATCACCCGTGCCATGCGTGGCCCAGACAACTGCGACACTAATCATGGTCTCGTCAAAGCCAAGATCTCACTTCGTGTCGCCCCAAATCGGCGAAGGCAGCAAGCCTCCAGGAGAGGTTTTAACACTAAGCGTCTGGCGGATCAGGTGATACAACAGTGCTTTCAGAGAGCAGCTCGAACATGGGCTGATAAACAACCCGACAACAAGCAACCCAAATCCCAGTGCCGAATGGGATATTCTCGACACTGTCAAGACAAAAGCCTGCAGAGAGACCCTCGGCCAGACCGAAAGAATACACCAGAACATGTTTGATGAAAATGACCCAGAAATGAATTTACTCATCAATG
>NW_024713129.1:38076909-38184409 GCF_018991925.1 Homarus americanus | reverse complement strand
TTTTAAATTTGGGAAAAAGCAATTGGAGATAGGCAGAATGTTCCTCTTCTTAGCCAAAAAAATATTGAGGAAAGGTTGAGAAAATTGTACAGTAGAGGAATTGAACTAAATAAGAACAAGAATGTAGGCAAAAAAGCTGCATTTCAGGTAGAAATGAAAGAGTTGTTTGATATCTGTAGCTGTTATTGTCCCCTTGCCTCCTGTCAGGATGTGAGGTGCATAGTTAAGGAGTGTGACGGATATCACCTGGCATGTAATTGTGTTATAAAAGTTCCCAAACGTGAGGTGCAGTTTCTCCTTGACCAGCGAGGTGATAGGAAGATGAAGATTGCAGGGGTTGACATGAAAGTGACGAAGATGTGGGACAGAGTGACGGCAAGAGAGAAGCATGATGCGGACAGAGTTAGGAGACAGCTTGAGCAAAAACATAGATATCTGGTAGCTGGAGATATTCCTTATGTTGAGGATAATTCAGATGATTCAAGAGATATTCCTCTCGTCAATACTGATGCTGATTTTGTCCCTGATCCAAGGGCTCTGACAGACACCAGTTCACAGAACCGGACAAGACTCCCTACACTGGCTGCCGCTTGTGACCGATACTTGATTAGTGATTATGCTGGAGCTGCCATTGCTACTGCCACCTTAACTGACTATGGCATTATCACAAAGGATGACAAGAGTCAGGTTATTGGACCACATAAGCTGCGGGATGCGAGACAAAAATACCGAATTAAGAGGCAAGAAATTGAGATGGCTAGTTTAGATAATTTGACGTCACTCTATTTTGATGGTAAGAAGACCGCCACTCGTGTGATGATAAAGAATGAGAAGACCGAGAAATGGAGTTCGAGGATGATGGTGAAAGATCACTATGTCATCATGGTTGAGCCTGGCAATGAATATCTCACACATGTGACTCCCAAGACTGGACACGGAAAGCAGATTGCCAAAACTATTCACGAGTTTCTGGTGGAGAAAAATCTAACCCAGCAGCCCATTGTGTGTGTTGGTTGTGATGGAACCAATGTAAATGTAGGATCAGAAAATGGAATCATTCATCATCTTGAAATGTTACTTGGTCACCCGCTCCATTATTTCATATGTCAGCTTCAAGGAAATGAGCTGCCTTTCCGCGCAGTTTTTTATCACTATGATGGTAAACCAAGTGGTCCTGAGCATTGGCGTGGTCCCATTGGAAAGCAGATCAAGGAGTCTTTGTCTGAGCTTCCAGTTGTCGCCTTCCAGCCAGTCAGTTTCCCTGATTTCCCTGTGTTTAATGATGAAGTGGAGAAAGATCTGTCCTGGGATCAGAAATACCTGTATAGGATTTGTAAAGGAGTTATCACAGGTGTTGTTGAAGATGACTTGGCTGCTATTGAGCCAGGCCCTCCCTGTGTGTCAAGGTGGAACACCTTATGGAGAATCCTCAGGCTGTATGTAGCAACATCAAGACCCAGCCATGAGTTGAAAAGAATTGTCATTACAATAATAAAGTTCAGTGCTCCAATGTGGTTTTACATCAAGATACACCCTTACGTAACACACGGCTCAAGGAACGTATTCCAGTCCCTGCTATATATGAAACACCTGAATAGTGAGGAGGAGACGATAGTGAAGAAGGCTGTCCAGAGAAATGCAGACTTCGCCCACACAGATCAACTTCTTCTTGGTATGTGTGCAGATGAGGACATGACTGTTAGAGAAAAAGCTGTCTCAATGATAAGAAAAATTAGAGAGGAGAATCAGCAAAAGGAAGAATGCACTGGCAGATCTGAAGAGGAGGAGGAAGATTCTGATGCTGCTGTTGACGAGAATTTGTTAAACTATACTGATGAGGAGGGTAAAGATGGAGATGGGAATGAGGATGTGCCTCCTGTAGTCAACATGAGAAAGGTGGTGACTCCGAAACTAAAGTGGCAAGCAAAAAACTATCATTCCATGATTAACTGGAGGAATGAACTCAAGACTGAGCCTCCTTACATTGCTTCTCTGTCAAATCTACAGGTTAATGACATTCTTGAGACACCATTAGTGGTGCCCAAGTGGCCAAACAGCACTCAGGCGGTCGAGAGAGGCATAAAAGTGATGACTGAAGTGACGGGATACGAATCGAGAGATGGATATATTAGGCAAAGATTATTGTCTAGGAAAATGATGCCAAGGTGCCGCACAAAAAAGAATTTCAATATGAACTTGTAATGATTTTCTATACGGTGTACCTGTAAAATAACATGTGAATTAAATCGATGTCACCCATGTAAAATTTATCATTATCCTGGAAAACATTAAATGACACCTAATTTTTGGTATACACTAAAAGTTGACAAAAAGTCGTTCGCGATGCGGCAGGGTAAGTATGCATGAAATGGCATGAAATTTTGCACAGGTGTTTGTTACAGCCATACAAACGAGGCCTGAAAAGTGCAGCCTGCAACTCAAATAAAAGTGTTTTTTCCCTGCCCCCTAGGAGGCACATCCTCATTCCCATCTCCATCTTTACCCTCCTCATCAGTATAGTTTAACAAATTCTCGTCAACAGCAGCATCAGAATCTTCCTCCTCCTCTTCAGATCTGCCAGTGCATTCTTCCTTTTGCTGATTCTCCTCTCTAATTTTTCTTATCATTGAGACAGCTTTTTCTCTAACAGTCATGTCCTCATCTGCACACATACCAAGAAGAAGTTGATCTGTGTGGGCGAAGTATGCATTTCTCTGGACAGCCTTCTTCACTATCGTCTCCTCCTCACTATTCAGGTGTTTCATATATAGCAGGGACTGGAATACGTTCCTTGAGCCGTGTGTTACGTAAGGGTGTATCTTGATGTAAAACCACATTGGAGCACTGAACTTTATTATTGTAATGACAATTCTTTTCAACTCATGGCTGGGTCTTGATGTTGCTACATACAGCCTGAGGATTCTACTCCATAAGGTGTTCCACCTTGACACACAGGGAGGACCTGGCTCAATAGCAGCCAAGTCATCTTCAACAACACCTGTGATAACTCCTTTACAAATCCTATACAGGTATTTCTGATCCCAGGACAGATCTTTCTCCACTTCATCATTAAACACAGGGAAATCAGGGAAACTGACTGGCTGGAAGGCGACAACTGGAAGCTCAGACAAAGACTCCTTGATCTGCTTTCCAATGGGACCACGCTAATGCTCAGGACCACTTGGTTTACCATCATAGTGATAAAAAACTGCGCGGAAAGGCAGCTCATTTCCGTGAAGCTGACATATGAAATAATGGAGCGGGTGACCAAGTAACATTTCAAGATGATGAATGACTCCATTTTCTGATCCTACATTTACATTGGTTCCATCACAACCAACACACACAATGGGCTGCTGGGTTAGATTTTTCTCCACCAGAAACTCGTGAATAGTTTTGGCAATCTGCTTTCCGTGTCCAGTCTTGGGAGTCACATGTGTGAGATATTCAATGCCAGGCTCAACCATGATGACATAATGAAATGAGAAAAGGCTGATAATCAATATAGACATAGCACCATACTCATCTGCAACAAGACAACTTAAATGAAATAAGAGATATGAAAAAAAAGTTGATAAACACTGAACAGAACATTGCACCGCCACAGCGGCTGTTTGGCTAGTACTGTAGGTAAATTTAAAAATTTCAGTAGAAAATGCGGCAGACTAAACCTCGACATATCAGCTTCAAATTTGGCATGGAGTCTTAGATATGTATAAGGAACAATGCCTGAAGAGTGCAGCTTTGAGCAAAATTTCACTGCCCCCTACTGTGCAATATGTAATTTTTGTGGGGGCACGGGAGGGGGGGGCGGCAAACTCAAGGGCCGCCCCGGGCGGCACACACTCTAGCTACGCCACTGGCTAATTCCCTCCCTGTGGCAGCATCAGTGAGTGAGCGTGTGTGGGTGTACCGGCGGTGTCTGTTCTGCAACAACGGGGAGGCGGACGTCCAACTTATCCAAGACTGGAACCTCACATCCCCTCCCCAGCATACTGATGAACTCTTCTTTAATGGTTAGTTTTACTTTCAAATCGCGCTGTTTTATACAAACTTCTGTCGGAAGGAAACAAGTTGCCCGTAAATATATATATATATATATATATATATATATATATATATATATATATATATATATATATATATATATATATATATATATATATATATATATATATATACCGAATTGTGTATACACATGTGTATGAATTTTGCAGAAAATAATGTTTCCTTAGGGTGGTGTAATGTTCAGCATCTTCGCTTTGCAAACTAGTGGTCTCGGGTTCGATTTCCAGCCAAGGTGAAACTATGGGTCATTTGTCTCTGTCTACCCAACAGTGAGTTGCCATGCCTGGCTTATTCCTTGACGCTAGGTCTTATTCTCGTTAAGAACATAAGAACATAAGAATGGGGGAAACTGCAGCGGGCCTATTGGCCCATACTGGGCAGTCCCGTTTACACCCAACCCCTATTGCTCATATAAGCATCCAACCTATGTTTGAAGCTATTCAGCGTATTCGAGTTAATGATGATATTTGGTAACTTGTTCCATTCATCCACTACTCTGTTTCCAAACCAGTGTTTACCTGTTTCCAGCCTAAATCTAAATTTGTCTAATTTAAAACCATTGTTACGAGTTCGCTCCTGGTTGGATAGTTTGAGTACCTTTGTAATGTCCCCTTTGTTTAGCCCTGCCTTCCACTTGTACACCTCTATCAGGTCGCCCCTCGCTCTACGTCTCTCGAGGGAGTGCAAATTAAGATGCTTTAACCTGTCTCTATACTCAAGGTTCCTAATGCCCAGGATTAGTCTTGTCATTCTCCTCTGAATTCTTTCCAAGGATTCTATATCCATTCTGTAATACGGTGACCAGAACTGAACTGCGTAATCCAGGTGTGGTCTCACAAGAGCAAGATACAGTTTTAGGATGACCTCGCTAGTCTTGTAACTAACACTCCTTTGTATGAACCCAAGTACTTTATTAGCCTTGTTACGAGCAAAAATACATTGTTTACTTGGTTTAAGGTTCCTACTTATCATTACTCCTAAATCTCTCTCGCAGTCGGATTTCTCTATGGCATCGTTGTTCATCTGGTATCTGGTTTCTCTGTTTACATCTCCTATACTGAGTACTTTACATATGTCCACGTTGAATTTCATCTGCCATTTTTCAGACCGTTCGAAAAATTTGTTTAGATCTTCCTGTAGTTTTGCTGAGTCCTCGTCAGATTTAATAACAAGTCCTATTTTAGTGTCATCAGCAAATTTACTTATGTTGCTGTCTATGCCGATATCTATGTCGTTTATGTATATAATAAACAATAATGGTCCAAGTTCTGAGCCTTGGGGAACTCCACTTGTGACGTTGCTCCAATGGGACTTAAAGCCGTTAATGCTCACTCGTTGTTTCCTGTCCTGTAACCACGCCCTAATCCATTTAAGGATGTTACCCCTGATGCCATGAGCTTCCACCTTTCTAATTAGTCTCCCGTGGGGGACTCCGTCGAAGGCTTTGCTAAAGTCGAGATATACCACATCGTAATTGTGCCCCTCGTCCACCGATTCGAAAACTGATGAAAAGAATGTTAATAGGTTAGTTAGACAAGAACGTCCGCTTGTGAAGCCATGCTGGGAATCATTGATCAATCTGTGCTTCTCCAATAGAGTTTGAAATGATTGCTTCCAGTAATTTGCCTACTATTGATGTTAGACTGATAGGGCCGTAGTTAGAGGATAGTGATCTATCCCCCTTCTTGAAAATCGGTATTACATTCGCTATCCTCCAGGATTCTGGTACTACATCTGTTTTTAAGGACATGTTAAACAACTTTGCTAAGGGCATACTAAGCTCTTCCTTACATTCCTTTAATACTCTGGCAAATATCTCATCGGTACCAGGTGACTTATTAGGCTTTAGTTTGTCTATTTGCTTACCAACATCGTTACTAGTCACTACTATCTCGCTTAATTTGTTTTCTTCACTATCTCTGAATAGAGTCGGTGCCTCGGGTATCATGTTTAAATTTTCTGTGGTGAAAACTGTTGAAAAATATTTATTCAAATTATTGTTCATTTCTCTGTCGTTATCAGTGAGCTCGCCGGCGTCGGACCGTATTGGTCCAATCATTTCTCGTGTTTTAGTTTGATACATTTGGTAGAATCCTTTGGGGTTTGTCTTTGCCTCCCTTGCTCTCCTTACCTCGTTATTCCTCTTTACTTTCCTTATCTCGGTTTTAACCCTACTCGCCAATACCCTATAATAGTCCCGGAGGTGAATTTCGCCCCGATTTATCCTTCTACCTATAGCCTTCCTTTGGCCGATGATGTTCTTTAAATAATTATTTATCCATTTAGGGTCATTGTTGTCTGATCTGAGTTACGGTCTAGTTGTTGTGTTGGCCAATGTCTATAGAAGAGGTCATCCCATACCGGACCTAAAATGCACCCCAGCTTGCACAGGACGTCAGAGGGTAGGAAGGTCGAGAAACTCCTCCCTCAGTCGGCTGCAGATACTATTGTGAAAACTGGTGCTCTGTGTCACACAATTCCCGCTAATTGTGTAGTGTTTGGGTGTAATTCTTTATTCAAACGAGAGGGAAATATACGCTTTCATATATTTCCTAAAGATAACAAACTAAGATACAGTGAATAAAACCTCCTAGGGAGAAAAAACACCATTAATACTGTTAATGGCCGGACCTGCTCGGTGGGCATTGAACAGCGTTGCCAGAGGCTGACAGAATATGCAGAACACTGTAAAAATATTTTGATAACTATTGAATATGAATTTTATATATTTTTAATAAGTTTACAATACATTTTTCCCTAGAGATTCCGTAAATAATATCAAAAGCAAATAAATCTATGCGCTCTGGCAGTGTTGTATAATGAATTGGAAATTCTGTCAGCCTCTGCCAATGAGTATTTAGGGCACTCGGCACTGCCTCTAACACTGCTCTCTGCTTTCTCTAAGAACACAAAAACGTATTGAATGGAGGAAACTTCAGAGGGCCTATTGGCCCATACTAGGCAGTCATTTTACACCCAACCCATATCGTTCACTTGTCATGTCAGGTCATAACTCCTGTCACCTCATGTGTACATTATTAATATAATGAGCACAGCAGGAAGTAAAGGATATCCTGTAGGAAAATCTATAGCTATAATTCTTTCTCTCCCTCTCTATTCGTCTATGTCCTATCTGTCATAGGAACATTTATAGTTGCAGACAAGTTAGCGGCTGTCATCACAGACATTATGTACTGAGAGAAAAGGCCAAAAGAGGGCTGTAAAGAAATTGATTATACATGGCACCAGAGAAAGAACTTGAGGAAGAGAAACCAGTTCTGATCACTGAGGATCTACAACGTCAATTGGATTATGTAGGAAGGACAGAGATGTTCTTCTCATTGAAAAAAAGAGAATGGGAGAAGGAGAGGATTTATTTGCATGAGCAGATATAAATAATGGTTTTATTAAGGCTACTGCCACGACTAAAAATATTATTGGTAGTTATTGTTTCCTCTCCTCAAGTAATTTTTTTTCTTGGATGATATCCCTGCAATATACTAGTCTGAAGAGGATATCAATCAGGCATTGACCCTTCGCAGTTTAAGCCCGAAAGCCTATCGCGACTTGCCTGATAGAAAGTAATTTTCCTTTTCGTCTATCAGTACACTACATCGTTGGATTTCTAAACTCAATGTGGAACCAGGTGTGTTGTATGTAGTTCTGCAACTGTTGTACCATAAATGTGAGTCTATGGATGACCGTAACCGTCTACGTGTTTTACCTTTTGATGAAATAAGTGTCAGTGAAATTAACCCTTGTCACGTGATGTTATAATTCCTGTCACCCCACCTCACACCTGCAGGCAAAGGCAACACCTATGATCACCTGTCCTGCCTACCCCCCCCCCCTATAATCTGGTGTCAGTGGCGATAACACTTGTCATTTGTTGTCATCATAACTCCTGTCACCTAACGCCTACATTATTAATATATATATATATATATATATATATATATATATATATATATATATATATATATATATATATATATATATATATATAAAACTTCAGCAATGGACTTGTTACGTGGAAAGCCTAGTTTCATAACGAAGAGGAGAACCAGGGAAAACACAAACATCTTGACTAAGTTGGGTTTTGTAGGTTCTGATGATGGAAAATGATTTTTCCGAAACGTCAGTGATTATAGAAACACAACTTAGTAAAGATGTTTGTGTTTTCCCTTCTTCTCCTCTTCGTTATATATATATATATATATATATATATATATATATATATATATATATATATATATATATATATATATATATATATATATATATATATATATATATATATATATATATATATATATATATATATATATATTATATATATATATATATATATATCTTGATAAAATCATGAAATATATATATATATATATATATATATATATATATATATATATATATATATATGATATATATATATATATATATATATATATATATATATATATATATATATATATATATATATATATATATATATATATATATATATATATATATATATATAACGAGAACAACAGTGAGGAAAGGATCTTCTGTAGGTAACTGCACATATAGTTATAATTTACCTATCGTAAGCTGCATTTATCTATAAATAAAGCTCGAACTGAAATGCATTGTTTTTTCTTATAACTTTTCCTTCTCTGGTACTGCATATACAGGTATATTCTGTATCACTCAGTCCACTGACTGGTGTCCTTAACTAATTATATGCAATATTAGACGCTCTACTAGTATTTTTCCTTATGTGAAATAATGAGAAAACAAAGCAGAGTATGTAGAATCGTAAAATGTTCTGTTTATGCGGGGTGAGATGTAGACGAGGGAGCGCATGAGTTGTGTTCTGACCTTGCTAGAGGAAAGGTCACGGCCGATTTAGCTCCCGGGGATTAATTGTCAGCAATGGCTAGCGTTAGCTGTAGCAGGTTTGTGCCCTTCTGAGGGCCATGTCAGTGAAGGTGAGGGACGAAAATTTTAAATTAAAGGAAGTACTTACGAGGGTGAAAGAGGAAGACACGAGTCAAGGAAAGCCCATGTCTGACGAATACACAGTCGAATGAAGGGTTGTGAGAAAAGGAACGACCAAACTGGAGGTGAAAATAGACACCAAGAAAACGACAACAGCTAGGTGTACTTACTCTTTCAGTCCTTAGATAGACGGATTGGACGGTAACATAGTCAGGGACAAGTCGAACAAGGATAGTACGAAAATCTTAATTGTTGGGGATTCTCAGGTACGTTACCTGGATAGAGCCTTTTGTGCTATCGAACGTATTATGGTGAAGGGAGGGATCCCTATCACATTTGGTGTCTGCCTAGAAGGAGATTTGTCAATAAATGGTTACAAGGACAGTTGGTGTCAATGGTCGTTTTGACAGATATTGCAAGTCAATATCAGTCCCATTCATCGGGACAACTTTTAAGGCAGAAGGGACCTTTATGGGGTACATTTGTCTAGGGAGGGGGTGGCAACACTGGCTGGCTCTCTCGAGACGGCAGTATAGAATATGTCGAAGTCTTTAAACTGATCGGGGAACATGTGAACAAGAGGATCGAGGAGACTGCAGTGGGAGCAAGTAAACAAAATGAAAAGTTATAGATAAATAATGCTTGGAATGATGATAAAACTAAATTAGGCAGGGAGTTAAAACCTAAACGCGATGAGAGGACTCAGATCATAACTAACTTAAATGTCTACTACCCAGACAGTAGAAGTATGAGAAATAAATTTGATGAAGTCAGGGCGTTGGTATGTACCGAAAAAAAATATATAATAGTTTTCACCGAAACATGGATAAAATTAGACTCACGTGAGTTACCTGTCGAATACCAAATTAAAGGTTACAAGCTATTCCATGTCGATAGGCAGATTAGGAAAGTGGGCGGGGTATCAATCTACAGTATGTCAGGGATAATCTGAAGTGTGAAAAAAAAACACATTAATAAATAAGGGGTCTGCAATAGGCCGGTTGGCCTGTACATGGCAGCTCTTGTCGAGAGTTACAACCACTCTCTATTGTCCATGAATCTATCTAGCCTCCTTTTAAAACTTTACAGCGTCCCAGCACTTACTACAAAGTTGCTAAGCTTGTTCCACTCATCAACCACCATATTTGTGAACCAGTTTCTTCCTATCTCCCTCCTAAACCTAAACTTATCCAACTTAAATCCGTTGCTATGAGCCCTATCCTGCTCAGATATTATAAGAACTTTATCTATATCTCCTTTATTGATTCATTTCACCCACTTAAATACTTCTGCCATATCTCCCCACACCCTTTGCCTTTCTAGGGAATGCAAGTTTAGTTTCTTTAATCTTTCTTGACAGGGGAGTTTTCTAAGTCTCGGAATCATTTTCGTCATTCTTCGCTGCACCAACTCCAGTGAATTGATATCCATTCTATAATAAGGGCACCAGAACTGAACAGCATAAACAAGTTGCGGCCTGACTAACGCAATATATAATTGCAATAGGACCTCCGCACTCTTATTACTTACACTTCTAGATATAAAATCTAATACTGTGTTTGCCTTATTTCGAACATACACGCACTGTTTTCTATGCCGAAGGTCCAGGCTTACGAGTACCCCTGAGTCTCTTTCACAAGTCGACTTCTCTAGTTTGATGTTGTTATAGCTGTATACATTGACATTATTTGTTCTTCCAATATTAGTACGCTGCACTTGCTGGTGTTGAATTTAATTTGTCTTTTTTCTGACCATTCCTGCAGTTTATTTAAATCCTCCTGTAGTGCATTTCCACCCTGCCCCCCTGAATTAATCTGCCGCCCTATTTTGGTGTCATCCTCAAACATGCTTATGTCACTGCTGATCCCAGTATCAAGATCGTTTATGTATATTATGAACAAGAGTGAGCCCAGTACTGACCCCTGGGGAACCCCACTAGTTACACAGTCCCACTCAGATTTAAAACCATCTACGCTGACCCTCTGTGTTCTATCAGTGAGCCATGATTTTATCCACTTAAAACTTTCCTCTCGAAACCATTTACCTTAATTTTTCTCAGAAGCCTCTAGTGCGGTACTCTGTCCAATGCTTTGCTAAAGGCTAAGAAATAACATCGTAATTTTCGTCATTATCTACTACCTCATAGACTTTGCAAAAAAAACGTTAGCAGATTTGTCAGACTAGATTTTCCCTTTGTAAATCCATGTTGAGAGTTGTAGATTAATTTGTTTTTCTCTGAATGCTATCGGATGCTATTTGCTATAATTGATTCCCAAAATTTCCCCACTACTGACGTCAAACTAATCGGCCGGGAATTTGACGCTGATGCTCTGTCTCCCTTTTAGAATATGAATCTTACATTTGCCTGTCTCCACAAGTCTGTCACAACTCCCATGTCTAATGATTTTGTAAATAAATTTACGAAGGGTCTGCTAATCTGTTCCTTACACTCTTTTAATACCCAAGGGAAAATTTCATCCGGCCCTGGGGATTTTGTCTTCTTTAATTTATTTATCTTCTTAAGAACATCCTCTTTTCTGATAGTGATATTCTTTTGTTTCCCTTCTTCATTTCCCCTAAATATCAGTTCCACCTCTGGCGTTTCCTCATGAATTTCTTCTGTGAAAACTGAAAGAAGTAGCTGTTTAATGCTTTGCTTATTTCCTCACTATCATCGATTAGTTCCCCTATCTCTGAATTTAAGGATCCCACGTTGTCCTTGACCTTTGTCCTATATACCTGGAAAAATCGGATTCGCCTTGGATTTTCTTACTATCCTGATTTCGTAGTCCCTCTTTGCCTTCCGTACATTTTTCTTAACATTCCTAGATAGTTCCTTATACCTATCTCTGAGATGCTCCACCCCTCCATCAAATTTCTAATAAATTTCTTTCTTTATTCCTATGTCATGTTTAATTTTTTTGGTCATCCGCCTTAGCTCATTTTCATTTGACCTAATTTTTCTGTATGGTATATTTTGGTCCTGTGCTTTACGTAGTATACTAGTGAATTTAGTATAGTCGCAATCAACTGCTGTGTTGCTGGTGACCTCACCCATTCCTACCGGAACTGACCTGTCTGTTCCCAGGTAACTTCACCTAGGTACCTTTTAAACTCCTTATAATCAGCCGATCGAAAGTCTGGGTCTCTCACCATATTGTCATTATTTTTCGTTTCACAATTTAGGGTAAACCTGATTTCTCTGTGATCACTGTTTCCTAGTTCTTCCCCTATTGTGATATCTCTGAAAACATTTTCTTTATTTGTTAATACTACATCTAATATATTGTCACCTCTAGTAGGTTCTGTAATTATTTGTTTTAAGAAAATGTCCTGTACTGCATCTAGGAAGTCTTCAAATTAATAGTCACCTATAATGTTGTCCCAGTCAATATTTCAGAAGTTGAAATCCCCCATAATGCACAGGTTGTTGTATCTTGCTGCCCTACACATTTCCTCCTATATGGGCTGAGCTGCTTCTTTCCCTAGATTTGGGGGCCTGTAAATCCCACCTATAATTATTTTTTCTCTTCCTTCTGCAATTTCTACCCATACAGACTCAGTCCTATTTCACCCTTTATTGTATTATTAATATATTTTAATGTATCCCTGGCGAATAGTGCAACCCTTCCCCTCTTCCTAACCTTCCATCCTTGTGAAAAAGGTTGTACCTTCCATGTGATACTCTGCTAAAAAGTTGCTATGATGTCTATATTCTCAGTACAGTACATACAACCTCTCTCAACAGGTCTATTTTATTTCTAACTCTCCTACTGTTTGTATAGTATACATTTAAACCTACCCCAAGACTCAATACTTGGACCATTATTATTTATTATAAGATTATAAGATCGTGGGTTCGAATCCTGGTGGGGGTGAGGTGTTGATTATATGTAGAAGTCTGCGTGCTTTATTGGGCTAATGAAATATATATGGATCCTCGTGTTTCGAAGCCGGATTTGGTAAAACGTTGCTCTAATCACTTAAGCGGCACGGGTGGTCCCCATTAGATGTTCTTGGTGCCATAAGCTCGTTGAACAGGCTTTGTGTGAAATATAACAGAGTCTAGGACTACTTTTAGTGTCCTGGTGGCCCAGAGGTAGCATTCCCCAGTCACAATTATAAGATCGTGGGTTCGAATCCTGGTGGGGTGAGGTGTTGATTATATGTAGAAATCCGCGTGCTTTATTGGGCTAATGAAATATATATGGATCCTAGTGTTTCGAAGCCGGATTTGGTAAAACGTTGCTGTGATCACCTAAGAGGCACGGGTGGTCCCCATTAGATGTTCATGGTGCCATAAGCTCGTTGAACAGGCTTTGTGTGAAATATAACAGAGTCTAGGACTACTTTTAGTGTCCTGGTGGCCCAGAGGTAGCATTCCCCGGTCACAATTATAAGATCGTGGGTTCGAATCCTGGTGGGGTGAGGTGTTGATTTTATATATATATATATATATATATATATATATATATATATATATATATATATATATATATATATATATATATATATATATATATATAATCACAAGGACACTAAAAGCAATCCTAGACTTTGTTATATTTCACACAAAGCCTGTCCTTGTGGCATGGTGCTAGCGTTCCCTGCTCACACGCAATTGGTCGTGGGTTCGAGTCCTGGCTGGGTGAGGTTGTTGATTATATGTGGAAGTCCACGCATTTAAATGGCTAATGAAATATATATGGAACCTCGTGTTTCGAGGCCGGATTTTGTAAAATGTTACTCTGATCACCTAAGAGGAACGGGTAGTCCCCAATTGGAGGTTCACGGTGCCATAAGATCGATCAACAGGCTTTGTGTGAAATATAACAAAGTCTAGGAATGCTTTTAGTGTCCTGGTGGTCTAGAGGTAACGTTCCCCTGTCACACACATAAGATTGTGGGTTTGAGTCCTGGTGGGTTGAGGTGTTGATTGTATGTAGAAGTCCGCGTGCTTTATTGGGCTAATGAAATATATATGGATCCTCGTGTTTCGAAGCCGGATTTGGTAAAACGTTACTCTGACCACCTAAGTGATACGGGTGGTCCCCATTAGAGGTTCACGGCGCCATAAGCTCGTTGAACAGGCTTTGTGTGAAATATAACAAAGTCTAGGATTGCTTTTAGTATCCTGGTGGTCCAGCGGTTAGCGTTCCCCGGTCACAGTCATAGGCTTGTGTGCCGTGGGTTCGAATCCTGGTGGGTTGAGGTGTTGATTGTATGTAGAAGTCCGCGTGCTTTATTGGGCTAATGAAATATATATATATATATATATATATATATATATATATATATATATGATAAAAGGTTGGTATTACAATTTTTTTGGATAACAATTAATTGGATAATTTCATTTATGGTGTTATTCTGAATTCTAGCTTCGGTTAGTCGATATTCTTGAATTATGTTTATTAGGTAATCCTCTATTTGGGAATAGTCCAAGTCCAGTGAAAGTCCATTTCTTTCATAGAGAAAGCGGAAAACAATTAGACATGAGAGAGAGAGCTGCATAAGTGATAAGAAGTTACGTATATTGCTATTTTTGTTCCTGTTCTGTTGATTCCTTACTCCTAGCTCCCTCTACCCCATCTCTACCTATTTCCCTCTACCCCATCTCTACCACAGTCAAAAAGACAGAACGGGAAGACATAAATAGATTATCGATGTTGAAATCTGGCGTCAGTAGCCTTGAGAGCCACGGATGTTATCCAGGTGTCACTTTGATGTGTGTCTGTGTGTGTGTGTGTGTGTGTGTGGGCGTGTGTGTGTGTATGCGTGTGTGTGTGTGTGTGTGTGTGTGTGTGTGTGTGTGTGTGTGTGTGTGTGTGCGTGTAATAAAATATATATTATTGAAATATGTTTATACATTATAAAAATATTTGTTATATAGATATAAAAATTCCAAGCTCTACAAATCCGCAACATTCATATCTTCTCCATAGATGCGTGTTATGACATCTGTAGGTTATGCATCTAAGCTACTGTGCCAAGTAGCAACCTTGTAAATAAGCTACTGTGCCGAGTAGCATTTATATATATAATTACATGGCAACACTGCACGCGTTATGTGGCAACATTGCCCGGAGGCTGCCATATGGCAAGGCAGTCTCAGTCTGACTGTGTGAGCCGTGCATGGCACATGCTAGTCACCACTTGTATTTCTCTCATCCATAATAAACGGACTTCAGTGTTACACGGTGTTTCCCTACCCATCACTGCACTCTTCAGGGAACACTTGTAACCATCATGGCGCAGTGACTAGGATCTGTGGACGTACAAGTGTGTGAACGATGGACAGTTAGCCGGCGATGTGATGTGAGCGTCGACTCTTAGTGTGTTGTGTTGTGTTGCGCTGTGTTTCGCCGAGATGTGCAGTGTTGGGCCGTCACAGTGCTTTTTAGTGACGGTGGCAGTGTTAGTGTCAGTGTATTAGTGTGTGTCTAGAGCTGAGAGTTGAGCATTGGCGTGTTTTTTGTGGTACCCACGGAGCACGCAGGCATACACCCTTCTCGTGCGACATCCGGGGGGATACTGACGGTCTTGCCTCCGCCAGCCACCAAGCTCCACTCTCTGAGACACACACACACACACACACACACACGCACGCACGAACTCACTCACAGATAGAACAGTGGACTCTATGCGTTATTTCTGCGCTGTTTATGTCATATATATGTGGTTCGAGCTGTTGAGGTGCCACTTTATATACTAAACAGTGCAGTCCACGCACACACTAAGATGGGCGGTAAGAAGGGACAACGTCAAGATGGGAGACACGACTCCCCACCACCTTCCCCTCCACCGGGTGCAGACTCTCATCCTCCACCTCCAGTGACGGACATTGCCACAATTCTGAGGTGGATGGACGACCGGGACGAGAGAAGCAGAGAGATGGAACTTCAGAGGGAGGAGACACGAAGAGAGGAGGAAAATTTGCGTTTTGAGCCACTATTGGCGACCCTGACACTAACCCACCCTCCCTCACTCACAGGTAGCGCGCATCAAGGCGCCAATATCCTCCCTCCTCCACCACACCAGCGTCCTCCAGGTACTCTTGCCTCCAAACAAACAGCTCCCAAGGCATCTGTTCAACCCCCACCCGCCCTCTCACCAGACGTCACGTTTCAGCTTTTTCGTGAGTGGAGGCGGCGTTGGACAGATTACTCCACGATGGTGGACCTTGACAGCATGCCTCCAAACAAACAGCTCATCCAACTGCGGATGTGTTTGTCGCTGGAGACCCAGAGAGTTTTGGAGCACACGTTGCAAGTGCCTCCCGATTCTAAATCTTCAGTGACGGATGTGCTCGACCTTTTACAGGAACACATTTTAGGTCAGAATAACGAGGCTTTGCATCGCTGCGCCTTCACCAGCTGCAAGCAGGCGGAGAACGAATCCTTTGACGACTTTTTTGTACGCTTGAAGAGTTTGTCAGAGGAGATCGACGTCTGCAAGGCGCACAGCCGGGAATGTGAGGAAACCTGGATCAAGCACGGGATCTTGACAGGTGTCAGGCAGGAAGAGTTGGTGCAGCGACTCATCCCCCTGGACGCTTCCTCGACACTCCAGGTGGTAGTGACTGAATGTCGGTCGTACGAGGCCACCAAGTCCGCCACCTCTGCCTCACGGGCCCCACCTGCTGTGAGAGCTATTACAATACAAGAAGGGTAAGAAGGCGGCCAACAACGTGAAGGCTGCCGCAAGTTCTTCCACGCCTCCGCCTAGTGCTTCCTGTGGCAGCTGTGGAAAGCAGCACAGCCCCAAGACTTGCCCGGCCACCGAGGCACTGTGTTGTGGATGTGACCGTAAGGGCCACTGGTCTAACACAGACAGGTGCCCTGCACGAGGCCGCAAGTGTCAGGCCTGCGGTCGCTATGGACACTACAACAAGTGCTGCCGCCAACCCAAGCCCAAAAGCCCGAGACGAGGAGGAAAGCAGCGCACTTCCCTCGGGGTGGTTCGTACGCAGCCCCCTCCAGATGGCCCACGCAGCCCCAAGCAGCAGCAGAGTCACATCAGGAGGGTGGAATCGACAACACGCCCCAGGGCTACCCCTTCCCCCGCCATCCGCGTCGCCGTCACACACGGTGATGTGTCGGGTCACATCGAGGTGATACCGGACACCGGCGCTGATACTACAGTGATTGGGTTGAAGCACCTCCAGAAACTGGGCCTCACCAAACGCGACCTGGGACCACCGCCGCAGCTGCAGTACTACAATGCGGACGGTTTCCAGATGCCGGACGCTGTGGGCTCCTTTCAAGCTGAGATCACCTACGGCGACAAGTCGTGTCACGGATGGATCGACGTGCAGCCTACTCTCGCTACACCCTTGTTGTCGTGGGAGCACTGCAAGGAGTTAGGCGTGGTGCCCAGAGACTTTCCCGAGCAGATCCCAGCTGCTCGGTACACCGCCAGCAAGGTGCGTGAATCAACGAGCGACGCGCCTGGTGCTGCCACACCGAGCTGCCCAGAACCCGCGTCCACTCCCACCTACACAGGACGCTCCCCTGCCCAGATCCTGTATGGTCACCCTCTCCACTCTTGCGTTCCTGCACACACCAAGGCCTTTTTGAAGGACTGGCAGACCAGAGCCGAGAGCTGCGACCGCCGCGCCGCTACACGTGCCCAGGACGCCAAGGCTCGGTATGACGACCGTGCCCGCCCTCTTCAGCCAGTGGAGATTGGTGCCCTTGTCCGCGTCCAGGACCCGACGACGACACGTTGGGACAAGGTGGGCATAGTGATGGGCGTCGGCCAGTCGCGGGACTACAAGGTCAGGATGCCGAGCGGCCGTGTCTGGCGGAGGAACCGCCGCTTCCTCCGGCCAGTCCCACCCCCTGCTGCTGGCCCCCTGACCGAGGACGAGTCACCTACACCTCACGAGGATCTACCCCACAGTGCACCTCGACGCTCGGAGCGACTTAGGACTAAGAAGTCCGCTCAAGACAAAGACTATGAACGTGAGGAGGGAGGGAGATGTAGGTTATGCATCTAAGCTACTGTGCCAAGTAGCAACCTTGTAAATAAGCTACTGTGCCGAGTAGCATTTATATATATAATTACGTGGCAACACTGCACGCGTTATGTGGCAACATTGCCCCGAGGCTGCCATATGGCAAGGCAGTCTCAGTGTGACTGTGTGAGCCGTGCATGGCACACGCTAGTCACCACTTGTATTTCTCTCATCCATAATAAACGGACTTCAGTGTTACACGGTGTTTCCCTACCCATCACTGCATTCTTCAGGGAACACTTGTAACCATCAACATCCATCACTACTACACACACAATCACTGAACCATGCAACCACACAGACAACCACTTAACCATACAATTGCACAGACAACCACTTAACCATATGCTCACACAGACAACCACCTAACCATACAATCACACAAACAGCCATTTAACCATGCAATTACACAGACAACCACTTGTTCATACAATCACACAGATAACCACTTAACCATTGTAAAGGACTGGGACTTAGGGATAGAAATCCCTTACCAGACTAATCAGGATCTTAAAAGAGGAAAGTCAAGGACCATGGTTTTCTGAGGAATAACAAACAACCGTTTGAGATTGACATCTCTTTACTATAAAAAATATAACACAAAACTATGACTCTACTCAACAAACATCAAGTAACAATTACGGGAGTCAAACAATTAATGCAGTCAACAGTTAATGGAGTCAAACAATTAAGGGAAGCAAACAATTAAAGGAATCAAACATATAATGGAAGTCAGCAATTAATGGAATCAAACAATTAATGGGAGTCAACATCTGATAGAATCGAACAATAAAAGGGCGTCAGCAATTAATGATATCAAACAACAATAGGATCAATCAATGCACGGATATTTCCTACGGCAGTGGCCCTGGGGAAGGTTCTGGAACACAGTGATCCACTCTCAGGGGGATGGCAGGAGAACACTTGGGCACACACGGAGGAGATGAACTGACGGTCTTGGTATGGGTTACAGAGGATTGATGGACGATAGGTGAAGGTCTGGGGACACAGCCCACGAGTCCCGAGCCTTGATGAGATCACAGCCAGAATTTGACGAACAGCGGGGGAGGTAGTGACTGTATGTCGGCTAGGGTGAATCTGAGCCGGTGACACAGGTAGCAGCGCCGTTCATACCTCTGTCCAACCCCCCAAGTAGGGGTCGCACCAGCAAATTAGCGAGTGTGCAGCGGTAACGGGCAGGAAGATCGTTTCCGCTCTTACAACCATACAATCACACAGACAACCACTTAACCATACAATCACACAGGCAGCCACTTGTACAATCACACAGACAACCACTTAACCATACAATTACACAGACAGCCAATTAATCATACAACCACGGAGACAACCAATTAGCCATACAACTTGCAGACAACCATTTAACCATGCAACTTACAGTCAACCGTATAACCATACAACCACACAGACAGTTAATTAACTAAATAATCTACAAAGATAACCACTTAACCATACAACCATAGAGGCAGCCGAATAACCAAACCATACAACCATACAGACAACCAAATAACCATAAAACTTACAGAGACAACTAATTAACCATAAATCCAATCATGTAACCACTTAACTATACAGCAACACAGACAACTACCTAACCATACAAGCACACAGACAACCACTTAACCTTACAATCACACAAACACCCACTTAACCACTTAACAACCAAAGATACAACCAAACACACGACGACACTAGTCTCTCATAAGCTCAAGAGGAACAAACAGTTACTACCTGTCTAGATAGATGTACAAATGATGATTATAAAAAGCTATCAACACTGAGGCTCTTGTGGTAGCTGACTCTACATGACAAGACAGACGGTGAAATATATACTGTAGTGTATACAATATATAGATGTTGTGGAGAGTCAAAAGAAGTTTGAGATAATGGAAGGAAAGGAGTCAACACCGGGTATAGAGCACTTGGTTGTGTGAGGATTAGGTATTAATAGAGTGACTGTCTGATATGTAGTGGATACTCGAGTTGTATAAAAAATATATGAAATATGAAGGGTACAGCTTATTGTTGGTTGTATTGAGTACAGTTTATGGAATGCTATTGGCTGTATGACGTGTAATTAATACTGTTGTTTGCATAAAACTATTAGTTTTGTAGTACTTTGGTTTGTGTATTACTGTTGATTGTGTAATACTATTTGTTGTATAATAACGTTGGTTGTATGGTATTATGGTTGAATAATACTATTGGTTGTATAATAATGTTGTTTGAGTGATACTGATAGTTGTCAGGTATTTTTGCATGCTATAATAATGTTATTGTTGTATGACGCTATTAATTTATTGCGCAATTAGTTATATATTACATTTGTTGTATAATACAATTATTATATAACACTAGTTTTGTTTGGCACTACATTAGTCATGAAATATTACTGTTTCTATAATACTTTAAGTTGTTGGATAACACTGTTAGAATTGTACCGATAGTTGTATATTATTACAGATATATAAGACCCCTTTTATGGAACAGGGAATTTTTCATTACTTCTTCTGTCGACAGAATATGCATGTAAAAAAGGCTAACTTTTGAGTTTGTATCCTCTTGAGTGATAAGTCATTCAGAATATGCAAATAGATATATTGTGGAGGAGGAGTGATACCATCAAACACCGTGACACTTGTTGATGCTGCGTCTGGGAATTAGCCCTAAGTATGCATAGAAAAATAGATTTATATATATATATATATATATATATATATATATATATATATATATATATATATATATATATATATATATATATATATATATATATATATATATATATATATATATATATATATATGTATACCGGTATACAGGCAGTTTGTCATTTATCTTTAAAATATCTCAATGTCAACTACACAATGATACACAGTGTGTGGAATAATTAAAACAAACATATAAGGAAATGTGAGAGGGGGTACAAACACATCTTGTCCCTCGAGGGAACAATGACATTAATTCTTCTCCTGTGTGCACACTGCTCCAATTAAGCAGTTATCACATAGCAAGAATGGATTGTACAAGCACAGACAACACAGTACATTACAATACGCATTATGGACATGAACAAACATTCAATCAGATATGCAAGTAAGCGATGTACAGTATATACAAAGGAGAGAGAAACAGTAAATTATGCAAATATCCAGAGAGATAGGATCATATAAGTTTAGAGATGGACAACAAATCATCACCCTTAATAGACAGTGAATTTTACAGCTCGACAAAGAGACACAGACAGAAGAAAAAGGAACCCGGCAGCCCATCAAATGAATACTTGAAGAGAGATCTTAATTTATGGCTCGAGGTGAGGAGTTCGATCCAATTAAGGTGGAAAAAGAGGAGGCAGTAACCGCTCCCGACAACTTGGAAAAGAAAAGAATGATTAAGAAATACCGTTGTGGCCGTTAACGCCAGCACAATAATAGCTCTCGCTCACCCTGACATGCAAATGAGTCCAGAGGATAAAGGCAGCTTATACAATAGGAGGGAGGGAGAAATATCTCGGTGATTTATGCAATGTTTTAGGTCGACAAAATGGCATGAAAATTTAGCACTCTCCAATTAAATTTTTTTTTAACGCAACAGATGAAAATTTATAAGGCTTGGTGCTCTATAAGGTTAAGCCACTGATTTCCGTAAGGAAGGAAGTCCAGTGTTATGATAGTTCAGGTGAAAGGTTTATGGGAGGGTGTGAGGGAGGTGGTAGTCTGCTGTGTTTACACTGGCTAGGCGACTTTTTACATCCATGATGGTGTCTGCTGATCCATAACCTCAGATCTGTTGTACCCTAGCGATGCTCCGACACTCACAACTCGCCCTCATACCACACACCCCGCCATCATCCCACACACCCCGCCCTCATACCTCACAACCCGCCCTAATACCTCACATCCCGCACTCATATCCCACATCCGCCTCTTACCGCGCACCCCGCACTCATACCTCACATCCTGCACTCATACCACACACACACCGCCTTGCCCTCATACTACACACACCCTCACACCCTGGCCTTATAACACACACGCCCTCACACCCTACCCTCATAGCATACACACCCTCACATCCCACCCTCACGCCACACACACACACACACACACTACTACTACTACTACTTTGCTGTCACTCGGAATCGAGTATGACGATCATCCAGCTTTGATACAATTATATGAGTTATTAGAGGTGTCACCTTCATTGGTGAGTTTTGAGGTGACTAAAGAGGCCGATACGGGACCGGCAGAGTTGTTTACAGGTGTTGCCCATGTGGAGGGCTACATCGAATGCGGGAGGGGCGGCGGCAGCGTCTTTTCGGCATTGGCTCTTATCTGCTTCGGTTTGTAGTTGGGCTAACTCGAAGGTATTGACACCTTCTTGTGTGGTGCTCCTCCAAGCTTTACGATGTGGAGTAATCGACTCACAGGTGAGGTGGTCCATTTGGCACTTTTTCAGGTATGTCTTCAGGCTATCCTTATACCATTTCAGTTGCCCGCAGGTGTTATGTTTACTATTCGTTAGGTGACTGTAAAGTAGCTGCCTTGGCAGTCTACTGTCGTCCATGCGGGTAACGTGGCCAGTCCAGGGAAGTTGTTCATTTATAATGGTAGCCTCGATGCTCAATCAGTTGGTGTCAGCAAGGATGCTGGCATTTATTCTCTTGTCTTCCCAGCGAACTCGGAGAATGAAACTTAAATTATGTTGGTGAAAGTTTTCAAGTGCATTGAGGTGCCTCCTGTATGTAACCCATGTCTCACTACCATATAGCAGGGTGGGGAGGACCACTGCTTGATATACGTGTAACTTTGTAGATAATTTCAACTCCCTACAGCTGAAGACACGGTTTCGGAATCTGCCAAAGGCTTGAGATGCACATCTGATCCGATGCTGAATCTCTTCATCAATGTCTGCGGTGGTGGACAGGTGGGAGCCGAGATACCGAAAGCGGGTAAAATTAGAGAAGGTAGTACCGTTAAGATGGATGGATGGCGGAGGTGTGTCTAAACCAGGGGCAGGTTGAAAAAGAATCTGAGTCTTACGTACATTCACCTCAAGGCCGAAGTGTGCATACGTATCTGCGTAGGTTTTCAGGATCTCCTGTAGGTCGCGTTCATTGTGAGCAACAACTGTGAGGTCGTCTGCATGCTGAAGTTCAGTAGTAAAAGCTGCCGACAGCTTGTTCTTGCCTGGAGTCGTCTTCTGTTGAAAAGACCCCCCTTCACCCGGTACTCGATGTCCATCCCGCTGGCTAAATTGGTACTGGCACGAGTAAGGAAAGCAGCTAAGAAAATGGAAAAGAGAGTTTGTACCAGTACGCACCCTTGTTTAACCCCCGTTTGGATGGGGAAGAACTCAGACTGGGTGCCATTGTGCAGGACACTTCCGTTCATGCCATCGTGGAGTTGCCTCACAATGGAGATGAATTTTGGGGGGCAGCCAAAACGGTTGAGGGTCCACCAGAGGGCTTCCCTGTTCACCGAGTCAAACGCCTTGGTTAGGTCGATGAAAGCCATGCACAGGTCACGACAATGTTCTCTGCACCTTTCTTGTATCTGGTGGGCAGCAAAGATCATGTCAGTGGTGCCACGTGTTGGTCTAAAGCCACATTGAGATTCTGGGAGGAAGTTTTCCGCCTCAGGAAGAAGTCTTTTTAGGAGGATTCGGGCAAAAATCTTGCCAGCTATGGACAGAAGCGAGATCACGCGGTAGTTGCCACAGTCTGACTAGTCTCCTTTATTCTTATATATATTGACGATGGAGAGAGTGGAGACGGCTGGTAAGCGGAGGCCCTCCTGCTTTATACACCTCAGCTGGGATTCCATCAGGCCCTGAGGCTTTGTTATTTTGCATCTGCTTGGTAACATTAGCTACCTCATCAGGGATGAAGGATAGCTAAGGTGGGTCAGCTCTGGATGCTGAGAGACCTTTTGGGTAGTCAGGACATCCGCATCAGTGTTTCGGTTGAGCAGTGCATGGTAGTGCTCTTTTCAGCGCTAAAGGATGCCTTCATTGTCTTTAATTAGGGAGTTACCATTGGAAGAGTGGAGGGGGTCTGCGCCACGAGTGATTGGTCCATAAAATGTTTTGATGGATTTGAAAAATTCGCTCATCTTGTGCTGATCTGCAATTTTTGTGTTTCACATGTTTTATTTTTAAAACAGTCATTATTTAGATTGCAAAGTTCCCGCTGGGCCACAGCTTTCTTCTTGCGTAAGGTTCAGCTTTGGTCCAAGACTGAGGGTTGTTCTGCCAGTCAGTTAAAGCAGCACGTTTATCATAGATGAGTACATCGATTGCCGCGTCATTTTCATCAAACCAGTCCTGGTGTATTCTCTCGATCTGGCCGAGGGTCTCTCTGCAGGTTTTTGTTATAACAGTGTTGAGAATATCCAATTCGGCACATACACACACACACAAACATACCCTGATCTCACGCACACACACACACACACACCCGCCCCACCCTCATGTCACACACACCCTCATACGCTACCCGCACACCACACACATACCCTCACACCCTACCCTCATACCACACACACACTCTCACATCCTGCCCTCACACCACACCTTCATATCACATCATTACACTCTACTTTTTTATCATAGCCTCACACCTTACCCTCACACCACACCCACACACTACACCCTCAAACCACATCTCCAAAAAACACCCACACACTACACTCTCGCACCACACTTCCATACGACATCTCCACACTCAACGTCCACACCACACTTTTACATCCTTAGCCACACCCATCGTCACATCCTGCTAATCGTACCCCACTGACCACACCCTTCACATTTCACTCACCACACACCACTCATCCACCACACCACCCCCTGATCACAATAATCCATTCACCATGCGATACCCTTACATATCATATTCACTTATTACATACCACTTATGTCACACATACCCTCTACCTATTACTCATTACCTATTACACACCACCCATTACATATCACTCACGACCCACTACATATCACTCTCCACCCACTACATATCATTTTCCACCCATTCCATATCACTCTCCACCCATTACATATCACTCTCCACCCATTACATATCACTCACCACCCACTACATATCACTCTCCACCCATTACATATCACTCCCCACCCATTACATATCACTCACCACCCACTACATATCACTCTCCACCCATTACATATCACTCTCCACCCATTACATATCACTCACCACCCACTACATATCACTCTCCACCCATTACATATCCACCCATTACATATCATCACTACATATCACCACCCATTACATATCACTCACCACCCACTGCATATCACTCTCCACCCATTACATATCACTTCCACCCATTACATATCACTCACATATCATCCACCCACTACATATCACTCTCCACCCATTACATATCACTCTCCACCCACTACATATCACTCTCCACCCACTACATATCACTCTCCACCCACTACATATCACTCTCCACCCACTACATATCACTCTCCACCCACTACATATCACTCACCACCCACTACATATCACTCTCCACCTACTATTTACCGTACACCAAACATGTCAATATTGTTTTATTGTCAACTGTATCTGTATTTTTCTGGCTAAATAAACTGTTTGAATGTCAATACTACACACCACTCACCATCCATAACCCAGCACCCATTGCATGTTACAGTACATGCCACACATCATAAACCACTCACCAACCACTACATACCACCCACCACATGCCATCCACTATGTACACTCACGCTCCAAAGTTTCGATGCACCCTCTACCCCTACTCCTGACTCGATGAAAGTCGTAGCCTTGGCTTCATACCAAACGTCTCCCCCCTCTTAATCCCCCCCCCTCCACCCATCGTTCAGTGGTGCAGTGTGGTAGGTCGAAGCTTCGATGGATTGTACGAATATCAGTTCATGATGAAATATTTGAGAGAATATATGAACGATATATATTTTTTAGCGACTTCACAGCACTTTATTTACCATCACGATACTTAGCATCACTATACAAGAGGGACCGTTCGGTTTGCAGCCCTAACTACGACTTCCCTCGAGCCAGGAGTAGGGGTAGAGGGTGCATCAAAACTATGGCGCGTGAGTGTACCTCACACCACCCACTGGATACCACACATCACAAACCTCCCACCACCCATTACATACTACACATCACCTATACATACCTATTACACACTACATACAATACACCACCCAAAACATACCACACACCACCCATTACAAACCACATACCACACAACATCCATTACATACTACATACCACCCACTACATATCACATGCTACCCACTGAAAGTTACTAGCGTTCCCTGAAGAATGCAGTGATGGGTAGGGAAACACTGTGTAACACTGAAGTCCGATTATTATGGATGAGAGAAATACAAGTGGCAACTCGCGTGTGCCATGCACGGCTCACACAGTCAGACTAAGGCTGCCTTGCCATATGGCAGCCTCAGGGCAATGTTGCCACATAATGTGCAGTGTTGCCACGTGATGATATATATAAATGCTACTCGGCACAGTAGCTTATATACAGGGTTGCTACTCGGCACAGTAGCTTATATGCAGGGTTGCCACTCGGCACAGTAGCTTATATACATAACCTACATCTCCCTCCCCCCTCACGCTCATAGTCTTTGTCTTGAGCGGACTTCTTAGTCCTAAGTCGCTCCGAGCGTCGAGGTGCACTGTGGGGCGGATCCTCGTGACGTGTAGGTGACTCGTCCTCGGTCAGGGGGGCCAGCAGCAGGGGGTGGGACTGGCCGGAGGAAGCGGCGGTTCCTCCACCAGACACGGCCGCTCGGCATCCTGACCTTGTAGTCCCGCGACCGGCCGACGCCCATCACTATGCCCACCTTGTCCCAACGTGTCGTCGTCGGGTCATGGACGCGGGCAAGGGCACCAATCTCCAGTGGCTGAAGAGGGCGGGCACGGTCGTCATACCGAGCCTTGGCGTCCTGGGCACGTGAAGCGGCGCGGCGGTCGCAGCTCTCGGCTCTGGTCTGCCACTCCTTCGCAAAGGCCTTGGCGTGTGCAGGAACGCAAGAGCGGAGAGGGTGACCATACAGGATCTGGGCAGGGGAGCGTCCTGTGTGGGTGGGAGTATTACGTAACTCCAGGAGTCCTTTGTCAAACGCCTCACAGTCTATGTTGCCTGAAGTGGCCACCTTGAGGATGAGGTGCTTGACTGTCTTGACCGCAGCCTCAGCATGGCCGTTTGACTGTGGGTAGTGGGGTGTTGACACGATGTGGCGGACTCCCCAACGCTCCAGGAATCCTGTGAAGTCCCGGCTGGTGAACTGTGGCCCACCGTCCGTCCGCAGACGTACGGGGACGCCCAGGTCACGAAAGAGGTGCCGGAAGTGGCGAATGGTGGCCGCGGACGTCGTGTCCGAGCCACAGATTACCACCACAGGCCAGCCAGAGAGTTGGTTGGCGACAACTAGGAAATGTTTCCCAGCTGTGCTAAAGAAATCAGCCGACACGGACTCGAAGGGCCTGGTGGGTTCGTCGTCGCACAAGAGGGGCTCTTGCTGTTGACTGGACTGCATGATCTGGCACGGCGACGCAAAGCCTCGTTGTTCCGACCCTTAACATGCTCCTGTAAAAGGTCGAGCACATCCGTCACTGAAGAGATAGAATCAGGAGGCACTTGCAACGTGTGCTCCAAAACTCTCTGGGTCTCCAGCGACAAACACATCCGCAGTTGGATGAGCTGTTTGTTTGGAGGCATGCTGTCAAAGTCCACCATCGTGGAGTAATCTGTCCAACACCGCCTCCACTCACGAAAAAGCTGAAACGTGACGTCTGGTGAGAGGGCGGGTGGGGGTTGAACAGATGCCTTGGGAGCTGTTGGGGTAGCAAGAGTGCCTGGAGGACGCTGGTGTGGTGGAGGAGGGAGGATATTGGCGCCTTGAAGCGCGCTACCCGCGAGTGAGGGAGGGTGGGTTAGCGCCAGGGTCGCCAATAGTGCCTCAAAACGCGACTTTTCCTCCTCTCTTCGTGTCTCCTCCCTCTGAAGTTCCATCTCTCTGCGTCTCTCGTCCCGGTCGTCCATCCACTTCAGAATTGTGGCGATGTCCGTCACTGGAGGTGGAGGATGAGAGTCTGCGCCCGGTGGAGGAGAAGGTAGTGGGGAATCGTGTCTCCCATCTTGACGTTGTCCCTTCTTACCTCCCATCTTTGTGTGTGCGTGGACTGCACTGTTTAATATATAAAGTGGCGCCTCAACAGCTGGAACCACATATATATGACATAAACAGCGCAGAAATCACGCATATGGTCCACTCTTCTGTCCGTGAGTGAGTGCGTGCGTGCGTGCGTATGTGTGTCTGAGAGAGCGGAGCGTGGTCCGGCAAGACCGTCAGTGTGCCCCGGATGTCGCACGAGAAGGGTGTACGCCTGCGTGCTCCGTGGGTACCACAAAAAACAGGCCAATACTCAACTCTCAGCTCTAGACACACACTAATACACTGACACTAACACTGCCACCGTCACTAAAACGCACTGTGACGGAGCAACACTGCACATCGCGGCGAAACACAACACAACACACTGAGTCGACGCGCATCACCGGCAGACGTAACTGTCTCGGCATAGTTCACACACTTGTAAGTCCACAGATCCTAGGCACTGCGCCATGAAAGTTAATAGCGTTCCCTGAAGAATGCAGTGATGGGTAGGGAAACACTGTGTAACACTGAAGTCCGTTTATTATGGATGAGAGAAATACAAGTGGCGACTCGCGTGTGCCATGCACAGCTCACACAGTCAGACTAAGGCTGCCTTGCCATATGGCAGCCTCGGGGCAATGTTGCCACATAACGTGCAGTGTTGCCACGTGATGATATATATAAATGCTACTCGGCACAGTAGCTTATATACAGGGTTGCTACTCGGCACAGTAGCTTATATACATAACCTACACCCACTACAAACCACACACCACCCACTACATACAGCACACCACACAAAATCTACTACATACCACACAAAAAAACATAAGAAAAAAGAATGGAGGAAACTGCAGTGGGACCAACCACTATCCCTCATTTATCCATCCAACCTATATTTGAAGCTATCCAGCGTATTCAAGTCAATGATGATGTTTGGTAACCAGTTCCACTCACCCACTACTCTATTTCCAAATCAATGTTTACCTCTCGCGCCAAAATCTAAAGTTGTTTAATTTAAAACCATTGCTACAAGTTCGGCCCTGGTTGGATACTTTGAGTACCTTTGTTATACCACTTTTGTTTATCCTTGACTTCTATTTAAACACCTTGATCATATCGCCTCTCACTCTACGTCTCTCGAGGGAGTGCAATTTAAGATGCTTTAACCTGTCAATGTACTTAAGGTTCCTAATACCCTAGATTAGTCTTGTCATTCTCCTCTCAATTCTTTCAAGGGATTCTATATTCATTCTGTAGTACGGTGACCAGAACTGAACTGTGTAATCTAAGTAAGGTCTCACAAGTGCAAGATTTAGTATTAGGATAACCTCGCTAGTCATGTAACTAACACTCCTTTGTATGAACCCAAGTACTTTGTGAGCCTTGCTTCGAGCAAATACTCATTGTCGACTTGCTTTAAATTTCCTAATTATCATTACCCATAAATATTTTTCACCCACATCAAACCTCACTACACCCACTACATTTCACACACCACCTACTACAATCCACACACCGCCTACTACATACCACACACCACCCACCACATATCACGCGGCACACGTCACCCACTTCAAAACACACACCACACGCCAACCACTACATACCACACGCCACCCACTACATGCAACACCCCACCAAACATACCACACACTACCCACTACATACCACACACCACCCACTACATACCACACACCACCCGTTACATACTACACACCACCCAGTACATAACATATTACCACCCACTACACTACATACCACACACCACCTACTATGTACCACACACTTGTCAACCGTCAGTGAGACAAGACGTGCCCCGAAGGCGCTCCCGGTTTTTGCAGCCAGGTCGAGTCTGTTTGGCCCTGCCACTCCCCCTGCTATACCCCAACGCCCTACCAGCCTTACTACACCGGGATCTATTCAGCAAAACATTCTAGTGATTAGTGAACAATTGATTACGGAGCAGTGTTCCTACAGTGCACTTAAGTGAATCATACAGTGCTCGATAGTCAGCAGAAGTGGGCACATCGGTCTTTAAAGTGCCAGTGACAAGGACCACCGCGGTGTTTACATATATCGTGAAAACTGTGTCGGCAACCCCAAGCACCAGGGACAAAGACCCACGGTCTTTACGACTGACAAATATTAACAGATGTCTACCAGTGTCAGTGGCCCTCAAAGTGCCGTCAGTGACAAACACTTCCGTCCGCCCACAACAGATATCAACAGATGGCCACCAATCACTTACTCCCGACGCACTCTGTACCATCTAAAGCGTGGGAACGGTTATCCTGATGGCAGTGTTATCGCGCGACTCAAGTCACTGAACATATTCCACGCGCGGAGCCGTAGACAAGGCCGTCATACACATAAGCCCATTAGAACCGTAACCTCCACTAGGAAACCGGAGAAACCCACCCCTGACAGACCATACCACCACACTGAAGTTCCACGGATATGGTATGATCTCCCGTCTTTACTGCTATCCAACGTCACTTCCCTAGCTAACAAGTTCGACGAGCTGGCAACTACAGTCAGGTCAGCCGCCGCGAGCGTCGTTGCCATATGTGAGGCTTGGCAAATTGTGCCTGAAACGTGTCATATTGAGGGATATCAACTCTTTCATCACCTTCGTTCACATAGACGCGGAGGGGGCGTTGCCCTCTTCTGTCAAGATGACCTACGCCCGTCACGCCTGGATGTTCAAGTCCCAGCAGATGTGGAAGCATTATGGGTACGTGTTGTGCCACGGGCCCACCCGCGCAACACTGCTTCCATCATAATCTGTGTGGCATACCATCCGCCTCGCTCACCCACCAGAGACACTCTTATCAATCATCTCATCACCACCTCAGACCACCTCAGAGTTAGGTACCCATGTGCCAAGTTAGTATTATGTGGGGATTTTAATGAAATTTACACCACTGATATCCAGGACCAGCTATCACTATCACAAGTTGTGACCTTCCCCACACACGGTCAAAATACCCTTGACCTTATCTTAACTGACTTAGCGGACCAGTACCAACCACCTCAACCAATGCCTCCTATCGGGTGTAGCACACACTTATCAGTGCTCTGGTCCCCAGCTGCCACTCCCACTCAAGTACAGAGACCCTACATCAAGACCTACAGGCCGATTACTGACTCTGCAGTGCGCCTCTTCGGGCAGTGGATAGTTCACCATCCCTGGACTGAAGTACTTAGCGTGGATGACGTGGAAACCAAATGGATAAATTATACCAACACCACCACGGAAGCTCACCACCACTTCTTCCCCGAGAAGTCCGTCAGATCTCACCCAGCTGACTTGCCCTGGATCACACCTCGGATCAAAAGACTTATGCAACAGAGAGACAGAGCCTTTCATCTCAATGACCACATCCGCTACAGGTCCCTTCGCAACCGAGTCATCCGCGAAATACGCACTGCAAAGAAGTCCCACTACCCAACCAAATTACAACACCTGAAGCAGACCAACATCAGTCAATGGTATGGTAAGCTTAAAGAACTCTGTGGACTAAACAATAAGACACACCCCCTCCCCTTCCTTAGCCATCTCACTAATGTTGACGCAGCTGAGCAAACAAATAACCATTTCGCTACTATATGCCAGACGCTCCCCCGGCTTGACACAACCACTCTCCCTGCTTACCTACCAGCCCCCCTTCCCACTGACTTAGTAGAAGAATTTGAAGTAGCAAAACGCCTGGACAAACTAAAATTAAAACGCTCTACCACCCCCATTGACTTACCAATGAAACTCTTCAAGGAGTTCTCCCCGGAGCTTGCTAAACCCCTATGCTCCATCATCAATGCTTCTCTCAGTCAAGCCAGATGCCCAGCTGACTGGAAGACCTCTTATGTATCACCAGTGCCCAAGTCAACCAGCCCACAATCCTTAAATCAGCTACGACCTATTGCAATCACCCCAATACCCAGCCTAATCTGTGAAAGTTTTGTGTTCGACTGGGCTTATGCTGATATTGCAGGAGTCGTAGACCCTCAGCAATTTGGCAACATGAAAACTTCCTCCACCACTCACTGTCTTGTCAGCTTTCTCGATTACATATACCGCCATCTCGAAAAACGAAAAACGTCTGTAGCTGTCGCCTTCATTGATTTCACGAAAGCGTTCGACCTAGTCGACCACAATATAATCATCAACAAAGCTATTGACCTCGGGCTTCGGCAAAGTCTTATACCATGGCTTACAGACTTCCTCAGTGACCGACGCCAAGCTGTACGCTTCCGAGGGGCTGTCTCCACCTTTCAGTCACTCACCTGTGGCGTCCCCCAAGGCACCAAGATGGGACCACTCTGCTTCCTTATGCTCATCAATGATGCCCTAAGAGAAACCCCTGCTCGCTGGAAATATGTCGACGACTCCACCATTGGGATCAGCGTCAACAATTCTGCTCCCGACTATACCGCTCTTCAGGATTTATTGAACAGTCTCCAAAACTGGGCCACCAACAACCATGTCACCATCAACCATACCAAGACCATGGTTATGCACATCAACCTCTCCTCCGACATTGTCCCACCTCCTTCCATTACTCTAGATCCGAACACACTCCAGGTTGTAGATTCCACGAAGCTCCTCGGCGTCACCATAGACAACAAACTAAATTGGAAACCACACGTCAGTGAAGTTGTCAAATCCTCCAGTTTCCGTCTCCACCTCCTCCGCCGACTCAAGTCCCTCGGAGTTCCTGCACACGAGCTCCTCAGTGTTTACACAACATTCATACTTCCCAAGTTCACCTATGCCTTCCCCACCTGGTCTTCCTCCCTAAATGCCACACAACGTAAACACCTAGAAAAAGTGCAAAAGAGGGCATGCAAGATTATTCTCTCCCCTTCCTACTCCACATATCAAGAAGGGCTCAACACACTGACCCTTTCGACTCTCACTGACCATCACCACGACCTCATCTGCAAATTTGGTAAGAAGCTTCTACACCATCCTCGACACCGGCTCCTACTACCACCTGAGATCCCTAGTCCGAGAATTGCTGTTCGACACCACAACCGCATCCAGCCCATACGTGCACGAACAGATCGCTATGAGAACAGCCCAGTCCCAACCATTGTAAAAATTATCAATAACTTGTAATAAACCAGTGTATTCACTCCCAGTAAACACTACTCCTTGCACTGTCACTATGTTGAAATGAACTGTAGTTTGAGCTTTTCCCCATCTAGTTATTATATATCTTATTTGTGTCACTTATGTTACTTGTATATTATTTGTAATTCGAAACCCATTCCCCAAATATGTAACTGTATATTTTCAGCCTTCTGGCTGCCAAGCTCTTTCATTAAACCGTTAATTATTATTATTATTATTATTATTATTATTATTATTATTATTATTATTATTATTATTATTACACACCCACCTACTACATATTACACGCCACTTACTTCATACCACACATCACACGCCAACCACTACACACTACACGCCACCCACTTCATACCACACATCTCACACCAACCACTACACACTATACGCCACCCACTTCATACCACACACCATACAATACATACCACATATCACATTTCAGCCACTCACTTACGGCGCCCCCCAAGGCACCAAGATGGGACCGCTCACTAAGAGAAACCTTCGCTCGTTGGAAATATGTCGACGACTCCTTCATTGAATTGAATTTGAATTGAAACAGTTTATTTAGCCAGAAAAACACAGATACAGAGTGGATAATAATAACAATATTAACATGGCGGAGCCAGTTGAGAACCTGAGCTGTCCTGTAGGCACCTGATATATACTGTACATTTATCTGAAGGAAGTATTATGTAACATTTAGTATCATCTGGAATAGTCCACATAGCATGGTGGTAATAAGAACATCTCAGAATGTTACCACGGTTATCACTTCAATATTTATTTATTATTATTATTATTATTATTATTATTATTATTATTATTATTATTATTATTATTATTATTATTATTATTATTATTATTATTATTATTATTATTATTACTGTTTTTATTATAATTATATACATAAATTACAGTGGAATTGGAAAACATAAATTAAATGGGGAGCAGTACAACATGGGTTGTGCAGTATTACGGTTTAACAAGAGGACAGAGCTGTCAGGATTATGGCTAGTTAGCAAATATATTTATTGCAATATTAATTTATTCTCTATTTACATGATAATTTCCGATAAAACGGTTTTGATGGTACAATAAAAACAGTTATATAAGGTAGGTATTACAGCGCCATCCAGAATATGTTGAGGAGTCTACAAAATTAGGCCACAAACAATCATGTCACCATCACCCATACTAAGACCATGGTTATGCACATCAACCTCTCCTCGGACCTTGTCCTACCTCCCTCCATTACTTTGGGTCCCAACACTAACCAGGTTGAGGACTCCAACAAGCTGCTCGGCGTCACTATAGATAACAAACTTAATTGGAAAATCACAATTCAATTCAACTGTCAAACCTTCCAGTTTTCGTCTCCACCTCCTCCGCCAACTCAAGTCCCTCGGAGTTCCCGCACCCGAGCTTCTCAGTGCTTACTCAATATTCATACTTCCCAAGCTCTCCTATGCTTCCCCTTCCTGGTATTCCTCCCTTAATGCCACACAACGGAACCACCCAGAAAAAATGAAGAAGAGGGCATGCAAGATTATTCTCTCACCTCGGACTCCACATGTCAAGAAGCGCTCAACACACTGTCTCTCTCGGCTGCCTCTGATCACCACCATGACCCCCATCTGCAAATTTGAGGAATAGGGTCTGCACCATTCTCGACACCGGCTCCTGCATCCACCCGAGATTCCAAGTCCGCGAATTGCTGTTCGACACCACAAAGGCATCCAGCCAATATGAGCACGTACTGATCGCTATAGGAACAGCCCAATCCCACCCATTGTAAAAATAATCAACAACTCGGAGTCAACCATCCTGTTCACACCCACCAAATATTTTTTGCACTGTTATTATGTTGAAATCCCCTGTAATATGAACTTCTCCCCACCTTGTTATTATATCTCACATTTGTATCACTTACGTTGCTTATATACTATTCGTCAATCAAATGATCCATTCATTTCCCAATAACATAACTGAATATTTTCAGCCTTTTTGGCTGCCCTGATCTTTCAATAAATCGATAAATATTATTATCATTGAATGCCACATTCCACCCACCGCATATCATACACCACACGCTAACCACGTCTTACCACACACGGCACGCCACACACTACATACCACACACTACCCAATACATACCACGCACCACCCACTCTATACCACACGCTAAACTCGTACACCATAAATCACCCCCTCATACCATAACGACATTCACCACCGACTATATATCACACACTATACACAACAAACCACTGACTACTTACCACATACCACAAACCACCCACTACCACATACCACAAACCACCCACTACCACAAACTACACACCACCCACTACATATCAAACACTAGCTACGACATACCACACACCACCCACTATATACCACGCACCATCTAGTACATACCACATTACCACCCACTACATACCACACACCACAGACTACATATCACAAAACACACAACATACTTCATTCCACACACCACCCACTACCTACCACACACCATCCACTATATAAAACCCCACCCACTACATACCACACACCACGCACTACATACAACACACCATACACTATATTTCACACACCACGCACTGCATACCACACACACCCACTATATACAACACACCATACACTACATACCACATACCATCCACTATATACTCCACACCACACACTGCATACCACACACCACACACTACATACCACACTCCGCCCACTACAATCCACACACCACCCACTATATACCACACACCACCCACTACATACCACACACCACCCATTACATACCGCACACTATCCACTTTGCACCAAACACCATCCAATACATACCACACAATACCCAGTACATACCACACACCATCCATTACATACCAAACACCATCCACTATATACCACACACCATCCAATACATACCACACAACACCCAGTACATACCACACACCACCCATTACATACCACACACCACACACTACATACCACACACCCCCTACTACATACCACACACCACCACATTACATACCACACACCACACACTACATACCACACACCCCCTACTACATACCACACACCATCCACTATATACCATGTACCATCCACTACATACCACACACCCACTACATACCACACATCACCCACTATATACCACATACCATCCACTATATACTACACACCACCCACTACATACCACACACCACTATTACATACCACACACCACCCACTACATACCACACACCACCCACTACATACCACACACCACCCACTACATACCACACACCACCCACTACATACCACACACCACCCACTACATACCACACACCACCCACTACATACCACATACCATCTACTATATACTGCACACCACACACTGCATACCACACACCACACACTACATACCACACTCCTCCCACTATATACCACACACGACCCACTACATATCACACACCACCCACTATATACCACACACCACCCACTACATACCAAATATCCACTACATACCACGCAACACCCACTACATACCACACACCACCCACTATATACCATATACCATCCAGTACATACCACACACCACCCACTATATACCCCACACCACCCACTACATACCAAATATCACCCACTACATACCACGCAAACACCCACTACATACCCCACATCACCCACTACATACCACACACACCTACATACCACACACCACCAACTACATACCACACACCACCCACTACATACCACGCAACACCCACTACACACCACACACCACCCACTACATACCACACACCACCCATTACATGCCACACATCACCCATTATATACCACACACCATCCACTACATACTACACACTACACACTTCATACCATACACCACCCACTACATATCACACACCACTCATTACATACCACACACCACCCACTATATACCACACATCATACACTATATACTACACACCACCCACTACATACCAAACATCACCCACTACATACCACGCACCACCCACTACATACCACACACCACCCACTATATACCAGATACCATCCACTACATACCACACACCACCCACTACATACCCCACATAATCCACTACATGCCACACACCACCCACGTTATACCACACTCCGCCAACTACATACCACACACCTTCCACTATATACCACACACCACTCACTAGATACCACACACCACCCACTACATACCACACACCACACACTACATACCACACACCATCAACTACATACCACACACCACCCACTATATAATACTCACCACACAATGCATACAACACACCACACACTACATGCCACACTCCGCCCACTATATACCACACACGACCCACTACATACCACACACCACCCACTATATACCACACACCATCCACTACATATCACATACCACCCATTACATACCACACACCACCCACTATCTAACACACACCACTCACTAAATACCACACACCACCCACTACATACCACACACCCACACACTACATACCACACACCATCAACTACATACCACACACCACCCACTACCACACACTATCCACTACATACCACACACCACCCACTGCATACCACACACGATCGACTACATACCACACCTCCATCCACTACATACCACACACCACCCACTACATACCACACACCATCCATTACCTACCACACATCACCCACTATATAGCGCACACCATCCACTACATACCACACACCACTCACTACATACCACACACCACCCACTACATACCACACACCATCCACTATTTACCACACACCACCCACTACATACCACACACCATTCACTACATACCACATTCTATCCATTACATACCACACACACAACCCAGTACATACCACACACCACCCACTACATACCACACAGTTTCCCCTCAGCGTGTGTGTGGGTAGGGCTGTGTGCGTGGACCACCTGTGAGCTTTTTTAAGATTACGGTGGTACACACTGGGATTTGAGGAGCAGGATTCTCACAGGGTGTTACTGAATATTAGGTGTTCTTCCTATCAGAATCACTTGAAGGATTACCTTAACCGATAGGACAACAACTGCAAATCTGTTGCCTGTATAACAAGTGAACTAACGTGTGGGTTAAGCACCTTGGTGTGTGTAGGTGCACGCGAGACAGGCCTACCCTTGTGGTCTCCCCTGGCCATGTGGTGAGGGTTTGTGTAAATCCCTGTCCACACTTAGTGCCAGGCTGGATAGTTCTTTTGAAACTGAAATTGACTTTGATACCTTATTATTTTATTTTTTTTTTACGGGGATTAGCCCACCCGGGCACAGGTCACTGACCCACATCGGGGCCTGGTGGGCGAAAATGTAATAATATTAATAATAATAATAATAATAATAATAATAATAATAATAATAATAATAATAATAATAATAATAAAAATAATAATAATAATAATAATAATAATAATAATAATAATAATAATAATAATAATAATAATAATAATAATAATAATAATAATAATAATAATAATAATAATAATAATAATAATAATAATAATAATAATAATAATAATAATAATAATAATAATAAAAATAAAGAACCATAAAGAAATGCATAAATTAAAACAAAATCAAAAGTTAGAAACAATTGATACCCTCTCACACCGCTGATACGCTGTAAACGCCAGTAACCCTTGTCCTGTAAGAGGGTTACGCCTCCCAACCACCGCTGACTTCCTAGGAGTGCCAAGCAGTTCTCGGCCCTCTGCTGTAGGCATATAGGTCGAGTCCTGTAACTCCACCATGTCTGAGTTGACTGTAGACCCAGCTACTCGCTATAACTCTTCTTATGCACTGAGTGAGCCAGGTGACTATGGTGTTGACCTTGATACCAATGGAGAGGATGGCTTTCAACTAGTTCAGTCCAGGAACAAGCGGAAGGCCGAAAAGGCAGAACAACTTAGAGACCAACAACTACAACCTCAACCCCCCATGAGAGTAATATTAAACTTCCCTGTAGGTACACCATCTGAAGTCAAGTATAGATGGCTGTACGATGCGGAAGATAAACACCCAGACGCTGAGTTAGTACACAAGATCATGTTCTGATTTACAGTGCTGGATGTACAGTGTTGGATGTACAGTGCTGGGCGAACAGTGGGTACAGTGGGTGTACAGTGCTGGATGGACAGTGCTGTGTGTTCAGTACTCGGTGTACAGTACTGGGTGTATTGTCACGTGCCTGAGTGCTCGGGAACTCGCATAGCGTGAGGCATATGTTCACGCCTACATTTCATACAAGCTATTAACTTGTTAATTGTACTTATTATATTATTACTGTTGTTAGTCACTTAGGTTAATTGTATATTTATGTATGTTATTAATATGCATCATTGTCTTACTCTGTTAAGTCAACTCAAGAGTAGTATTAATTAATTATATAAAATATCCAGCAAATGTCCTGGATCACGTGATATGAGATGCACTCCACGGCGTGGGCACGCTTCCCCAGTAGCGAAAAACCGTGGCATAGGGTAGACGTGTCCATTCGTTCTCTAGCCTTGACCCTTGTCTAGTGCCTTGTCCAGTCTTCTACAATGCCCTAGGGGCATCAGGTATTAGTGACACGTTTAGTTAGGCCTAGGAAGGGATCCTGGTGGTAAGGAATCTCCTGTTTGGTAGGAAATAATCATTTTGTAGTGATTGTTGTATATATATATTTCGTATGTCTGTGTAATATAGTAATGTTAAGTAATATTAGTTTGGTCTAACTCCTTACGGTATATTTTCGCCCTTCCGGCATCACTCTTATTTTATTATACAATTACTTATTCCCTTAAATTTATGTTTGCTAGTCATTACTCCCTTTAGAACATAAATTGAATTAATTAATTATCTTCCCTTTTGTGATTCACTTATTTCAACTGTTCTTACTTATTCAAGTACATTTAGTTGAGTAGGTCTTTGGTGGGGATAATTATTGCCGTGTTCCCTATTTGTTCCTTTATTTGTTAATAACTTGGGGTAGGTTTCACTCCCCAGGTATAAAGGGTAGTGGGATCGCGACAAGTGGGGGCCTGTGTCCGGGAGCTAACCACCATTGTTGTGTCATATCAAGTGTTGTTACTCGCCAGGTGTTGTTTCATCGCTAAGTATTTTTGGATGCAAGTTGCTGTGCTCACAGTGTTCATTTATATTGCTCCTGTTATTGCTTAAGCTACTGGTGAGTAAACCCTTATCTTGTGTACCAGGTGTTTGGTTAATCCCTTGCTGTGTTTCACAGTTGATTGCATTTTGATATTATTAATTAGCTAGCTAGTTAACTTAGCTGCCACTGTTACTTTTTTTCGCTACTCGATTTTGAGTTCAACATGTTTGACCTGGAAAGCTTTTTGGCTTCACCTTCAGCCGAAGTACTGAAGGGGCTTACTAAAGGAGAGTGGCAATCCCTCGCTGCTTATTATGAAGTAGAAGGCCGCTCTTCCATGAATAAGGCTAGGTTAGAAGAGGCTGTCCTCAACTACCTTATTGACAATGAAATCATAGCCCAACCGTCGGGAAATTCAGGGGAAATTGTTACACCAAGTAATTTGGCCTTACAAGTTGAACTCAAGAGACTCGAGGTGGAGCTGGAAACTCTCAAACAACGAGGTTTGGCTCAGGGTAGTAATACTTCAACATTCAGTGTAGACAAATGTCTCAACAGTGTTCCTAAATTTAATGAGGAAGAACCAGACAAATTCTTCTCTCTTTTTGAGAAAATTGCCCGACTTAATAAGTGGCCTGTTTCTCAATGGTCTCAACTTATTTATAGATCTTTCACTGGTAAAGCATTAGATGTGTTTTCTGCCCTCTCTGAGGATCAATGTCTAGACTATGCCCTTCTTAAGTCCGCGGTTTTGAGCGATTATAAACTTGTTCCTGAAGCCTACCGGCAACAGTTCCGTAACTGCCGGAAGACTGACAAACAAACATTTGTGGAGTTCTTCAGGCAGAAACAGGTCCTTTGTCGGAGGTGGATTGAAAGTGAGTCTGCCCATGTAGAACATGACAAGCTTGTTGAACTAATCCTGCTAGAGGAGGTTAGAAAGTGTATCCCAGGCGACATTCGAGCACACTTGGATCAGAGAGGTATCTGTACCCTGGCTGATGCTGGTCCAGTGGCTGACCATTATTCCTTAACTAATAGAAATGTAAATTCCAGGTGTTATGCTCCCATGTCCCAGTCCTTCACTTCCTTCAAGCGGCCCACACCAACATCTACATCGGGGTCCCTGCCTCTTGTCATACCGACCCGACCCTCAGGTTCTGCATCATCTACCCCGGGTGAGCCCATGGTCCATGGGACAGGTGGATCTACTCCTACTGGTGAGAGAAACTCTAGTTGCAGGTACTGTAAGAAGCCAGGACATGTCATCAGCGACTGTCTCAAGTTAAAGAAAATAAATTCCTCTCACCAAGGATCCCCCGCTCTTTTGGTCAGGGTGGCCGAGCAATCGGAGAAATTATTGGAGCCCTGTGTCACTGCCCTCAGTCAGACTGTTGCCCTGGATGCTAACCCCCTCTTCTATGATATCAACCTTTGAACCATTTTGTTCTCCTGGTTCCTTAGCTTTGGATCAATTCAGTCAATCCGTTTCTGTTAAACTCTTGAGAGACACAGGCTCAGCCTTATCTCTTGTTACTAAAGAAGCTGTTCCATTCCTGGATTCATGCTATACTGGTAGCTGGGTGCTTGTGAACGGTTTAACCGGTGGGTCGCGTATTCCCCTTTGTCAAGTGTACCTGCAGTCATCCATAAAGTCAGGCTATGTCACGTTAGGAGTAGTAGATAGCTTACCTGTAGAAGGGGTCTCTCTATTGATAGGAAATGACCTCGTTGGCGACATGATGTTCCCTAATGTTGTGATCGCATCTTGTCCCACTGCCGAGAATAATACTGTGCAGTTAGAAGTAGACTTTCCAGGGTTGTTCCCTGCGTGTGCTGTGACCCGTAGCATGAGCCGCAGTACAGAGGTAGAAGAGACTAGTGAAGTCGATGAAGTTTCCCTCCAGGACTGTGAGAAGTCCGAGGATAATCGTATCCAGCCGGACCATACTGATCTTGGTCTCAGTGAATTTTTTGAGGATTCCCCACAACCAGATAACCTCCAGAGTAGTTCTGATGGAGATAGGAACCCAGATGTCACTAGTTTTGGTTCCTCTCCCATCACTAGGAGTAAGTTTATTGAGCTACAAGCAGGGGATCCTGAGCTAGTAGGTTTTCTCAATAGGTCAGTTACTGAGACAGAAGCTGAACAAGAATCAAATTGCTACTACACTAGGTCTGGTGTATTAATGCGGAAGTTCCGTCCCTCCAATTCTCCTGCCAATCACCCTTGGTTAGTTCATCATCAAGTTGTTATTCCCAAACCTTTGCGGCAGGACGTACTTAGTATCGCTCATGATGGGGTGGGTGGTCATTTAGGAGTTAGGAAGACCTATGCAAAAATTTTATCCCAGTTCTTTTGGCCTAGGATGAAGAAAGACGTCAGCTCTTACTGTCGCACTTGCCATGATTGTCAGGTAGCGGGGAAACCGAACCCCAGTGTTAAACCATTCCCTCTGCAGCCTATCCCAGTCATTGAAGAGCCCTTTAGTAAGGTGGTCATAGATTGTGTCGGTCCCTTACCTAAGACCCCTCGTGGTCATCAGTTCTTGCTAACCATTATTGATTGTGCAACCCGTTATCCTGAAGCCATTCCCTTGCGCCGCATCACAGCGAAGAATGTTATCAAAGCCTTAACCCACTTCTTCACTCAAGTAGGCCTTCCTACAGTGGTGCAGTCAGATCAGGGTTTCAATTTTACTTCCCGGTTGTTTAATCAGGTAATGCAAACCCTGGGAGTCCGGCAGTTGAGGTCTTTGGCCTATCACCCTCAGTCACAGGGGTGGTAGAGAGATTTCACCAGACACTAAAACTCATGTTGCGCACCTTCTGTCTGGAGACTGGGAAGGATTGGGACGAGGGACTTGACCTGCTTTTGTTTGCTGTTCGGGACAGTAAACAAGAGTCGCTAGGATTCTCGCCCTTCCAGCTCGTCTATGGACATGAGGCGCGAGGGCCTCTTAAGGTGCTAAAAGAGTGTTGGTTGAGTGATCAGAGCGCGACGCCCTTAGCTTCATATGTGGTCCAATTCAAGGAGAAGTTGCGTCTGGCTGTAGAACTTGCCCAGTCCAACTTAAGGTGTGCTCAGGTGAAAATGAAACTGCATTTTGATAAGGCCCATCAGGCAAAACCTAGAGAATTCCAAGTGGGGGAGCAGGTGTTGGCCTTCCTGCCCTTACATGATCACCCTTTTAAATCCATATGAAGTACTAGAAAAACAGGGGTCCGTGAATTATGTGATTAGCACCCCTGAACGGCGTAAGAACAAACGCCTTATCCATGTCAATCTTTTAAAGTCATATCATGTTCGTAACGAAACCCTGGGAAAAGCAGTTGCTTGTGTTGATCAATCCTTGCCAAATTGTATCATTGTGCCAGAGTGTAAGGATGATAAAGATCAGTGTTTTTCTGAAATAATGAATGGGTCTAGTGTAAAAGTGGAAAACTCGACTATCTTGGAGGACCCCAGTGCTAAGTTGTGCCATCTCTCTAGTGACCAAGCCAATAATATAAAGTCTCTATTACAGGAGTATCTTATTATAGTTGGTGATTACCCACTCTCCTGTTCAGTGCTGGAGCATGACGTTGAGACCAGGGGAGCCAAGCCACTCCGACTGCGTCCCTACCGTCTTAATGCCTTCAAGCGGGAGTGTGTGCGAGCCGAGGTACAGCGTCTTCAAGAGCTAGGCCTCGTCGAACCCAGCATCAGTCCATGGGCATCCCCTGTTGTTCTAGTTCCAAAGCCGAATGTGTCAATGCGGCTGTGTGTGGATTATCGCAAGGTGAATGCTGTCACTGAACCCGATGGTTATCCCTTGCCACGCATCGACGACGTGATCGACGATCTTGGACAGGCAAGGTACGTGACCAAGTTGGATCTCCTCCAGGGCTACTACCAGATAAGACTGACTGAACGCTCCAGGGCCATCTCTGCTTTTGTCACTCCTGAGGGGTTGTATCAATTCACAGTCCTTCCGTTTGGTATGCGGAACGCCCCTGCAACCTTTCAACGTCTCATGAATTTCATCACGTCTGGTCTGGAAGGTGTCCGCTGTTACCTAGACGACCTTATCGTCTTCAGCAGTTCCTGGGAAGATCACATGAGTCGTCTACAAGCCCTCTTCTCCGTACTGGCTGCAAGCAAGCTGACGGTGAACCTCGTCAAAACTGAGTTCGGCCATGCCCACGTCACTTTCTTGGGGCATGTGGTCGGACAAGGGGAAGTCCAGCCTAAAGCAGCCACAATTGAGGCAATTCAACAGTATCCAGTGCCAGACGATAAGAAGAGTGTGATGAGGTTGCTGGGTATGGCGGGGTACTACCGCCGTTTTTGTCCAAACTTCTCCTGCGTTGCCTCTCCCATGACTGACCTGCTGAGTGGCAAGAAAACCTTCAAGTGGACTACGGCTTGCCAGGAATCTTTTGAGAATCTTAAATCCCTGCTGGCAAATGCTCCTGTACTACTTGCACCTGACCTCCAGAAAGAGTTCACTCTCCATGTCGACTCCAGTGAAATTGGCGCCGGTGCTGTGCTTCTGCAAGAGGGTGAGAGTGATCAAGTGCTTCATCCGCTGTGCTATTTTTCTAGAAAGTTTAACAAATATCAAAGAAACTATGCCACCATTGAAAAGGAGGCTTTATCACTGATCATGGCACTAGAAAACTTCAAAGTATATATTGGCAGCACTGCTTATCCCGTTCAAGTGTTCACTGATCATAACCCACTTACTTTTGTTGACAAGATGAAACATACCAACCAAAGACTTTTGAGGTGGGCTCTATCACTTCAGCCCTATAACTTGAACATTTCCCATATCCGTGGAAAAGAGAACATGTTGGCTGATGCACTTTCTCGAGTCTGATTATTTAGAAACTATGCAAATTATTTTTTTGTTTTATTGTCATTGAGTACCTTGTGTTTATATTATGAATTATTTTGCTTCATATTGATATAAACTGATTGTGTTAGTTATTACTTTCACTGTGTAGCTGTATATCCATTTTCGCTTCCAGTTAGTTGTAAGCTCACTTTTTTGGGGGAGGTGTCACGTGCCCGAGCGCTCCCGGGAACTCGCATAGCGTGAGGCATATGTTCACGCCTACATTTCATACAAGCTATTAACTTGTTAATTGTACTTATTATATTATTATTGTTCTTAGTCACTTAGGTTAATTGTATATTTATGTATGTTATTAATATGCATCATTGTCTTACTCTGTTAAGTCAACTCAAGAGTAGTATTAATTAATTATATAAAATATCCAGCAAATGTCCTGGATCACGTGATATGAGACGCGCTCCACGGCATGGGCACGCTTCCCCAGTAGCGAAAAACCGTGGCATAGGGTAGACGTGTCCATTCGTTCTCTAGCCTTGACCCTTGTCTAGTGCCTTGTCCAGTTTTCTGCAATGCCCTAGGAGCATTAGGTATTAGTGACACGTTTAGTTAGGCCTAGGAAGGGATCCTGGTGGTAAGGAATCTCCTGTTTGGTAGGAAATAATCATTTTGTAGTGATTGTTGTATATATATGTTAGCGGGAGAGAGAAGTGGAGAAGACGGGAATGCTGCGTTTCGCACGTTAAAGGGGTAAGATGCAGTTTCTTAGAACAATTTTTTAGGGGGGTCGTATGCATGTTTTTCTCAGCACATGAGGACAGTGCTGTCTTTTTTTAGGGGGGTCGATTGTAATATTCAGAAATTTCAAAGTAATTTCAAACACAGCGCAATTGGCGATACTGAGCTTTCAAGGTCGTCGGAGGGAAGAGTGCGCTCCCTGCACATAGCGAGAGGTTGTGGAACTAGGCCTAAGTGATATTAAATGTAATTTGCCGAATTAATAATGATGCGATTCATGAAGTTAAGGGACTATTATTGAATTTGAAATTATTATAGATCGTTTATCAGTCTGAATAATGTCACGGGTGTCCCAAGGAGTTATTAGTTAGGCGGAAAATATGTCACGTAGGCCTAAGCTAGCGCCTTAGAGAGACGCGACGCTGGCTGGTCCTCAGTGACTCAGTCACGTGAAAGCGATTGGACCTGCAGAACATCCCTGCGCGTCCGTCCACAGAAATAGTCACGTGGCCTAGTCACCTGTGTTGCAATATTGCAATATAACAAGTAAGTCTCATTCGAGCTCAGACAGGGTTAGGTAGGGCAGTGGTAAAGTTAACAAGAGCTAATAGTGAGTTCATTTCAGGGTTTCCATCAGAACCCACTTGACTGCGAGAAATTGACTGCGAGAGTGATGACCGCGAGAGATTGACTGCCGTTTGAGACTGCCGTTGATGATTGAGGGTGGCGATTGTCGCCATTGGGCCGATCAGTGTAGGCCTGTCACTGTTTAGCGGGGTATCAAAGGATCTCTTGAGGGAATCTAGCAGCCTGGGTGCCCAGCTGACGACGGGACGATCGTTGGGGTCATCAGCTCTCCTTTACCTCGGCTCACAACACCACATGTCTCGAGCAGCTTAGTGAAACCCTCTTGCTAACGGGAAGCTAAAGTGGGTAAAGTGAAGCTAGCTGAGTGATACAGGGTCGCACACTGGGGCCAAGAGTCAGTGGAGTTTAGAGGTACACTTTCCAAGGTGGAGAAAGGCTGATTTGGGCCTTCAACTACGGGTGCCTGTTGGTTGTGCCTTAAACGACTACGGAGTGCAGGTGGAATCTGTGCGTGTGTTAGGTTAGGGAGCATGGTTCACGGGTATTGGACTCAGTAACGTCTTTATAATAGTGACAATATTTTTGTGTGTAGTTAATACTATTTTTTCAGTTACTAATGTATGCTGTGTGCATTTAAAATTTCTTTATAGTTTCAATCTCAGATATAACCTTTGTTCCTCAGAGTAGTGTTTTAAGTTCAAGTTAAGAGGTGCGCATATTGGTGCACCATTATTTGATTGTGTTTGTAGTTGGAGGGAATATAAGTGTCTAAAATTTACAGTGTGTCTCATTCATCCCAGTCACAGACGCTATCCTTCCACGGGTCACGGACAATTCATTTTGTTAGTAAATTTAAGTGCTCTTGTGCTGGTTCGGGATTTTTCTCAAAGGGGCGTTTCCACTGCCATTACCATCTATTAATCTTTAATAAACCCCAAGTCAAGTGAGAAAATAAAGTCCAGTAAATTCCGACCGGTTACATATATATTTCGTATGTCTGTGTAATATAGTAATGTTAAGATATATTAGTTTGGTCTAACTCCTTACGGTATATTTTCGCCCTTCCGGCAATACTCTTATTTTATTATACAATTTCCTATTCCCTTAAATTTATGTTTGCTAGTCATTACTCCCTTTAGAACATAAATTGAATTAATTAATTATCTTCCCTTTTGTGATTCACTTATTTCAACTGTTCTTACTTATTCAAGTACATTTAGTTGAGTAGGTCTTTCGTGGGGATAATTATTGCCGTGTTCCCTATTTGTTCCTTTATTTGTTAATAACTTGGGGTAGGTTTCACTCCCCAGGTATAAAGGGTAGTGGGATCGCGACAGTATAGTGCTGGGAGTACAATGATAGGTGTTCAATGCTAGGTGTACAGAGCTGGGTGTGCATTTCGTGTATGCAGCGCTGAGTGTACAGTGCTGGGTGTTCTGTGCTGTATACTCATTGCCTTTGTACAGTGCTGTGGGTGCATAGTGCTGGGTTTACAGTGCTCTGGATGTATAGTGCTAGGCGTACAGTGCTGGGTGTACAGTGTTGGATGTGCAGGCTGAGTGCACAGTGCTGGGTGTGTAGTGCTGGGTGTATATATATATAACGGGAGACGGTGGAACAGATCAGCGAAAAATTATAAACAGATATAATATTTGAAGACTCGCCAAGATGCTCAAGTACATCTGTCTCCTACGTCACTCATAAGATTTGTTCCTATTTTATCACTACTCTTCTCTTTTTTTCAGTCTCCTTTTTCTTTACAGACATTTGTTTTTAATTATTTTTCTCTTATCTTCTTCTTCTCTGTTCTATCTCCCTTTCCCTCTATATTTCACATAACTGTCTCTCACCCCTCCTCCTCTTATCTTCATCTTCCTTTTCTTTTTATATTTCCTACTTCTTCTAAGTCCTCCTCCAATTCATGTTTATCATTCTCCTTCTCCCCTCTACTTCTTCCTAGTCTAGATATTTTTCCTTCTTTTTCTTCTATTCATCGTTTGTCTCTCGTCATCATTGTCAACATGGCCTTATCTTCACGTTTTCTTTCTACTCCTTTCTTGTAATTTTTCTTATGCATTTTTATCTTTTAAAGAACTTTATCTCTATAAAGTTAAAAACAAAATAAACAAAACATTTATGTATATCCGTGAGTAATCCTCTGGCTCTCGCGGTCCTTCCTGTGTTTGATATTCCCAGAGAGTGAGATGAAAGGCGCGCTATTGAAGTGTCATGTACCATTTTTATCTCATTACATTTCTTTCAGGATGGCTCTTGTGTTCTTTCCAGAGCCTTGGTAAGTGTTTTCCTCTCTTTTTCCAGCCAATATTCCTCGTCTTTATTTTTTGTTGTTTCTCTCTCATATTTATTGTAAAGACTTGAATGCCCTTGTAGTTTCTTTCGTGTTAGACATTCATCGAAATTTATTTTAAATGCATTTTACGATATTCTTTTTCTCTTTGTGTTTTGGATATAAAACAGGTAAACAAAACGTTAGACTTCACACACACAGTCTTCAGCCTTACATAGGGTGAGGACATCGGCACTGCCCACTCACGCTGCCGTGGTCTCTCGACCATGGAGACAGCTGCCAGCCTGGTTTAGCAGGCCCTTCCCTTTCCCCATCTCCTCCTCCTCATCTAGATTTATCAACATCCTCCCACCAACAATACAGTGCAAAGATTGATGATCAATCCTCAAGTGATATACAAAAGTGGTAATTTCAAGTCGAAACAAAGAAACAACTGCTAGAGCGGTAATTGTCTTTAGCAGTCAATGTTGACCTGACACACCCTATCCGCTGTACACTCACCACCACCAACACTGGATGAGAAGCCAAGAAGGACTCATAAGCACATAAGAACATAAGAATGGAGGAAACTGCAGCAGGCCTATTGACCCATACTGGGTTGTCCCGTTTATACCCAACCCCTATTGCTCATATAAGCATCCAACCTATGTTTGAAGCTATCCAGCCTATTCTAGTTAATGATGATATTTGGTAACTTGTTCCATTCATCCACTACTCTGCTTCCAAACCAGTGTTTACCTATTTCACGCCTAAATCTAAATTTGTCTAATTTAAAACCATTGTTACGAGTTCGCTCCTGGTTGGATAGTTTGAGTACCTTTGTAATGTCCCCTTTGTTTAACCCTGACTTCCATGTATACACCTCTATCATGTCGCCCCTCACTCTATGTCTCTCGAGGGAGCGCAAATTAAGATGCTTTAACCTGTCTCTGTATTCAAGGTTCCTAATGCCCGGGATTAGTCTTGTCATTCTCCTCTGGATTCTTTCCAAAGATTCTATATCCATTCTGTAATAAGGTGACCAGAACTGAACTGCATAATCCAGGTGAGGTCTCACAAGCACTAGATACAATTTTAAGATGACCGAGCTAGTCTTGTAACAAACACTCCTTTGTATGAACCCAAGTACTTTATTAGCCTTGTTACGAGCAAAAACACATTGTTTACTTGGCTTGAAATTCCTACTTATCATTACTCCTAAATCTCTCTCGCAGTCGGATTCCACAATGGCATCGTTGTTCATCGGGTAACTGGTTTCCCTGTTTACATCTCCTATACTGAGTACTTTGCATTTGTACACATTGAATTTCATCTGTCATTTTTCCGACCATTCGAAAAATTTGTTTAGATCTTCCTGTAGTTTTGCAGAGCCCTCGTCAGATTTAATTACACGTCTTATTTTAGTGTCATCAGCAAATTTACTTATGTTGCTTTCTATGCCGATATCTATGTCATTTATGTATATAATAAATAATAATGGTCCAAGTACTGAGCCTTGTGGAACTCCACTAGTGACGTTGCTCCAATGCGATTTAGTGCCGTTTATGCTCACTCGCTGTTTCATGTCCCGTAACCACGCCCTAATACATTTAAGGATATAACCTTTGATGCCATGTGCTTCTACCTTTCTAATTAGTCTTTCGTGGGGGACTCTGTCGAAGGCTTTGCTAAAGTCGAGATATACCACATCATAATTTTGCCCCTCGTCCACCAATTCGAAAACTGATGAAAAGAATGTTAATAGATTAGTTAGACATGAACGCCCGCTTGTGAATCCATGTTGGGAATCATTGATCAACTTGTGCTTCTCCAGGTGGTTTCCCATAGAGTTTGAAATGATTGATTCTAGTAATTTGCCTACTATTGATGATAGACTGATTGGGCGGTAGTTAGAGGATAGCGATCTATCCCCCTTTTTGAAAATCGGTATTACATTCGCTATCCTCCAGGATTCTGGTACTACTCCTGTTTTTAATGACATGTTAAACAACTTTGCTAAGGGCATACTAAGCTCTTCCTTGCATTCCTTTAATACTCTGGCAAATATCTCATCGGGACAAGGTGACTTATTAGGCTTCAGTTTGTCTATTTGCTTATTAACATCGTTACTAGTCACAACTATCACGCTTAATTTGCTTTCTTCACTATCTCTGAATAGAGTCGATGCCTCGGGATTCATGTTTAAATTTTCGGTGGTGAAAACTGTTGAAAAATATTTATTCAGAATATTGCTCATTTCTCCGTCGTTATCAGTTAGCTCACCGGTATCTGAACGTATTGGTAGAATCCTTTGGGGTTTGTCTTCTCCTCCCTTGCTATCTTCAGTTCATTATATCTCTTTGCTTTTCTTATCTCGGTCTTAACCCTACCGGCCAATACCTTATAATTCTCCCTCAGGTAAATTTCGCCACGATTTATCCTTCTACCTATAGCCTTCCTTTTTCCAATAATGTTCTTTAAATAATTATTTATCCATTTAGGGTCATTGTTGTCTGATCTGAGTTTTTTGTATGGTATGTTCTGCCTTTGTGCATTAAGTAACTCGTTATTTAAATTGTCGTGGAATTCGGCAATCTCAGATCTCGTTATCAAGTCAGTGTCATCTGTCAAGTTCACGCCCAAGCGCGACACCCCCTCTCTCAGCTGCCTTTTTAAACTATCAAAGTTTGCCCTTCTGAAATCTGGGACTTTAATGGAATTTTCCTTTCGTCTGACCTGAAAATCTAACTGGAATCTAATTTCTTTGTGATCGCTGTTTGTAAGTTCGTTCTCTACCTCGACATTGCTATTGAGGTTTTCTCTGTTCGGCAGAACTAAATCGAGTGTATTATTACCCAGGGTGGGTTCGGTTATATATTGACTTAGGAAACAGTCCTGGATCGTTTCGAGGAAATCCTCTGATACTGAGTTACCCGTAAGGTCAGTCCAATCTATTTGGCCAAGGCTAAAATCGCCTACTATACATACTTTGTTGTGTATGGAAGCCCTGCGCATTTCATCCCAGATTAATCCCTCATTAACTCTATCAAGATTGGTGGGTCTATATATTACTCCTATAATTAATTTTTCCCTACAGTCGATTAATTCTATCCAAATTGTTTTTGTATTCCGCTCAGTTTTTATTTCCTCATTTATTTTACACTTCAGATTATCCCTGACATAGATAGCTACTCAGCCTCCTTTCCTGGTGGGCCTATCTATATGGAACAATTTGTAACCCGCAATTTGGTATTCGACCGGTAACTCACGTGAGTCTAGGTTGATCCATGTTTCAGTGAATGCTATTATATCGATTTTTTCGGTACATACCAAGGCCCTAATATCATCCATTTTGTTTCTCATACTTCTACTGTTCGAGTAGTAGACATTTAGGTTAGTCGTGTTCTGAGTCCTCCCTTTACCGATTTTAGGTCTTAACTCGCTGTCTAATTTAGCTTTGTCATGATTCCTAACACTATTTCCCTGTAACCTTTTACATTGTTTACCGGCTCCCACTGCAGTCTCCTCCACCCCCGTGCCCATATGTTCCCCTAGTAGTTTAAAGACTGGCTCTGCAGTCGACTGCCTTCACATCCCCAACTGTAAAGTTAGTAATCTATCCACAGCTCAACGTGAACCACAGATCTTTAGGGCAGGATTGGAGTGATGTATCCATATACAGTATACACCGTGTTCTGCAAATACCTTTCATAAATTACGGGGTGTATTCCCGAGACAATATAAAGATAAATGACCAAATTGGCCATTCTCAATAGTTTCGGAGTTACAGCACATGACAGGTTTGGCAGTAATGTGATGAAACCTAAAGTCACCTGTCATTTCTATCTGTAGGGTCAAATAAAAAGCAAGGTGTATGTTAGAGAAGTCCCAAACCGTGAGGAATTGTAGCGCCGTGTGCAGAACACCGAGACAAACATTCGTAACATCCCTGGGGTCTTTGAAAATCTGTGACACTTGTGCGACGGGCTGAAGCCTGCATTGAGCAAAAGGGGCGGAATGTTGAACATTTGCTCTAATGTTAATACCAGTACAAATCATATAGCATTATTATTGTTAAATAAACGTCACAAGCAACAGTGGATGTTTCATTACACCCCATATAGGTTTTAGCACATTGCTACCAAACCTGTCATATGTTGTAACTCTGAAACTATTGAGAATTGATAATTTGGTCATTAAATCATTTATATTTACATTGTCTCAGGAATATACCCCTTGATTTATGAAAGATATTTACGGAACACCCTGTACATATACAATGTTAAAAACTCCAGTGTATAAACTTAATAAATAAAACAATTTTTCGAATCATGCAGCACTAATAACATCATCCGGGTGACCAGAGACAAACTTACTTCATAAACTTGGAAAAAGATACGCAATTATGAATATCACTTTTGGAAGTCACACCCACATTAAGAGAAACTTCTCTTAAAACAATACAGTTTCGATACCCACCGAGAAAGTGATTAAATAAAGTAGTCTGTGAATATTATTTTAAAACTGTTTTTTTCTTTCCCAGAACCTATTTAAAATTGGAGAAATCAAGGCTCCAAATATATATATTTTTTAAATTTATAGTAAACTACAAGTATACCTACACGTACTGTACACACATTATACAGAAAGTGAGACATAGAGAGAGTGATACATAGATAGATAGATAGATAGATAGATGAATAGAAAGATAGATAGAGAGAGAGAGAGAGAGAGAGAGAGAGAGAGAGAGAGAGAGAGAGAGAGAGAGAGAGAGAGAGAGAGAGAGAGATTATTTATGCGTGAAAGAAAGAATGTACTTACTTGTGTACTCAAGCATTCCTCAGTATAAGGCCTTACCCACACAACAACCTTCCTCTGCACACAAAACATCAACCACCCTTCACACCGTCAAGTGATCCAACCACACAATACTTCCTGATCAGTGTTTTTTATTTTTTTTTTATCTCTGATCTCTTCTACCCCGGCCCAAGATGGCTTTATCACCTCCTAGATCAGCACAACTATCCTTGAGACTCACTCCTCCACCATCACTACGTTGTACACCATGGATGAGTCGTGAATGATAACACATCCTGGTTAATGAGAGAGGAGTGTAAAAGAACGCCTACACGCCATGTTTAACGAGTGATGAGTGGAAAAAGATGTCTCCATATCTTGGTTAACGAGTAATGCGTGTAAAGATATGCATCCAGATTATGGTTAGTGAGTGATTTAAAGGTAAGGGTAAATGAATCTTCCAGAATTCGGTTAAGAGTTTTAACAATAAATGAGTAACCAGATCTTACATAAGGAGTAATGAGTATAAAGGAACACCTCCAGTCTATGTGTTGCGGTTTTCCAGTTACCTGTTGGAATCACTAATTAGAGGTGAACTGGAAGCAATATTCATAATTTTTTTTAGTTTAAGTTTTGAAACCCAATTCAAATTCAATTTCAATTGTTTATTCCTTGATCGAGGAAGCGGGATCCTAGTGCTGTCACTTGGAACCCCTGTACAATAACACCAGAAGCATCTGGCAAGTGTGACAAGTATATACAGTATAAATATTATAAAGGGGCTTACTAAAGCCTAAGGAAGGAAGGATATTCCTTTAACACATAATCAATGTTATTTATATAATATCTGGCCAATATGGGGAGGATCATCGTGTCTCCGTCAGGGGGTCGTGGAGTGGTGGTCCAGCAGGCGTCACTGAAGCGTTGTGTGTGGTGACATCTTAGGAGGTAGTTTGAAACCCAAATGGTCTTTTCTCCACTTATGAAGAAAATAAACTATCATACAATAACTGGGATATCACCGTAATTAACGCTATGAACTTTGAGCATTAATAAGGGATGAAGCATAGGCAGAACTAGCTTGTTAGTGCACATGCCTCATTGGCTCAGAGATGGGAGTCAAACGTGCGATAGCCGGCTACTTATTTGATGTGTGAGGGCATAGTGGGAATACACTGCCACATGTCCAGCTGACGACTACTTGTGTCTCATAAGAAAGTTACCTTGGGTGATGTAATTTTATAAACCTAACGTATGTAACCCATATTAATATAAGTATAACTGTCTGTTAGACAGGGGCTAATACATTGCTCCGCCATCACTCTCCGAGTCCTATGAAGAGTAAACTGACCACATATAATAAAAAATGAAATGTAATGTAGCTAAACTGAGGAATCTATAACCGAAGGTTAAGAGTCTGCATTTTTAATCTTAAATGCCTTATATGTCAGGGCTTTAAAATGTACAATTGCAACTTTCGAAGAGACATGTCTGTAATATCAAAACATACATAAAATTTATACAATGAGACTGAAAGATGGTATACAACAAAACAGGGAATCTGAAAACCCAAAGAAAAATAATATTGCAAAATATCTTCAAATGAAGGGGTTTGTGTTTCATTAAGATAAGTAAATAATGTTAACTGTCAGAAACTAGATTGAGTTTACTGGGAGCAATACTTACATTTAAAAATATAAAGATATCAGATCTGAAGTTAAAATCAAATTAAAGGAAAAAATGATGATGGGCTGGCAAGGTTATGACGGCACTACTGGTGAATTCACAATAGTCTGAAGCCATATAATAAAATAATAACATTTAACTACGTAGTGCTTACCATCATCCTGGTATAGTAAAATGACATTGGGTTGGTCAGGAAAAAAATATCACACATTATGAAGATCTGTATAAAACAACGTTTTTATGAAATTAGGTGTATAAACACATTGTGTAAGTGCTGTGTGAGTAGTTATTTGTATATAATTCAACAACCTCACCAGCCAGGACTCGAACCCTCGACCTTATGCGTGTGACAAGGGATTGCTTCCACCATGCGACAAGGACACCAAAAGCATACCTAGACTTTGTTATATTTCACACAAAGCCTGTTCATCGTGCTTATGTCGTCTTGAACCTCCAATTGGGGATTGCCCGTGCCAAATAAGTGGCACTAGCTCAGCTTTCCCTAAGAGGAAATAAAGGATATTTTAGGGGAATTGTTAAGATTTTGAAAGTAAGTAGTCCCTTAGAGCGGCAGGTGTGCTCAAAGGTGCGCCGCTAGTCACTATTGGCTTTCGCCAAGCAGACGTGTCTCCACTCGCCTGCCAACAGAGCTCCCCATGTGGCCCGATTACTTGTAGGTGTTTTCAACCGTGTTCACAAGTAAGTCCCGTTCGATTGCATACAGTGTCTAGATAGGAAGGCGAAGGGAAATCACAGTGTCTTATTGGGTAGAACATTTAATTTTTGGGGGGTGAACCCGAGCGGGATGGCTGTGAGGGTGGTGTTTGTAGTGGGATGCGTCTGGCTGTAGGATGAATTACTCGTGGGGTCCCACGCGGAAGCACGCATATCTCAGGATACAGACAGACGTATGCCACACACACTTGTAGCAAAACCGCTGAGATTGGCACCAAGCCGACACTACACGACACCACAGCTAAGGAGTGTATACAATGTATGGGGAACAGGTGCATAAAATGAGGGAAAACTAGATCTCTCCTTTGACTGGGGTAAGGCACACCTGACCTAACTGGGCAGGATTAACTCTGTCACTCTCCGTCTCATTTATAGTAAATGGAAGAGAAGCTTGCCCCTGGGTGCAGCATGAGTGAATTGAAATGTTTATGAGCTCTGGAAGACAGAAATCTCCATGGTGCTAGTGAGTACTGTATGCCCGCCGAGTATCGGTGTTGATTCTTCTACTAGGTAACTTCATCTCTCCAACTATGGGTGTATGTGGTTTGTCTAACCAAGTCCTGGTGTGTGGTCGACGACCCTGATGGTTGATCTTACACCTTGGACGCGAGAGTGTTTTTTAAGGATTGTTTTGGTGCTATGCATGTAGTACTGTACAATTTGCCGGTAATGGTGTATTGTGGGCCAGTGTTGCTGAGCACGGTTACTGGTATGGTGGAGAAAGCACCCCATGACTCATGAACCCAGAAGCAAAATAATAAGAATAGCGGGTGAACTGCCCCCTGGCGAGACATGAGTGATTTCTCTGTTCCCATATAATTTTGTGTCTTCTATATGTGCTTGCTGATTGGGCCCTGATGATATCAGGCCATTATGAGTGATCCATGTTTTTTTTTGCGCAGGTTACTAGTTGCCATCTTTGGGTTTTGTGCAGTATATTAAATAATGACCTAATAATTTTTCTAGTGGTTAAAATTATTTTGTGGCATTTCCAGACCACTATGCTATTTTATGAATATGTGTGTTGAGGGGCTGCTGAGTTAAGGATCCATTGAGTTGTGTTTCCATGGGAGTGTCAGGGCTGTAACGAGCAGGATGGTTGCCCGCCGCTCGTTTGCTTGTTCGCGTCCCACAGCTTGAGGGGGGGTAGCTGGAGGTGAGAACGTCACTGCTGCCTCAAGACACACATCAAACACTACCCAGCCAGCACCACAGCTGCACTTCCCCGCTGCTCGTTCAAATTCTGGTTGAGTTCTCATCTGAGGTCTTGGACTCCAGTGGCTGATTCCCCAGACCTTCACTATACGGATGTCAATCTCCGGACACCTACCCCAGCTACTACAGCGGCTGCCACATCATTGCCACTTCCTCCACGCCCTATCTCCACTCTGTGCCCTTGGGTTTCTCCTGTGTGACAAAACCATCGCCCACCAACGCCAGCACCAAGTGAGGAAGCTGCCCTGAACCTTCCCCTTAAGAGCTGAGAGCGGATCACCACTTTACGAGAACCTTCCACCGGGCTGTCGACATAGGACAAATCCTGTACATTGCTTGATTCTCATAATTGTTTGACTCCCTTTAATTGCTTGACTCCCTTAATTGTTGACTCCTGTAATTTTTTGCTCACTTAACTGTTTGATTCTCTTAATTGTTTGAATCATTTAATTGTTTGACTCCCGTAATTGTTATTTGGTATTTGGGTGAGTGGTGTCAGTTTTTTTAGTTATTTTTCATAGTAAAGAGATATCAATCTCTAACGGTTGTTTGTTATCCCTCTGAAAACCATGGTTCATGACTTTCCTCTTACAAGATCCTGATTAGGCTGCCAAGGGTTTCTATCCCTAAGTCCCAGGCCTTTACAGGGAGTGTCAGTGGGATTAAACTCAGGAAAGTGCGACCCTTAACCTCAGCAACTCCTAAGCTGGTGAGCTCACATTGGGAACAGTTTCATATTTTTCTATGCTGTTGATAGGAGTGTCTAGCGATGAAAGATGTGTTGAGGGATTAATCCAAATGAATTATTATGCAATTAATAGTGGTGTCTAGCAATGTAAGATGTGTTGATGGATCAATCCAAATGAATGCTAGTCTCTTATGCAATTAATATTTTTGGGGGAGCTGTAAGGGTGATGGTGTTGATTAATACAAGTGTCATATCATTACAGGTGCTGACCTCACTAGGGGAAAGGTCATGGCAGCTTAGCTCTGCTCCCTGGGATAATTACCAGTTATGGCTAGTGCTACTTGTAAACGGGGTTATGCCCTTCTGTGGGCCGAGTTACAGAGTACCAAGGAAAAAAACCCTGAAATTAGAGGAAGAAAACTTGAACTTAAAGGAAGAGAGAGAGCAAGGATGAAGGAAGAAATTAGATAAGGAAAGCCGGTGAATTACGAAAACTCAGGCGAATGGAAGGTTGTGATAAGAGGGACTACCAAACTGGTGGTTAAGAAACACACCAAGGATACAACAACGACAACAACAGCTAAGTATACCAACTCGTTCAGTCCCTTGATAGACGAAATGGACGTTAGTACAGTCAGGGACAGGGCTGACAAGGAAGGTATAAAAAATTTAATTGTTGGTGACTCACAGGTAAGGTACTTGGACAGAGCCTTTTGTGGTAAAAATAAAAATAGGATGAGGGTGTGTTAGCCAGGGGCTGGGGTGGGAGATATAGTTGACAGGAAGGACAATATCTTGTATGGTAATGGAAACAAACCCATTATCTGCCTCAGTGCAGGAAGCAATGATATTGGCCGGTGTAGGAGTGAAGAGCTTCTTGATAAGTTCAAGACAGCTATAGATCGCATTAGGACTAAGAGAGGGATCCCTATCATATGTGATGTCCTGTCTAGAAGGAGAGTTAGCAATGAATGGTTGTCAAGGGCAGTTAGTGTCAATGGCCATCTTGACGGATATTGCAAGTTAATATCAGTCCCATTCATTGACAAGTGGGACAACTTCTATGGCAGAAGGGACCTTTATGCTAGGGATGGGGTGGCAACCCTGGCTGGGTCTCTAGAGAGGGCAGTTCAAAAGATATCAAAGTCTTTAAGCTGCTACGGGAACATATGGGCACGGGGATGGAGGAGACTGCAGTGGGAGCAGGTAAACAAAGTGAAAGGTTACAGGGAAATAGTGTTAAGAATGATGACAAAACTAAATTAGACGGGGAGTTTAAACCTAAACGCGGTAAAGGAAGGACTCAGAACGCGACTAACCTAAATGTCTACTACGCGAACAGTAGAAGTATGAGAAACAAAATGGATGATATTAGGGCCTTGGTATGTACCGAAAAAATCGATATAATAGCATTCACTGAAACATGGATCAACCTAGACTCACGTGAGTTACCGGTCGAATAACAAATTGCGGGTTACACATTGTTCCATACCGATAGGCCGACCAGGAAAGGAGGCGGAGTAGCTATCTATGTCAGGGATAATCTGAAGTGTGAAATAAATAAGGAAATAAAGACTGAGCGGAATACAGAAACAATTTGGATAGAATTAATCGACCGTAGGGAAAAATTGATCACAGGAGTAATATATAGACCTCCCAATCTTGATAGAGTCAATGAGCGACTTATGTGGGATGAAATACGCAGGGATTCCATACACAACAAAGTCTGTATAGTAGGCGACTTTCACCTTGGACAAATAGATTGGACTGACCTTACGGGTAACTCAGAATCAGAGGATTTTCTCGAAACGATCCAGGCCTTTTTCCTAAGTCAATATATAACCGAACCCACCCGGGGTAATAATATACTCGATTTAGTTCTGTCTGAAGGTTCCAAGTGTTCCCTGAAGAAGGCAGTGATGGGTAGGGAAACACCGGGTAACACTGAAGTCCATTTATTAACGGATAGGAGAAATACAAGTGGTGACTAGCGTGTGCCTTGCACGACCCACGGAGTCAGACTGAGACTGCCTTGCCATATGGCAGCCTAAGGGCAATGTTGCCACATAACACGTGCAGTGTTGCCACGTAATTATATATATAAATGCTACTCGGCACAGTAGCTTATTTTCAAGGTTGCTACTCGGCAAAGTAGCATAGATACATAACCTACATCTCCCTCCCCCCCTCACGCTCATAGTCTTTGTCTTGAGCGGACTACTTAGTCCTAAGTCGCTCCGAGCGTCGAGGTGCACTGTAGGGCAGATCCTCGTGAGGTGTAGGGGACTCATCCTCGGTCAAGGGGCCAGCAGCGAGGGGTGGGACTAGCCGGAGGAAGCAGCGGTTCCTCCACCAGACACGGCCGCTCGGCATCCTGACCTTGTAGTCCCGCGACCGGCCGACGCCCATCACTATGCTCACCTTGTCGCAACGTGTCGTCGTCGGGTCCTGGAGGCGGACAAGGGCACCAATCTCCAGTAGCTGAAGAGGGCCTGGCGTCCTGGGCACGTGAAGCGGCGCGGCGGTCGCAGCTCTCGGCTCTGGTCTGCCACTCCTTCGCAAAGGCCTTGGCGTGTGCAGGAACGCAAGAGCGGAGAGGGTGACCATACAGGATCTGGGCAGGGGAGCGTCCTGTGTGGGTGGGAGTATTACGTAACTCCAGGAGTCCTTTGTCAAACGCCTCACAGTCTATGTTGCCTGAAGGGGCCACCTTGAAGATGAGGTGCTTGACTGTCTTGACCGCAGCCTCAGCATGGCCGTTTGACTGTGGGGAGTGGGGTGTTGACACGATGTGGCGGACTCCCCAGCGCTCCAGGAATCCTGTGAAGTCCCGGCTGGTGAACTGTGGCCCACCGTCCGTCCGCAGACGTACGGGGACGCCCAGGTCACGAAAGAGGTGCTGGAAGTGGCGAATGGTGGCCGCGGACGTCGTGTCCGAGCCACAGATTACCACCACAGGCCAGCCAGAGAGTCGGTCGGCGACAACTAGGAAATGTTTCCCAGCTGTGCTGAAGAAATCAGCCGACACGGACTCGAAGGGCCTGGTGGGTTCGTCGTCACACAAGAGGGGCTCCTGCTGTTGACTGGGCTGCATGATCTGGCACGGCTCACAGGCACGGACCGTATTGACGATATCCGCGTCAATGCCGGGCCAGTACACAGCCTGCCTTGCGCGGCGCTTGGTGGCCTCTGCTCCACGATGGCTGTCGTGTAAGCGGGCCAGAACGCGACGACGGATAGCTGCAGGGACGACCACACGGGCACCGTACAGGACGAGGTCCCCATCTGCGTAGAGGTCCTCACGTATCTTCCAATACGAGCGTAGGGTGTGGAGGTCAAAACGGTCGCGAGGGAACCCAGTCCTCACACTCTCCAAGAGCTGAGTGTAGGAGGGGTAGTCGCGGGCCGCGGTCCGTAGTTCCTCAAGGGCCAGAACGCTGTCGGGTGGCGACACTGAGGCCTGGGTGCTGGCGAGGGACTGTACGGCCTGCAAAGTGACGATGTTGCTGACGGAGAAACCGGCCTCGGTGCTGAGCATCTCGTCTTCAGGTGTAGGGCGGCTTTCTGGGGAGCGGGAGAGGGCATCCGGGATGCACAACTCCTTACCTGCGCGCCAAGCCGCGGTGAAGACGAAGGCCAAAATCTTCTCCTTCAGGCGCTGGAGGCGGGGATTCTCGATGGCGTCCAGCGAATAGTGCTTAAGAATGGGGACCAAGGGCCTGTGGTCTGTGATGAGGTCGAAGTGCTGTAGGCCAATCAAGTAAAATTTGCACTTCGATAAGGCCCATACCACTGCCAGCAGCTCCAGCTCGATGGAGAATCAGCATCGGTGAGGAAGCGAGAGCCACACTGTACGAGCCGGTACTTTCCTCCACCGTGATCCTGGAGAAGGGCGTAACCAACCCCGTACAGGCGCTAGGCGTCTGTCTGGAGGACGGTGGGGAGCGCTGGGTCGAAAGTAGCGAGGATAGGTGGACTTGACAGGGCCTCCTTCACCTTATGAAAGGCAAGGTTGTGGTCAGGGGTCCACGTGAAAGTCCTCTTGGGGCTCATCAGGGGGCGGAGAGGCCCGGCAGCGACGGAGACGTCAGGAGAAAATTCTGCCAGCTGGTTCACCAGGCCCATGAAAGACCTGAGATCCGTAAGGTTGGCAGGTTTTGCAAAGTCCGCTATGGCGCGAACTTTCTCCGGGTCCGCAGCAATGTCATCCCTTGAGAGTCGGTAGCAACAGAAAGACACTGCAGGTGCAGTCAAGACGAACTTCTCCGCATTCAGAGTGATGCCGTGCGTCCTACACCTGGTCAGTACCTCACCGATGCGGCGAAGATGCGTCAGGTAGTCCTCATCGTAGAGGAGGACGTCATCCACTACCTTCATGCAGTTGGTCACCCTTGAAGTGCCATGTCACCACGGAGACGGAAGGCGTCCCCCGTAGCAGCGAATCCCATAGGGCCACAGCAGTAGCGGAAGCGTCCGTAAGGCGTGATGAAAGTGGTCAGTGGCTTATCCTCCTTCTTCAGTGGGATCTGCCAGTAACCACAGAGGGCGTCCATTGTCGAGAAGTGCCGTACCTTCGGGTCCACACTCCGTATAGCTGCAAAAGGTGTGGGTGAAGGGTGGGCGGGACGGGACACCTGGCTGTTAAGCTTAGACAAGTCGGTAGAAATCCGCACTCCACCGTTAGTCTTAGCCACAGCGACTACAGGGTGGCACCAAGGGGACGGGTCGTCACCAACGGGTACGATGACACCCTGGGCCACCATGGAATCTAGTTCCTTCTTGACTGAATCAATGAAGGCAAGAGGGATCAACCGGGGAGTGTGTATGGCAAACTGCTGTGCATCTTCCCGCAGGTGTATCCTCATAGGCGGACCCGCCATAGCCTTCAATGGCGCGGTCCGTAGGGCCTCCTTCGTCACCAGCACATCCGAGTACTCCTTCAAGAAGTAGGCCCTTGCGGCTGAAGGAGACGTCTCGCTGTGAAGAGGAAGCAGCCGTGACTTGGGTGGAGGCGGGGCGGGAGTGGACGCGGGTTCTGGGCAGCTCTATGCGGCAGCGCCAGGCGCGTCGCTCGTTGATTCACGCACCCTGCTGGCGGTGTACCGAGTAGCTGGGATCTGCTTAGAAAAGTCTCTGGGCACCACGCCTAACTCCTTGCAGTGCTCCCACGACAACAAGGGTGTAGCAAGAGTAGGCTGCACGTCGATCCATCCGTGACACGACCTGTCGCAGTACGTGATCTCCGCTTGAAAGGAGCCCACAGCGTCCGGCATCTGGGAACAGTCCGCATTGTAGTACTGCAGCTGCGGCGGTGGTCCCAGGAAGCGTTTCGTGAGGCCCAGTTTCTTGAGGTACTTCAGGCCTATCACTGTATCAGCGCCGGTGTCCGATATCACTTCGATGTGACCCGACACATCACCGTGTGTGACGGCGACACGGATGGTAAGGGAAGGGGTAGCCCTGGGGCGTGTGGTCGATTCCACCCTCCTGATGTGACTCTGCTGCTGCTTGGGGCTGCGTGGGCCGTCTGAAGGGGGCTGCGTGCGAACCACCCCGAGGAAAGTGCGCTGCTTTCCTCCTCGTCTCGGGCTTTTGGGCTTGGGTTGGCGGCAGCACTTGTCGTAGTGTCCATAGCGACCGCAGGCCTGACACTTGTGGCCTCGTGCAGGGCACCGGTCTGTGTTAGACCAGTGGCCCTTACGGTCACATCCACGACACAGTGCGTCGGCGGCCGGGCATTTCTTAGAGCCATGCTGCTTTCCACAGCTGCCACAGGAAGCACTAGGCGGGGGCGTGGAAGAACGTGCGGCAGCCTTCACGTTGTTGGCTGCCTTCTTACCCTTCTTGTATTGTGAGATAGCTCTCACAGCAGGTGGGGCCCGTAAGGCAGAGGTGGCGGACTTAGTGGCCTCGTATGACCGACATTCAGTCACTACCACCTGGAGTGTGGAGGAAGCGTCCAGGGGAATGAGTCGCTGCACCAACTCTTCTTGCTTGACACCTGTCAAGATCCCGTGCTTGATCCAGGCTTCCTCACATTCCCGGCTGTGCGCCTTGCAGACGTCGATATCCTCCGACAAACTCTTCAAACGTACAAAAAAGTCGTCAAAGGATTCATTCTCCGCCTGCTTGCAGCTGGTGAAGGCGCGGCGAAGCAAAGCCTCGTTATTCCGACCCTTAACGTGCTCCTGCAAAAGGTCGAGCACATCCGTCACTGAAGACGTAGAATCGGGAGGCACTTGCAACGTGTGCTCCAAAACTCTCTGGGTCTACAGCGACAAACACATCTGCAGTTGGATGAGCTGTTTGTTTGGAGGCATGCTGCCAAGGTCCACCATTGTGGAGTAATCTGTCCACCGCCGCCTCCACTCACGAAAAAGCTGAAACGTGACGTCTGGTGAGAGGGCGGGTGGGGGTTGAACAGTTGCCTTGGGAGCTGTTGGAGTAGCAAGAGTGCCTGGAAGACGCTGGTGTGGTGGGGGAGGGAGGGTATTGGTGCCTTGATGCGCGCTACCTGCGAGTGAGGGAGGGTGGGTTAGCGCCAGGGTCGCCAATAGTGCCTCAAAACGCGACTTTTCCTCCTCTCTTCGTGTCTCCTCCCTCTGAAGTTCCATCTCTCTGCGTCTCTCTTCCCTGCCGTCCATCCACCTCAGAATTGTGGCAATGTCCGTCGGTGGAGGTGGAGGATGAGAGTCTGCGCCCGGTGGAGGGGATGGTGGTGGGGAGTCGTGTGTCCCATCTTGACGTTGTCCCTTCTTACCGCCCATCTTAGTACGCTTGAACTGCACTGTTTAATATATAAAGTGGCGCCTCATCAGCTCGAACCACATATATATGACATAAACAGCGCAGAAATAATGCATAGAGTCCACTGTTCTGTCCGTGAGTGCGTGCGTGCGTGTGTGTGTGTGTGTGTGTGTGTGTGTGTGTGTGTGTGTGTCTCAAAGAGCATCGTGGGCTAGAGCCGCCGAGGAGGTGAGAACGTGAGTGTCTCCCCAGATGTCACACGAGAAGGGTGTACGCCTGCGTGCTCCGTGGGTACCACAAAAGACAGCCAATGCTCGACTCTCAGCTCTAGACACACTAATACACTGACACTAACACTGCCACCGTCACTAAAACGCACTGTGACGGCGCAACACTGCACGTCGCGGTGAAATACAACGCAACACAACACAACACACTAAGAGTCGACGCGCACATCGCCGGCAGTCGCACATCGCCGGCTAACTGTCCATTGTTCACACACTTGTAAGTCCACAGATCCTACTCACTGCGCCATGAAGGTTCCGAACAGAGAAAACCTCATTAGTAATGTCGAGGTAGGGAACGAGCTTGCAAACAGCGATCACAAAAAAATTACATTCCAGTTAGATTTTCAGGGCAGACGTAAGGAAAATTCCACTAAAGTACCAGATTTCAGAAGGGCAAACTTTGACAGTTTGAAGAGGCAGCTGAGGGAGGGGGTGTCGCGCTTGGGGGTGAGCTACTTGACCTCGCATGAGGTGACCTCACTCAATGCACTGACAGAGGGCGACCTCACCGTACCAGGAGACCTGACGGTTGAGGCTGACCTGATAACAAGATCTGAAATTGCCGAGTTACACGACAATTTAAATAATGAGTTACTTAATGCACAAAGGCAGAACATACCATACAAAAAATTAGGCAACAATGACCCTAAATGGATAAATAATTATTTAAAGAACATCATTGGCCAAAGGAAAGCTATAAGTAGAAGGATAAATCGTGGCGAAATTTACCTCTGGGATTATTATAAGGTATTGGCGAGTAGGGCCAAAACCGAGATAAGGAAATCCAAGAGGAATAATGAGGTAAGGATAGCAAGGGAGGAGAAGACAAACCCCAAAGGATTCTACAAAATGCATCAAACTAAAACACGAGAAAAGATTGGACCAATATGGTCAGATACCGGCGAGCTCACTGATAACGACGGAGAAATGAGCAATAATCTGAATAAATATTTTTCAACAGTTTTCACCACAGAAAATTTAAACATGATACCCGAGGCACCGACTCCATTCAGGGATCGTGAAGAAAACAAATTAAACGAGATAGTAGTGACTTGTAATGATGTTAGTAAGCAAATAGACAAACTAAAGCCTAATAAGTCACCTGGGCCCGATGAGATATTTGCCAGAGAATTAAAGGAATGAAAGGAAGAGCTTAGTATGCCCTTAGCAAAGTTGTTTAACATGTCATTAAAAACAGGTGTAGTACCAGAATCCTGGAGGATAGGGAATGTAATACCGATGTTCAAGAAGGGGGATAGATCACTATCCTCTAACTACCGCACAATCAGTCTAACATCAATAGTAGGCAAATTACTAGAATCAATCATTTCAAACTCTATTCGAAAACACCTGGAGAAACACAAGTTGATCAATGATTCCCAACATGGCTTCACAAGCGGGCGTTCATGTCTAACTAATCTATTAACATTCTTTTCATCAGTTTTCGAATCGGTGGACGAAGGGCACAATTATGATGTGGTATATCTCGACTTTAGCAAAGCCTTCGACAGAGTCCCCCACGAAAGACTAATTAGGTAGGTAGAAGGGCATGGCATCAAAGGTAATATCCTTAAATGGATTAGGGCGTGGTTACGGGACACAAAACAGCGAGTGAGCATAAGCGGCACTAAATCGCATTGGAGCAACGTCACTAGTGGAGTTCCCTAAGGCTCTGTACTTGGACCATTATTATTTATTATATACATAAATGACATAGATATCGGCATAGAGAGCAACACAAGTAAATTTGCTGATGACTCTAAAATAGGACGTGTAATTAAATCTGACGAGGGCTCTGCAAAACTACGGGAAGATCTAAACAAATTTTTCGAATGGTCAGAAAAATGGCAGATGAAATTCAACGTGGACAAATGTAAAGTAGTCAGTATAGGAGATGTAAGCAGGGAAACCAGTTACCCGATGAACAATGATGCCATTGTGGAGTCCGACTGCAAGAGAAATTTAGGAGTAATGATAAGTAGGAATCTTTTGCCAAGTAAACAATGAGTTTTTGCTCGTAACAAGGCTAATAAAGTACTTGGGTTCATACAAAGGAGTGTTTGTTACAAGACTAGCGAGGTCATCTTAAAATTATATCTAGCGCTTGTGAGACCTCACCTGCATTACGCAGTTCAGTTCTGGTCACTGTATTACAGAATGGATATAGAATCCTTGGAAAGAATCCAGAGGAGAATGACAAGACTAATCCCGGGCATTAGGAACCTTGAATACAGAGACAGGTTAAAGCATCTTAATTTGCGCTCCCTCGAGAGACGTAGAGTGAGGGGCGACATGATAGAGGCGTATAAATGGAAGTCAGGGTTAAACATAGGGGACATTACAAAGGTACTCAAACTATCCAACCAGGAGCGAACTAGTAACAATGGTTTTAAATTAGACAAATTTAGATTTTGGCGTGAAATAGGTAAACACTGGTTTGGAAACAGAGTAGTGGATGAATGGAACAAGTTACCAAATATCATTATTAAGTCGAATACGCTGGATAGCTTCAAACATAGGTTGGATGCTTATATGAGCAATAGGGGTTGGGTATGAACGGGACTGCCCAGTATGGGTCAATAGGCCCGCTGCAGTTTCCTCCATTCTTATGTTCTTATGTTCTTATGTACTGGGGTTGCGCAGGGCATTCCACCCTACAGGTGGCGCCGGTGAGTTAAGGTGACACACCAGTAGTACCAACTGTCGGAAGCAAGAAAGGTTTGGAACACGTTTGCCACTTATTACAGACTCTTTCATGGTGGGTAACGTGACTTTTGAATCACCCTGTCTTTCTTGAATCCAAAAGTTGGTACTACTGGTGTGTCACCTTAACTCACCCGCGCCACCTGTAGGGTGGAGTGTCCCGTGCAACCCCAGTAGAGCTCTTCTTCATTATTGAACATTACTTTGCAGCACTGTGTTATGCTATTGTTGTGCAAAGTGTGTATATGTGTTCTGTAATTTACATGTAATAAATGTATTATGTCATCCTCGTAACAGAACTTTTGGGTCACTCTGTGCGGATATTCGACTCCTACACGTGCGAATATAATTATAAATAGCCCGAATGGTGTATGGCAGGTGATGGTATGGACACTAGAACTGGTAAGAGACCTTCAACAGAGACCAAAATATCGTCTATACACAACACAGTGTCGTGCTGGTGCCTGCTGGTATAAAAAGTATGTTGAAACGCTTGGACACACACTTGAGGAATTTCACGACAGGGAACACTGCCAGGCAGACGCAGCAGACCAATGGTCATGTGTCATCGAGAGCATGTGTGAACGTTGCTTTACCATCACAGGTAAACTGGGTCACCTCTGCCGCTTACATGTGGTCACGATTATGCCGTTAGTTTAAAATGAGGAGGTTGAGTGTCACGAGTAATCCAGCCACAGGATGAAGACGGCCAAGTCCACCAGCCTCCACGGTCCGGTACAGCCTCTCACGTTACTCTGTAAATTTGGAACCACTTTTTTTTTTAACAAGAGGTACAATACGTGAGCGTTTGTTCAATTTTATTCCTAGGATTTTTTAATTTTAATGGTGATTTTAATTTTGTATTAATTCCTTTTGTTGTTTAGTGTGTTAACGTAGAAAGATTTTCATAGTTCCTCAAAGTCAGCATGCTATAGAGAGAACTACTCCATTGTTTATGCGATATGGTCTGATTAATCCAGTCAAACGATATATTAATTCATTCAAAACTTCTGGTGGTCTTATATTAAGATTTAATGTGAAGTTTTATAATTAGTATTTAGTATTAAAATGGAAAAATTGCAAACTCATCATCATTAGTCTCTATACAGTGACAAGTCCCCCCTCAAAAGAAAATGTTTTCCAACCAATTTAAAAAGTGATGCTGACCTCAAATAGCGTTTGTGAGTGTTTAATTTTGTGAACCATTAGCTAAAGGGTTACGTAGCGTTAGTACCTTTCCTTGTAGCTTCCTTTTCTGTAGTTACTACATCACCCGTATCTCTCTCTCTCTCTCTCTCTCTCTATATATATATATATATATATATATATATATATATATATATATATATATATATATATATATATATATATATATGCTGCTAACCACAAGGAAAGAAGAAAACACGAAGCCCAATAAAGCACGCGGACTTCTACATACAATCAACACCTCAACCCGCCAGGATTCGAACCCACGGCCCACGAGCCCATGACTGTAGCCGGGGAACGCTAACCGCTGGACCACCAGCGTTCCCCGGTCACAGTCATGGGCTCGTGGGCCGTGGGTTCGAATCCTGGCGGGTTGAGGTGTTGATTATATATATACATATATATATATATATATATGTATATATATACTGTATATATATATATACATATATATATTTCATGTAAATCCACAATGAAAACGTGGATAAGATAAATCTTGATAAAATCACACGGGAAAATGGAAACAACGGAGTACCTTAGCTTTCGTCTTTATTCAAGACATCTTCAGAGGCAACTGGATTACATGGACAGAGAGAGGCTTAAATATACAGGGTGACCTAAAAACATGAGGTCAGGTCATAATGATGACATCCACTAATCCCCACACCAACACACACGTAGAGGAGCTTAAGAGAAGGGTGGTGACGTGACTAGACAGGTCAGGTCAGAAAAAAGGGACCCACAAAATAACTATCATACATCAAGATCAAAGGTTTTCAAAGCATTTTTAACCTTGGGCCACTGACAAATAAATTTATGTAACATATAATCAGTTTTGAACTGACCATCACTAAGGTTTATTGATTTTAATTCCTTAATCAAACTAGCTTCAACCAGAAGTCTTTCTGTGACACAAGATGATTTGAATACTTCTAAGCTTTTTTCCCAAGCAATGGGGTGATTATTATTCCTAACATGAACGAACAAGGCACTGCTTTCAGATGCAGTTCTGATATTATACTTATGTTGTTTGATTCTGAGCTGCAGTGTTTTTCCTGTCTGACCTACATAATTACAATTACATTTGCTACATGGAATACAATAAACACTTCCATTTACATTAAAACTTGGGCTATTCCTTATTAACATATTGGTAATGGTTGAGTCATACTTGAAAACAACATTAATATTTAGAAGCTTGAGGGACCGAACTAACGGGACAAATTCATTACGATAGGGCAGAGTCAAAATATTCTTAAGTGTAGGAACTTGTCTGGTTTGAGAGGAATGAAAGGATTTTTTAGCCCTTTTAAAACAACGATCAACAAACACAGAAGGGTACCCAAGTTTCTGTGCAATAGAACGAATGTGTTTCAATTCATCGTCAATAAATTCAGAGTCACAAATACGCAGACATCTTAAGAACATAGCAGAAAAAACTGACATTTTGGTAGACTCAAGGTGATTCGATAAAAAGTGAATGAAACTGTCTACCTGTGTGGGCTTTCTATATACCTTAAATTTATAGTTTTGGCCATTTCTCATGATAAGCATATCAAGGAATGGAAGGGATCCATATATATATATATATATATATATATATATATATATATATATATATATATATATATATATATATATATATATATATATATATATATATATATATATATATATATATTACATTTTACAATGTTGCCGCTTTAGCCAGATTATTAAAAAATCGTAAAATAGACATCAAATTTAAAAAGTAAAATATATATCCTTATCCACCTGTCAGTTGCAGTGGCTGTCCGTCACCGTACCTCGTAAACCACAGGAGATAACATTGATTGTAAGCAAATTCTGCACAATACTTGTGAGTGAATAAATAAAAGAGAGAGAGAATTAAACACTAGGCTGGGGAAATTTGAGGACGTCGAGGAGGGGAGGGGAGTAGAGATAAGGAGGAGGATGAAAAGGTAGGATGAAGAGAGGGACAGGTGGAGTGTTCGTGACCTGTGGGAGGTGGAGGCTCCGAGTCTCACGCTGCAGTACACCGGATGTGGTGGTTGCCCACGACTATACAAGAGCATAATAAACTATTAAATGGAATTTGTATAATAAACACCTGTTTTCACGCGTAACTATATGAGGCATATATAAGATATCTCTCGAATGTAGTCTCTTGACAGTTTTGGTAGTCATTCATGAGCAAATTAGTGGTATAGACTTTAGTAATCCCATCTTATACTACTGAGCCTAAGGAGCTGGTGTCAGAGCGATACGATTCTTGCCTCGCAAGCAAGATGTCAAGGGTTCGATTCCCGGGCCGGCGGAAGTTGTTTGGACACTCTTCCTAGTCCCCCTTCGTCCCTGTTCACCTAGCCGCAAAGTAGGTACAGTACGTACTGTAAGTCGAAAGTTGCGAATTCGTATTCAGGGACAAGTTGTTGGAACTTTCAATAACTTGCTTAGACATAAACCATTGACTCTTCAGGCTTCTACGCCCTCGACTCTTCAGGCTTCTACGTCCTTAACTCATGAGACATAAGGCAAGCATGAACTTAGCATGCTTCTCTGTTGGGCGCTGTAAACGCTTCTGTGCTTCACCTTGCACAAGGATGTAGGAAGCCTAAAAAAAAAAACTACTGAGCATATATATATATATATATATATATATATATATATATATATATATATATATATATATATATATATATATGTTAGCGTGCTCTGTACAATATAACTGATTCAATTCTTACCTTTCACTGTATTGGAACACTACAGGATGTTTACAGAGGATTGATATATCTAACCTGTGGGTAACGGCAGACATATTAGTACTTCACCAGCAGGTCAAACATATTAGTCCTACACCAGCAGGTCAAACATATTAGTCCTACACCAGCAGGTCAAACATATTAGTCCTACAACAGCAGGTCAAACATAATAGTCCTACACCAGCAGGTCAAACATATTAGTCCTACACCAGCAGGTCAAAAATATTAGTTATCCACCAGAAGGTCAAACATATTAGTAATACACGAGCAGGTCAAACATAATAATCCTACACCAGCAGGTCAAACATATTAGTCCTACACCAGCAGGTCAAACATATTAACATAAGAACATAAGAATGGAGGAAACTGCAGCGGGCCTATTGGCCCATACTGGGCAGTCCCGTTTACACCCAACCCCTATTGCTCATATGAGCATCCAACCTATGTTTGAAGCAATTCAGTCCTGCACCAGAAGGTCAAACATATTAGTAATACACCAGCAGGTCAAACATATTAGTCCTACACCAGCACGTCAAACATATTAGCCCTACACCAGCAGGTCAGACATATTGGTCCTTCTACACCAGCAGGCCAGACATATTGGTCCTCCTACACCAGCAGGTCAGACAAATTAGTACTACACCAGCAGGTTAAACATTTTAGTCCTGCACCAGAAAGACAAACATACTAGTCCTACACCAGCAGGTCAAACATATTAGTCCTAAACCAGCAGGTCAAACTAATTTGTCTGACCTGCTGGTATAGGAGGACCAATATCCTCCTATACCAGCAGGTTAAACATATTAGTCCTACACCAGAAGGTCAAACCTATTAGTCCTATACAAGCAGGTCAGATTAATTTGTCTGACCTGCTGGTATAGGAGGACCAATATCCTCCTATACCAGCAGGTTAAACATATTAGTCCTACACCAACAGGTCATACATATTAGTCCTTCTACACCAGCAGGTCAGACAAATTAGTCCTACACCAGAAGGTCAAACTTATTAGTCCTACACCAGCAGGTCAGAAATTTTGGTCCTTCTACACCAGCAGGTCAAACATAATAGTCTTACACCAGCAGGTCAAACATATTAGTCCTACACCAGCAGGTCAGACATATTGGTCCTCCTACACCAGCAGGTCAGACAAATTAGTTATACACCAGCAGGTCAAACATATTAGTCCTACACCAGCAGGTCATACATATTGGTCCTCCTACACCAACAGGTCAGACATATTGGTCCTTCAAACACCGGCAGGTCAAACATATTAGTCCTGCACCAGCAGATCAAACATATTAGTCTTACACCAGCAGGTCAAACATATTGGTCCTCCTACACCAGCAGGTCAAACATATTAGTCCTACACCAGAAGGTCAAACATATTGGTCCTCCTACACCAGCAGGTCAAACATATTAGTCCTACAGAAGGTCAAACATATTGGTCTCCTACACCAGCAGGTCAAACATATTAGTCCTACACCAGCAGATCAAACATATTAGTCCTACACCAACAGGTCTGACATTTTGGTCCTCCTACACCAACAGGTCAAACATATTAGTCCTACACCAGCAGGTCAAACATATTAGCCCTACACCAGCAGGTCAGACATATTGGTCCATCTACACCAGCAGGCCAGACATATTGGTCCTCCTACACCAGCAGGTCAGACAAATTAGTACTACACCAGCAGGTCAAACATTTTAGTCCTGCACCAGAAAGACAAACATACTAGTCCTACACCAGCAGGTTAAACATATTAGTCCTACACCAGCAGGTCAAACCTATTAGTCCTACACCAGCAGGTCAGACTAATTTGTCTGACCTGCTGGTATAGGAGGACCAATATCCTCCTATACCAGCAGGTTAAACATATTAGTCCTACACCAACAGGTCATACATATTAGTCCTTCTACACCAGCAGGTCAGACAAATTAGTCCTACACCAGAAGGTCAAACTTATTAGTCCTACACCAGCAGGTCAGACATTTTGGTCCTTCTACACCAGCAGGTCAAACATAATAGTCTTACACCAGCAGGTCAAACATATTAGTCCTACACCAACAGGTCACATATATTAGGCCTCCTACACAAGCAGGTCAGACAAATTTGTCCTACACCAGCACTTCAAACATATTAGTCCTACACCAGTAGGTCTGACATATTGGTCCTCATACACCAGCAGGTCAGACAAATTAGCCCTACACCAGCAGGTCAGACAAATGTGTTCTCCTACACCAGCAGGTCAAACATATTAGTCCTACACCAGCAGGTCGAACATATTAGTCCTACACCAGCAGGTCAGACATATTTGTCCTCTTACACCAGCAGGTCAAACATATTAGTCCTACACCAGCAGGTCAAGCATATTAGTCCTACACCAGCTGGTCAAACATATTATTCCTACACCAGCAGGTTAAACATATTAGTCCTACACCAGCAGGTCAGACATATTGGTCCTCCTACACCAGCAGGTCAGACAAATTTTTCCTACACCAGCAGGTTAAACATATTTGTCCAACACCAGAAGGTCAAACATATCAGTCCTACACCAGATGGTCAAACATATTAGTCCTACACCAGCATGTCAAACATATGAGTCCTACACCAGCAGGTCAGGCCTATTGGTCCTCCTACGCCAGCAGGTCAGACAAATTTGTCCTACACCAGCAGGTCAAACATATTAGTCCTACTCCAGCAGGTCAAACATATTTGTCCTACACCAGCAGGTCATACATTTTGGGTCTCCTACATTAGCAGGTCAGTCAAATTAGTCCTACACCAGAAGGTCAAACATATTAGTCCTACACCCGCAGGGTAGGCATTTTGGTCCTCCTACACCATCAGGTCAAACATAATAGTCTTACACCAGCAGGTCAAACATATTAGTCCTACACCAGCAGGTCAGACATATTGGTCCTCCTACACCAGCAGGTCAGCCAAATTTTTCCTACACCAGCAGGTTAAACATATTAGTCCTACACCAGCAGGTCGAACATATTAGTCTTAGACCAGCAGGTCAGACATATTTGTCCTCTTAAACCAGCAGGTCAAACATATTAGTCCTACACCAGCAGGTCAAGCATATTAGTCCTACACCAGTTGGTCAAACATATTAGTCCTACACCAGCATGTCAAACATATTAGTCCTACACCAGCAGGTCAAACATATTAGTCTTACACCAGCACGTCAGATATATTGGGCCTCCTACACCAGCAAGTCAGACAAATTAGTCCTACACCAGCAGTTCAAACATATTAGTCCTACACCAGCAGGTCAGACATATTGGTTTTCCTACACCAGCAGGCCAGACAAATTAGTCATACACCAGCAGGTGAAACATATTCGTCCTTCACCAGTAGGTCTGAAATATTGGTCCTCATACACCAGCAGGTCAGACAAATTAGCCTTACACCAGCAGGTGAGACAAATTGGTCCTCCTACACCAGCAGGTCAAACATATTAGTCCTACAACAGCAGGTCAAACATATTAGTCTTACACCAGAAGGTCAAACATATTAGTCCTACACGAGCAGGTCAAACATATTAGTCCTACACAAGCAGGTCAGGCATATTGGTCCTCCTACACCAGCAGGTCAGACAAAATAGTCGTACACCAGCAGGTCAAACATATTAGTCCTACACCAGCAGGTCAATCATATAGTCCTACACCAGCAGGTCAAACATATTAGTCCTCCACCAGCAGGTCAAACATATTAGTCCTACAAACGGTAGGTCAGATATATTGGGCCTCCTACACCAGCAGGTCGGACAAATTAGTCCTACACCAGCAGTTCAAACATATTAGTCCTACACCAGCAGGTCAGACATGTTGGTTATCCTACACCAGCAGGTCGGACAAATTAGTCCTACACCAGAAGATCAAACATATTAGTCCTACACGAGCAGGTCAAACATATTAGTCCTACACAAGCAGGTTAGGCATATTGGTCCTCCTCAGCAGGTCAGACATATTAGTCCTCCAACACCATCAGGTAAAACATATTAGTCCTACACCAGCAGGTCAGACAAATTTGTCCTACACCAGCAGGTCAAACATATTATCCTACACCAGCAGGTCAAACATATTATTCCTACACCAGCAGGGTCTTACACCAGCAGGTCAAACATATTAGTCCTACACCAGCAGGTCAAACATATTAGTCTTACAACAGCAGGTCAAACATAATAGTCCTACACCAGCAGGTCAAACATATTAGTCCTACACCAGCAGGTCAAACATATTAGTTATCCACCAGAAGGTCAAACATATTAGTAATACTCCAGCAGGTCAAACATAATAGTCCTACACCAGCAGGTCAAACATATTAGTCCTCCACCAGAAGGTCAAACATATTAATAATACACCAGCAGGTCAAACATATTAGTCCTCCACCAGAAGGTCAAACATATTAATAATACACCAGCAGGTCAAACATAATAGTCCTACACCAGCAGGTCAGACATATTGGTCCTTCTACACCAGCAGGCCAGACATATTGGTCCTCCTACACCAGCAGGTCAGACAAATTAGTACTACACCAGCAGGTCAAACATTTTAGTCCTAAACCAGCAGGTCAAACCTATTAGTCCTACACCAGCAGGTCAGACTAATTTGTCTGACCTGCTGGTATAGGAGGACCAATATCCTCCTATACCAGCAGGTTAAATATATTAGTCCTACACCAAAAGGTCATACATATTAGTCCTTCTACACCAGCAGGTCAGACAAATTAGTCCTACACCAGAAGGTCAAACTTATTAGTCCTACACCAGCAGGTCAGACATTTTGGTCCTCCTACACCAGCAGGTGAAACATAATAGTCTTACACCAGCGGGTCAAACATATTAGTCCTACACCAGCAGTTCAGACATATTGGTCCTCCTACACCAGCAGGTCAGACAAATTAGTCATACACCAGCAGGTCAAACATATTAGTCCTACACCAGCAGGTCAAACATATTAGTAATACACCAGCAGGTCAAACATATTAGTCCTGCACCAGAAGGTCAAACATATTAGTAATACACCAGCAGGTCAAACCTTTTAGTCCTACACCAGCAGGTCAGACTAATTTGTCTGACCTGCTGGTATAGGAGGATCAATATCCTCCTATACCAGCAGGTTAAATATATTAGTCCTACACCAGCTGGTCAAACATATTAGTCCTACACCAGCAGGTCAAACATATTAGTCCTACACCAGCTGGTCAAACATATTAGACCCTACACCAGCAGGTCAAACATATTAGTCCTACACCAGCAGGTCAGACATATTGGTCCTCCTACACCAGCAGGTCAGACAAATTATTCCTACACCAGCAGGTTAAACATATTAGTCCTACACCAGCAGGTCAAGCATATGAGTCCTACATAAACAGATCAAACATATTAGTCCTACACCAGCATGTCAAACATATTAGTCCTACACCAGCAGGTCAGCCATATTGGTCCTCCTACACCAGCAGGTCAGACAAATTAGTCCTACACCAGCAGGTCAAAAATATTAGTCCTACAACAGCAGGTCAAACATATTAGTCCTACACCAGAAGGTCAAACATATTAGTCCTACACCAGCAGGTCAAACATATTAGTCCTACACCAGCAGGTCAGGCATATTGGTCCTCCTACACCAGCAGGTCAGACAAATTATTCCTACACCAGCAGGTCAAACATATTAGTCCTACACCAGCAGGTCAAACATATATTCCTATACCAGCAGGTCAAACATATTAGTCCTACACCAATAGGTCAGATATATTGGGCCTCCTACACCAGTAGGTCAGACAAATTAGTCCTACATCAGCAGGTCAAACATATTAGTCCTACACCAGAAGGTCAGACATGTTGGTTATCCTACACCTGCAGGTCAGACAAATTAGTCATACACCCGCAGGTGAAACATATTAGTACTACACCAGTTGGTCAGACATATTGGTCCTCCTACACCAGCAGGTCAAACATATTAGTCCTACACTAGCAGGTCAGAAAATTTGTCCAATACCAGCAGGTCAAACATATTAGTCCTACACCAGCAGGTCAAACATATTACTCCTACACCAGCAGATCGAACATATTAGTCCTACACCAGCAGGTCAGACATATTTGTCCTCTTACACCAGCAGGTCAAACATATTAGTCCTACACCAGCAGGTCAAGCATATTAGTCCTACACCAGCAGGTCAGATATATTGGGCCTCCTACACCAGCAGGTCAGACAAATTAGTCCTACACCAGCAGTTCAAACATATTGGTCCTACACCATCAGGTCAGACATATTGGTTTTCTCACAAAAGCAGGTCAGACAAATTAATCATACACCAGCAGGTGAAACATATTAGTCCTACACCAGCAGGTGAAACATATTAGTCCTACACCAGCAGGTCAGGCATATTGGTCCTCCTACACCAGCAGGTCAGACAAATTAGTCCTACACCAGCAGGTCAAACATATTAGTCCTACACCAGAAAGTCAAACAAATTAGTCCTTCACCAGCAGGTCTAACATATTAGTCCTACATCAGCAGGTCAGGCATATTGGTCCTCCTACACCTGCAGGTCAGACTAATTAGTCGTACACCAGCAGGTCAAGTATATTAGTCCGACACCAGCAGGTCAAACATATTAGTCCTACACCAGTAGGTCAGATATATTGGGCCTTCTACACCAGCAGGCCAGACAAATTAGTCCAACACCAGCAGTTCAAACATATTAGTCCTACACCAGCAGGTCAGACATGTTGGTTATCCTACACCAGCAGGTCAGACAAATTAGTCATATACCAGCAGGTGAAACCAATTTGTACTACACCAGTAGGTCAGACATATTGGTCTTCCTACACCAGCAGGTCAAACATATTAGTCCTACACTAGCAGGTCAGAAAATTTGTCCAATACCAGCAGGTCAAACATATTAGTCCTACACCAGCAGGTCAAACATATTATTCCTACACCAGCAGGTCAGACATATTGGTCCTCCTACACCAGCAGGTCAGACAAATTATTCCTACACCAGCAGGTTAAACATATTAGTCCTACATAAACAGATCAAACATATTAGTCCTACACCAGCATGTCAAACATATTAGTCCTACACCAGCAGGTCAGGCATATTGGTCCTCCTACACCAGCAGGTCAGACAAATTAGTCCTACACCAGAAGGTCAAACATATTAGTTATACACCAGCACGTCAAACATATTAGTCCTACACCAGCAGGTCAGGCATATTGGTCCTCCTACACCAGCAGGTCAAACAAATTTGTCCTACTCCAGGAGGTCAAATATATTAGTCCTACACCAGCAGGTCAAACATATTAGTCCTACATCAGCAGGTCAGACATATTAGTCCTCCTACACCAGCAGGTCAGACAAATTAGTCCTACACCAGCAGGTCAAACATATTAGTCCTACACCAGCAGGTCAAACATATAGTCCTACACCAGCAGGTCAAACATATTAGTCCTACACCAGTAGGTCAGATATATTGGGCCTCGTACACCAGCAGGTCAGACAAATTAGTACTACACCAGCAGTTCAAACATATTAGTCCTACACCAGAAGGTCAGACATGTTCGTTATCCTACACCAGCAGGTCAGACAAATTAGTCATACACCAGCAGGTGAAACATATTAGTACTACACCAGTAGGTCAGACATATTGGTCCTCCTACACCAGCAGGTCAAACATATTTGTCCTACACTAGCAGGTCAGAAAATATGTCCAACTCCAGCAGGTCAAACATATTAGTCCTACACCAGCAGGTCAAACATATTATTCCTACACCAGCAGGTCAGACATATTGGTCCTCATACACCAGCAGGTCAGACAAATTATTCCTACACTAGCAGGATAAACATATTAGTCCTACACCAGCATGTCAAACATATTAGTCCTACACCAGCAGGTAAGGCATATTGGTCCTCCTACACAGGCAGGTCAGACAAATTAGTCCTACACCAGCAGGGCAAACATATTAGTCATACACCAGGAGGTCAAACATATAGTCCTACACTAGCAGGTCAAACATATTAGTCCTACACCAGCAGGTCAAACATATTAGTCCTACACCAGCAGGTCAGACAAATTAGTCATACACCAACAGGTGAAACATATTAGTCCTCCACCAGCAGTTCAAACATATTGGTCCTACACCAGCAGGTCAGACATATTCTTCCAGCAGGTCAAACATATTAGTCCTACACCAGCAGGTCAAACATATTAGTCCTACACCAGCAGGTCAGACATATTTGTCCTCCTACACCAGCAGGTCAAACATATTAGTCCTACAGCAGCAGGTCAAACATATTTGTCCTACACCAGCAGGTCAGATATATTGGGCCTCCTACACCAGCAGGTCAGACAAATTACCCCTACACCAGCAGTTCAAACATATTAGTCCTACACCAGCAGGTCAGACATATTGGTTTTCCTACAAAAGCAGGTCAGACAAATTAGTCATACACCAGCAGGTCAGACAAATTAGTCCTACACCAGAAGGTCAAACATATTAGTCCTACACCCGCAGGTCATACATTTTGGTCCTCCTACACCATCAGGTCAAACATAATAGTCTTACACCAGCAGGTCAAACATATTAGTCCTACACCAGCAGGTCATGACAAATTAGTACTACACCAGCAGTTCAAACTTATTAGTCCTACACCAGCAGGTCAGACATATTGGTTATCCTACACCAGCAGGTCAAACATATTAATCCTACACCAGCTGGTCAAACATATTAGTCCTACACCAGCAGGTCAAAAATATTAGTCCTACACCAGCAGGTCAGTCATATTGGTCCTCCTACACCAGCAGGTCAAACATATTAGTCCTACACCAGCACTTCAAACATATTGGTTCTCCTACACCAGCAGGTCATGACAAATTAGTCCTACACCAGCAGTTCAAACATATTAGTCCTACACCACCAGGTCAGATATATTGGTTATCCTACACCAGCAGGTCAGAGAAATTAGTCATACACCAGCAGGTGAAACATATTAGTCCTACAAGCAGGTCTGACATATTGGTTCTCCTACACAAGCAGGCCAGACAAATTAGCCCTACACCAGCAGGTCAGACATATTGGTCCTACTACACCAGCAGGTCAAACATATTAGTCCTACACCAGCAGGTCAAACATATTAGTCCTACACCAGCAAGTCAGATATATTTGTCCTCCTACACCAGCAGGGCAAACATATTAGTCCTACACCAGCAGGTCAAGCATATTAATCCTACACCAGCTGGTCAAACATATTAGTCCTACACCAGCAGTTCAAGCATACTAATCCTACACCAGCTGGTCAAACATATTAGTCCTACACCAGCAGGTCAAGCATATTAATCCTACACCAGCTGGTCAAACATATTAGTCCTACACCAGCAGGTCAAGCATTTTAATCCTACACCAGCATATCAAACATATTAGTCCTACACCAGCAGGTCAAACATATTAGTCCTCCAACACCAGCAGGTCAGACAAATTAGCCCAACACCAGCAGGTCAGACATATTGGTCCTTCTACACCAGTAGGTCAAACATATTATTCCTCCTACACCAGCAGGTCAAACATATTAGCAGGTAGCACATCCTACACCAGCAGGTCAGACATAATTGTCCTCGTACACCAGCAGGTCAGACAAATTTATCCTACAACAGCAGGTCAAACATATTATTCCTCCTACACCAGCAGGTCATTCAAATTAGTCCTACACCAGCAGGGCAAGCATATTAGTCCTACACCAGCAGGTCAGACACATTGGTCCTCCTACACCAGCAGGTCAGACAAATTAGCCCAACACCAGCAGGTAAGACATATTGGTCCTCCTACACCAGCAGGTCAAACATATTATTCCTCCTAGACCAGCAGGTCAAACATATTAGTCCTACACCAGCAGGTTAAACATATTAGTCCTATATCAGCAGGTCAGACATATTGGCCCTCCTACACCAGCAGGTCATTCTAATTAGTCCTACACCAGCAGGTCAAGCATATTAATCCTACTCCAGCAGGTCAGACATATTGGTCCTCCTACACCAGCAGGTCAGACAAATTTGTCCTACAACAGCAGGTCAAACATATTAGTCCTATACCAGCAGGTCAGACATATTGGTCCTCCTACACCAGTAGGTCAGACAAATTATTAATACACCAGCAGGTCAAACATATTAGTCCTACACCAGCAGGTCAGACAAATTAGTCCTACACCAACAGGTCAAAAATAATAGTCTTACACCAGCAGGTCAGACATATTAGTCCTACACCAGCAGGTCAGTCATATTGTTCCTACACCAGCATGTCAGAGAGATTGGTCCTACACCAGCAGGTCAGACATATTAGTCTACACCAGCAGGTCAGAAATATTGGTACTCCTACACCAGCATGTCAGACAAATTAGTCCTACACCAACAGGTCAGACAAATTAGTCCTACACCAGCAGGTTAAACATATTAGTCCTACACCAGCAGGTCAGACAAATTAGTCCTACACCAGCAGGTCAAACATAATAGTCTTACACCAGCAGGTCAGACATATTAGTCATACACCAGCACGTCAGACATATTGGTCCTACACCAGCAGGTCAGAGAGATTGGTCCTACACCAGCAGGCCAGACATATTAATCCTACACCAGCAGGTCAGACATATTGGTCCTACACTAGCAGGTCAGACATATTGGCCCTACACCAGCAGGTCAGACATATTGGTCCTCCTACACCAGCAGGTCAGACAAATTAGTCCTACACCAGCAGGTTACACATATTAGTCTAACACCAGCAGGTCAAACATATTAGTCCTACACCAGCAGATCAAACATATTAGTCCTACACCAGCATGTCAAACATATTAGTCTTACACCAGCAGGTCAAACATATTAGTCCTACACGAGCAGGTCAGACATATTGGTCCTTTACCATCAGGCCAGACATATTGGTCCTCCTACACCAGCAGGTCAGACAAATTATACCTACACCAGCAGGTCAAACATATTGGTCCTACACCAGCAGGTCAAACATATTTGTCCTACACCAGCATGTCAAACATATTAGTCCTACACCAGCAGGTCAAACATATCAGTCCTACACCAGCAGGTCAAACATATTAATCCTTCACTAGCAGGTCAGACTAATTTGTCTGACCCGCTGGTATAGGAGGACCAATATCCTCCTATACCAGCAGGTCAAACATATTAGTCCTACACCCGCAGGTTAGACATTTTGGTCCACCTACACCAGGAGGTCAAACATAATTGTCTTACACCATCAGGTCAAACATATTAGTCCTACACCAGCAGGTCAGACATATTGGTCCACCCACAGCCAGCAGGTCGGACAAATTAGCCTTACACGAGCAGGTCACACAAATTAGCCCTACACGAGGAGGTCAAACATATTAGTCCTACACCAGCAGGTCAAACATATTAGTCCTACACCAGCAGGTCAAACATATCAGTCCTACACCAGCAGGTCAAACATATTAATCCTACACTAGCAGGTCAGACTAATTTGTCTGACCCGCTGGAATAGGAGGACCAATATCCTCCTATACCAGCAGGTCAAACATATTAGTCCTACACCCGCAGGTTAGACATTTTGGTCCTCCTACACCAGGAGGTCAAACATAATAGTCTTACACCAGCAGGTCAAACATATTAGTCCTACACCAGCAGGTCAAACATATTAGTCCTACACCAGCAGGTCAAACATGTTAGTCCTACTCCAACAGGTCAGACATATTGGTCCTCCTACACCAGCAGGTCAAACATATTAGTCCTACACCAGCAGGTCAAGCATATTAGTCCTACACCAGCTGGTCAGACATATTTGTCCTCCTACAAAAACAGGTAAAACATATTAGTCCTACACCAGGAGGTCAAACATATTAGTCCTACACCAGCAGGTCAGACATATTGGTCCTCCTACACCAGCAGGTCAAACAAATTATTCCTACACCAGCAGGTTAAAAATATTAGTCCTACACCAGCAGGTCAGACATATTGGTTCTCCTACACCAGCACGTCAAACAAATTATTCCTACACCAGCAGGTTAAACATATTAGTCCTACACCATCAGGTCAAGCATATTAGTCCTACATAAGCAGATCAAACATATTAGTCCTACACCAGCATGTCAAACATTTTAGTCCTACACCAGCAGGTCAGGCATATTGGTCCTCCTACACCAGCAGGTCAGACAAATTAGTCTTGCACCAGCAGGTCAAACATATTAGTCCTACACCAGCAGGTGAGATATATTGGGCCTCCTATACCAGCAGGTCAGACAAAGTAGTCCTACACCAGCATTTCAAACATATTAATCCTACACCAGCAGGTCAGACAAATTATGTCCTCCTACACCAGCAGGTCAAACATATTAGTCCTACACCAACAGGCCAAACATATTAGTCCTACGCCAGCAGGTCAGACATATTTGTCCTCCTACACCAGCAGGTAAAACATATTAGTCTTACACCAGGAGGTCAAACATATTAGTCCTACACCAGCAGGTCAGACATATTGGTCCTCCTACACCAGCAGGTCAAACAAATTATTCCTACACCAGCAGGTTAAACATATTAGTCCTACGCCAGCAGGTCAAGCATATTAGTCCTACATAAGCAGATCAAACATATTAGTCATACACCAGCATGTCAAACATATTAGTCCTACACCAGCAGGTCAGGCATATTGGTCCTCCTACACCAGCAGGTCAGACAAATTAGTCCTACACCAGCAGGTCAGGCATATTGGTCCTCCTACACCAGCAGGTCAGACAAATTAGTCTTACACCAGCAGGTCAAACATATTAGTCCTACACCAGCAGGTTAGGCATATTGGTCCTCCTACACCAGCAGGTCAGACATATTGGTTATCCTACACCAGCAGGTCAGACAAATTAGTCATCCACCAGCAGGTGAAACATATTAGTCCTACACCAGTAGGTCTGACATATTGGTCCTCATACACCAGCAGGTCAGACAAATTAGCCCTACACCAGCAGGTCAGACAAATGTGTCCTCCTACACCAGCAGGTCAAACATATTAGTCCTACACTAGCAGGTCAAAAATATTAGTGCTAAACAAGCAGGTCAGAAATATTTGTCCTCTTACACCAGCAGGTCAAACATATTAGTCCTACACCACCAGGTCAAGCATATTAGTCCTACACCAGCTGGTCAAACATATTAGTCCTACACCAGCAGGTCAAACATATCATTCCTACACCAGTAGGTCAGACATATTGATCCTCCTACACCAGCAAGTCAGACGAATTATTCCTACACCAGCAGGTTAAATATATTAGTCCTACAACAGCAAGTCAAGCATATTAGTCCTACATAACCAGATTAAACATATTAGTCCTACACCATCATGTCTAACATATTAGTCCTACACCAGCAGGTCAAGCATATTAGTCCTACACCAGCTGGTCAATCATATTAGTCCTACACCAGCTGGTCAAACATATTATTCCTACACCAGCAGATCAAACATATTAGTCCTACACCAGCAGGTCAGATATATTGGGCCTCCTACACCAGTAGGTCAGACAAATTAGTCCAACACAGCAGGTCAGACTCATTTGTCAGCCCTTCTGATATAGGAGCACCAATATCCTCCTATACCAGCAGGTTAAACATATTAGTCCTACACCAAAAGGTCATTCATATTGGTCCTTCTACACCAACAGGTTCGACAAATTTGTCCTACACCAGAAGGTCAAACTTATTAGTCCTACACCAGCAGGTCAGACATTTTGGTCCTCCTACACCAGTAGGTCAAACATAATAGTCTTACACCAGCAGGTGAAACATATTTGTCCTCCACCAGCAGGTCAGACATATTGGTCCACCTACACCAGCAGGTCGGACAAATTAGTCACACACCAGCAGGTCAAACATATTAGTCCTACATCAACAGGTCAAACATATTGGTCCTCCTACACCAGCAGGTCAAACATATTAGTCCTACACCAGCAGGTCAAACATATTAGTCCTACACCAACAGGTCAGACATATTGGTCCTCCTACAACAGCAGGTCAAACATATTAGTCCTACACCAGCAGGTCAAGCATATTAATCCTACACCAGCAGGTCAAACATATTATTCCTACACCAGCAGGTCAGATATATTGGGCCTCCTATACCAGCAGGTCAGACAAAGTAGTCCTACACCAGAATTTCAAACATATTAATCCTACACCAGCAGGTCAGACATATTGGTTATCCTACACCAGCAGGTCAGACAAATTGGTCCTCCTACACCAGCAGGTCAAACACATTAGTCCTACGCCAGCAGGTCAGATATATTTGTCCTCCTACACCAGCAGGTAAAACATATTAGTCTTACACCAGGAGGTCAAACATATTAGTCCTACACCAGCAGGTCAGACATATTGGTCCTCCTACACCAGCAGGTCAAACAAATTATTCCTACACCAGCAGGTTAAACATATTAGTCCTACACCAGCAGGTCAAGCATATTAGTCCTACATAAGCAGATCAAACATATTAGTTATACACCAGCAGGTCAAACATATTAGTCCTACACCAGCAGGTCAGGCATATTGGTCCTCCTACACCAGCAGGTCAGACAAATTCAGTCCTACACCAGCAGGTCACACATATTAGTCCCACACCAACAGGTCAAAACATTATATTAGTCCTACACCAAAAAAGGTCAAAAAATATTAGTCTTACAACAGCAGGTCAGACAAATTAGCCCTACACAAGCAGGTCAGACATATTGGTCCTACTACACCAGCAGGTCAAACATATTAGTCCTACACCAGCAGGTCAAACATATTAGTCCTCCACCAGCAAGTCAGACATATTTGTCCTCCTACACCAGCAGGGCAAACATATTAGTTCTACACCAGCAGGTCAAGCATATTAATCCTACACCAGCTGGTCAAACATATTAGTCCTACACCAGCAGGTGAGACGAATTATTCCTACACCAGCAGGTTAAACATATTAGTCCTACACCATCAGGTCAAGCATATTAATCCTACACCAGCTGGTCAAACATATTAGTCCTACACCAGCAGGTCAAGCATATTAATCCTACACCAGCTGGTCAAACATATTAGTCCTACACCAGCAGGTGAGACGAATTATTCTACACCAGCAGGTTAAACATATTAGTCCTACACCATCAGGTCAAGCATATTAGTCCTACATAAGCAGATCAAACATATTAGTCCTACACCAGCAGGTTAAACATATTAGTCCTACACCAGCAGGTCAAGCATATTAGTCCTACATAAGCAGATCAAACATATTAGTCATACACCAGCATGTCAAACATATTAGTCCTACACCAGCAGGTCAGGCATATTGGTCCTCCTACACCAGCAGGTCAGACAAATTAGTCTTACACCAGCAGGTCAAACATTTTAGTCCTACACCAGCAGGTCAAACATATTGGTCCTCCTACACCAGCAGGTCAAACATATTAGTCCTACACCAGCAGGTCAAATATATTAGTTCTACACCAACAGGTCAGACATATTGGTCCTCCTACACCAGCAGGTCAAACATATTAGTCCTACACCAGCAGGTCAAGCATATTAGTCCTACATAAGCAGATCAAACATATTAGTCCTACACCATCATGTCAAACATATTAGTCCTACAACAGGTCAGATATATTGGGCCTCCTACACCAGTAGGTCAGACAAATTAGTCCTACACCAGCAGTTCAAACATATTAGTCCTACACCAGCAGGTCAGACATATTGGTTATCCTACACCAGCAGGTCAAAATTAGCCCTACACCAGCAGGTGAATCATATTAGTCCTACACTGGTCAAACATATTAGTCCTACACCCAGCAGGTATTAGTCCTACACCAGCAGGTCAAGCATATTAGTCCTACACCAGCTGGTCAAACATATTAGTCCAATACCAGCAGGTCAAGCATATTAGTCCTACATAAGCCGATCAAACATATTAGTCCTACACCAGCATGTCAAACATATTAGTCCTAAACCAGCAGGTCAGGCATTGGTCCTCTACAGCGGTCAGACAAATTAGTCCTTACCAGTAGGTAAAAAATATTAGTCCTACACCAGCAGGTCAAACATATTAGTCCTCCAGTAGGTCAAACATATTAGTGCTACCCAGTAGGTCAAACATATAGTCCTACACCAGCAGGTCAAACATATTAGTCCTACACCAGCAGGTCAAACATATTAGTCCTACACCAGCAGTTCAAACATATTGTCCTCTCACCAGCAGGTCATGACAAATTAGTACTACACCAGCAGTTCAAACTTATTAGTCACACCAGCAGGTCAGACATATTGGTTATCCTACACCAGCAGGTCAAACATATTAATCCTACACCAGCTGGTCAAACATATTAGTCCTACACCAGCAGGTCAATATTAGTCCTACACCAGCAGGTCAGTCATATTGGTCCTCCTACACCAGCAGGTCAAACATATTAGTCCTACACAAGCACTTCAAACATATTGGTTCTCCTACACCAGCAGGTCATGACAAATTAGTCCTACCAGCAGTTCAAACATATTAGTCCTACACCACCAGGTCAGATATATTGGTTATCTCACCACCAGCAGGTCAGAGAAATTAGTCATACACCAGCAGGTGAAACATATTAGTCCTACAAGCAGGTCTGACATATTGGTTCTCCTACAAGCAGGTCAGACAAATTATCTCCAGCAGGTCAGACATATTGGTCCTACTACCAGCAGGTTATTATTCCTACACCAGCAAGTCAGACATATTTGTCCTCCTACACCAGCAGGGCAAACATATTAGTCTATAACAGCAGGTCAAGCATTCCTACATAAGCAGATCAAACATATTAGTCCAAAACCATCATGTCAAACATATTAGTCCACACCAGCAGGTCAGGCATATTGGTCCTCCCTACACCAGCAGGTCAGACAAATAAGTCCCTCCAGCAGATCAAACATATTTGTCCTACACCAGCAGGTCAAACATATTAGTCCTACACCAGAAGGTCAAACATATTAGTCCTACACCAGCAGATCAAACATATAGCCTACACCCAGGTCAGATATATTGGGCCTCCTACACCAGTAGGTCAGACAAATTAGTCCAACACAGCAGTTCAAACATATTAATGCTACACCAGCAGGTCAGACATATTGGTTATCCTACACCAGCAGTCCAGACAAATTATGATCATATACCAGCAGGTGAAACATATTAGTCCTACACCAGCAGGTCAGATATATTGGGCCTCCTACCAGCAGGCCAGACAAATTAGTCCTACAGAAGTTCAAACTTAATCCGACACCAGCAGGTCAGACATATTGTATCATACCCAGCAGGTCAGACAAATTAGTCATACACCAGTAGGTGAAACATATTAGTCTCCTACGGGTCTGACATATTGGTCCTCTACACAAGCAGGTCAGACAAATTAGCACTACACCAGCAGGTCAGACAAATTGGTTCTCCTACACCAGCCGGTCAAACTTAGTCGTACACCAGTAGGTCAAAATATTAGTCCTACACCAGCTGGTCAAACATATTAGTCCTACACCAGCAGGTCAAGCATATTAGTCCTACATAAGCAGATCAAACATATTAGTCCTACACCAGCATGTCAGACATATTTGTCGTCCTACACCAGCAGGTCAAACATATTAGTCCTACACCAGCAGATCAGGCATATTGGTCCTCATACACCAGCAGGTCAGACAAATTAGTCCTACACCAGCAGGTCAAACATATAAATGCTACAACAGTAGGTCAAACATATAGTCCTATACCAGCAGGTCAAACATATTAGTCCTACACCAGCAGGTCAAACATATTCGTCCTACACCAGCAGGTCAGATATATTGGGCCTCCTACACCAGAAGGTCAGACAAATTAGTCCTACACCAGCATTTCAAACATATTAGTCCTACACCAGCAGGTCAGACATATTGATCCCACACCAGCAGGTCAGAAAAATTAGTCATACACCAGCAGGTCAGACAAATTAGTCCTACACCAGCAGGTCAGACATATTAGTCCTTCTACCAACAGAGCCAGACATATTGTTACACCCGACAAATTGGCACCAGCAGGTCAATTTTAGTCCGCCAGAAGGTCAAATATATTAGTCCTACACCAGCAGGTCAAACATATTAGTCTAAACCAGAAGGTCAAACCTATTGGTCCCACCAGCAGGTCAAACATATTAGTCCTACACCAGCAGGTCCAAACATATTAGTCCTACACCAACAGGTCAGACATATTGGTCCTCCCTACACCAGCAGGTCAAACATATTAGTACTACACCAGCAGGTCAAGCATATTAATCCTACACCAGCAGGTCAAACATATTATTCCTACACCAGCAGGTCAGACATATTGGTCCTCACAGCTGGTCAGACAAATTATTCCTACCCAGCAGGTTAAACATATTAGTTCTACACCAGTAGGTCAAGCATATTAGTCCTACATAAGATCAAACATATTAGTCTATCATGTCAAACATATTAGTCCTACACCAGCAGGTCAGATATATTGCGCCTCCTACACCAGTAGGTCAGACAAATAGTCCTACACCAGGTTCAAACATATTAGTCCTACACCATCAGGTCAGACATATTGGTTATCCCTACACCAGCAGGTCAAAAAATTGCCCTACACAGCAGGTGAAACATATTAGTCCTACACCAGCAGGTCAAATATATTAGTCCTACAAAGCAGGTCAAACATATTAGTCCTCCAGCTGGTCGAACAAATTAGCCCAACACCAGCAGGTCAGACATATTGGTCCTTCTACCAGTAGGTCAAACATATTATTCCTCCTACACCAGCAGGTCAAACATATTAGTCCCACACCAGCAGGTCAGACATAATTGTCCTCGTACACCAGCAGGTCAGACAAATTTATCCTACAACAGCAGGTCAAACATATTATTCCTCCTAAACCAGCAGGTCATTCAAATTAGTCCTACACCAGCAGGGCAAGCATATTAGTCCTACACAGGTCAAACATATTATTCCTCCTACACCAGTCAGGTCATTCAAATTAGTCCTACACCAGCAGGGCAAGCATATTAGTCCTACACCAGCAGGTCAAACATATTATTCCTCCTAAACCAGCAGGTCATTCAAATTAGTCCTACACCAGCAGGGCAAGCATATTAGTCTTACACCAGCAGGTCAAACATATTATTCCTCTAACCAGCAGGTCATTCAAATTAGTCCTACACCAGCAGGTCAAACATATTAGTCCTACACCAGCAGGTCAAACATATTATTCCTCCTACACCAGCAGGTCATTCAAATTAGTCCTACACCAGCAGGTCAAACATATTAGTCCTACACCAGCAGGTCAAACATATTAGTCCTACACCAGCAGGTCAGACATAATTGTCCTCCTACACCAGCAGGTCAGACAAATTTATCCTACAACAGCAGGTCAAACATATTATTCCTCCTAAACCAGCAGGTCATTCAAATTAGTCCTACACCAGCAGGTCAAGCATATTAGTCCTACACCAGCAGGTCAGACACATTGGTCCTTCTACACCAGCAGGTCAGACAAATTAGCCCAACACCAGCAGGTAAGACATATTGGTCCTCCTACACCAGCAGGTCAGACAAATAATCCCTACACCAGCAGATCAAATATATTTGTCCTACACCAGCAGGTCAAACATATTAGACCTACACCAGAAGGTCAAACATATTAGTCCTACACCAGCAGATCAAACATATTAGTCCTACACCAGCCAGATATATTGGGCCTCCTACCAGTAGGTCAGACAAATTAGTCAACACAGCAGTTCAAACATATTAATGCTACACCAGCAGGTCAGACATATTGGTTATCCTACACCAGCAGTCCAGACAAATTAGTCCATACCCAGCAGGTGAAACATATTAGTCCTACACCAGCAGGTCAGATATATTGGGCATCCTATACCCGCAGGTCAGACAAATTAGTCCTACACCAGAAGTTCAAACATATTAATCCGACACCAGCAGGTCAGACATATTGGTTATCTTACACCAGCACGTCAGACAAATTAGTCATACACCAGCAGGTGAAACATATTAGTCCTACACCAGTAGGTCTGACATATTGGTCCTCATACATAAGCAGGTCAGACAAATTAGCCCTACACCAGCAGGTCAGACAAATTGGTTCTCCACCAGCCGGTTAAACATATGAGTCCTACACCAGTAGGTCAAAATATTAGTCCTACACCAGCTGGTCAAACATATTCGTCCTACACCATCAGGTCAAGCATATTAGTCAACATAAGAAGATCAAACATATTAGTCCTACCAGCATGTCAGACATATTTGTCGTCCTGCACCAGCAGGTCAAACTTAGTCCTACAACAGCAGATCAGGCATATTGGTCCTCCTACACCAGCAGGTCAGACAAATTAACACCATCAGGTCAAACATATTAGTCCTACACCAGCAGGTCAAACATATTAGTCCTACACCAGAAGGTCAAACATATTAGTCCTACACCAGCAGGTCAAACATATTAGTCCTACACCAGCAGGTCAAACATATAAATGCTACAACAGTAGGTCAAACATAGTCCTATACCAGCAGGTCAAACATATTAGTCCTACCACCAGAAGGTCAAACATATTAGTAATACACCAGCAGGTCAAACATATTAGTCCTACACCAGCAGGTCAAACATATTAGTCCTACACCAGCAGGTCAGATATATTGGGCCTCCTACACCCAGGTCAGACAAATTAGTCCTACACCAGCAGTTCAAACATATTAGTGCTACACCAGCAGGTCAGACATATTGGTTATCCCTACCAAGCGGTCAGACAAATTAGTCATACACCAGCAGGTGAAACATATTAGTCCTCACCAGCAGGTCAGATATATTGGCCTCCTACACCAGCAGGTCAGAGAATTAGCCTACACCAGCAGGTCAGACATATTAGTCCTTCTACACCAGCAGGCCAGACATATTGGTACTCCTACACCAGCAGGTCAGACAAATTAGTACTACACCAGCAGGTCAAACATTTTAGTCCTGCACCAGAAGGTCAAATATATTAGTCCTACACCAGCAGGTCAAACATATTAGTCCTAAACCAGAAGGTCAAACCTATAGTCCTACACCAGCAGGTCAGACTAATTTGTCATGACCTCTTTGGTGACAATATCCTCCTATACCAGCAGGTTAAACATATTAGTCCTACACCAAAAGGTCATTCATATTGGTCTCTACACAAACAAGTTCGACAAATTTGTCCTGCACCAGAAGGTCAAACTTAGTAGTCCTACCAGCAGGTCAGACATTTTGGTCCTCCTACACCAGCAGGTCAGACATTTTGGTCTCCACGCAAACATAATAGTCTTACACCAGCAGGTGAAACATATTTGTCCTACACCAGCAGGTCAGACATATTGGTCCTCCTACACCAGCAGGTCGGACAACTTAGTCATACACCAGCAGGTCAAACACATTAGTCTACATCAGCAGGTCAAACATATTGGTCCTCCTACCCAGCAGGTCAAACATAATAGGTCTACACCAGCAGGTCAAACATATTAGTCCTACAACAGGTCAGACATATTGGTCCTCCTACACCAGCAGGTCAAGCATATTAGTCCTACACCAGCAGGTCAAGCATATTAATCCAACACCAGCATGTCAAACATATTATTCCTACCCATGGAATTGGTCCTCGCTGGTCAGATATTCCTACACCAGCAGGTTAAACATATTAGTTCTACACCAGCAGGTCAAGCATATTAGTCCTACATAAGCAGATCAAACATATTAGTCCTACACCATCATAGTCAAACATATTAGTCCTACAGCAGGTCAGATATATTGGGCCTCCTACACCAGTAGGTCAGACAAATTAGTCCTACACCAGCAGGTTCAAACATATTGGTCACCACCAGCAGGTCAGACATATTGGTTATCCTACACTAGCAGGTCAAAAAATTAGCCCTACACCAGCAGGTGAAACATATTAGTCCTACACTAGCAGGTCAAACATATTAGTCCTACACCAGCAGGTCAAACATATTAGTCCTACACCAGCAGGTCAAGCATATTAGTCCTACACCAGCTGGTCAAACATATTAGTCCTATACCAGCAGGTCAAGCATATTAGTCCTACATAAGCCGATCAAACATATTAGTCCTATACCAGCAGGTCAAACATATTAGTCCTACACCAGCATGTCAAACATATGAGTCCTAAACCAGCAGGTCAGGCATATTGGTCCTCCTACACCAGCGGTCAGACATATTAGTCCTATACCAGCAGGTCAAGCATATTAGTCCTACACCAGCTGGTCAAACATATTAGTCCTATACCAGCAGGTCAAACATATTAGTCCTACACCAGCATGTCAAACATATGAGTCCTAAACCAGCAGGTCAGGCATATTGGTCCTCCTACACCAGCGGTCAGACAAATTAGTCCTACACCAGTAGGTCAAAAATATTAGTCCTACACCAGCAGGTCAAACATATTAGTCCTACACCAGTAGGTCAAACATATTAGTGCTACACCAGCAGGTCAAACATATAGTCGTACACCAGCAGGTCAAACATATTAGTCCTACACCAGGAGGTCAAACATATTAGTCCTACACCAGCAGTTCAGACATATTGGTCCTCCTACACCAGCAGGTCATGACAAATTAGTACTACACCAGCAGTTCAAACTTATTAGTACTACACCAGCAGGTCAGACATATTGGTTATCCTACACCAGCAGGTCAAACATATTAATCCTACACCAGCTGGTCAAACATATTAGTCCTACACAAGCAGGTCAAAAATATTGGTTCTCCTACACCAGCAGGTTATGACAAATTAGTCCTCCTACACCAGCAGGTAAAACATATTAGTCCTACACCAGGAGGTCAAACATATTAGTCCTACACCAGCAGGTCAGACACATTGGTCCTCCTACACCAGCAGGTCAAACAAATTATTCCTACACCAGCAGGTTAAACATATTATTCCTACACCAGCAGGTCAGACATATTGGTTCTCCTACACCAGCACGTCAAACAAATTATTCCTACACCAGCAGGTTAAACATATTAGTCCTATACCATCAGGTCAAGCATATTAGTCCTACATAAGCAGATCAAACATATTAGTCCTACACCAGCATGTCAAACATTTTAGTCCTACACCAGCAGGTCAGGTATATTGATCCTCCTACACCAGCAGGTCAGACAAATTAGTCTTACACCAGCAGGTCAAACATATAAGTCCTACACCAGCAGGTCAGATATATTGGGCCTCCTATACCAGCAGGTCAGACAAAGTAGTCCTACACCAGCATTTCAAACATATTAATCCTACACCAGCAGGTCAGACATATTAGTTATCCTACACCAGCAGGTCAGACAAATTGGTCCTCCTACACCAGCAGGTCAAACATATTAGTCCTACACCGACAGGTCAAACATATTAGTCGTACGCCAGCAGGTCAGACATATTTGTCCTCCTACACCAGCAGGTAAAACATATTAGTCCTACACCAGGAGGTCAAACATATTAGTCCTACACCAGCAGGTCAGACATATTGGTCCTCCTACACCAGCAGGTCAAACATATTTGTCCTACACCAGCAGGTCAAGCATATTAGTCCTACATAAGCAGATCAAACATATTAGTCCTACACCAGCATGTCAAACATATTAGTCCTACACCAGCAGGTCAGGCATATTGGTCCTCCTACACCAGCAGGTCAGACAAATTATTCCTACACCAGCAGGTCAAACATTTTAGTCCTACACCAGCAGGTCAGATATATTGGGCCTCCTATACCAGCAGGTCAGACAAAGTAGTCCTACACCAGCATTTCAAACATATTAATCCTACACCAGCAGGTCAGACATATTGGTTATCCTACACCAGCAGGTCAGACAAATTAGTCATACATCAGCAGGTGAAACATATTAGTCCTACACCAGTAGGTCTGACATATTGGTCCTCATACACCAGCGGGTCAGACAAATTAGCCCTACACCAGCAGGTCAGACAAATGTGTCCTCCTACACCAGCAGGTCAAACATATTAGTCCTACACCAGCAGGTCAACAATATTAGTGCTAAACCAGCAGGTCAGAAATATTTGTCCTCTTACACCAGCAGGTCAAACATATTAGTCCTACACCAGCAGGTCAAGCATATTAGTCCTACACCAGCTGATCAAACATATGAGTCCTACACCAGCAGGTCAAACATATTATTCCTACACCAGTAGGTCAGACATATTGATCCTCCTACACCAGCAGGTCAGACGAATTATTCCTACACCAGCAGGTTAAACATATTAGTCCTACAACAGCAGGTCAAGCATATTAGTCCTACATAAGCAGATCAAACATATTAGTCCAAAACCATCATGTCTAACATATTAGTCCTACACCAGCAGGTCAGGCATATTGGTCCTCCTACACCAGCAGGTCAGACAAATAAGTCCTACACCAGCAGATCAAACATATTTGTCCCCCACCAGCAGGTCAAACATATTAGTCCTACACCAGAAGGTCAAACATATTAGTCCTACACCAGCAGGTCAAACATATTAGTCCTACACCACCAGGTCAGACTCATTTGTCAGCCCTTCTGATATAGGAGCACCAATATCCTCCTATACCAGCAGGTTAAACATATTAGTCCTACACCAAAAGGTCATTCATATTGGTCCTTCTACACCAACAGGTTCGACAAATTTGTCCTACACCAGAAGGTCAAACTTATTAGTCCTACACCAGCAGGTCAGACATTTTGGTCCTCCTACACCAGCAGGTCAAACATAATAGTCTTACACCAGCAGGTGAAACATATTTGTCCTACACCAGTAGGTCAGACATATTGGTCCTCCTACACCAGCAGGTCGGACAAATTAGTCATACACCAGCAGGTCAAACATATAAGTCCTACATCAGCAGGTCAAACATATTGGTCCTCCTACACCAGCAGGTCAAACATATTAGTCCTACACCAGCAGGTCAAATATATTAGTCCTACACCAACAGGTCAGACATATTGGTCCTCCTACACCAGCAGGTCAAACATATTAGTCCTACACCAGCAGGTCAAGCATATTAATCCTACACCAGCAGGTCAAACATATTATTCCTACACCAGCAGGTCAAACATATTGGTCCTCCTACACCAGCTGGTCAGACAAACTATTCCTACACCAGCAGGTTAAACATATTAGTTCTACACCAGCAGGTCAAGCATATTAGTCCTACATAAGCAGATCAAACATATTAGTCCTACACCATCATGTCAAACATATTAGTCCTACACCAGCAGGTCAGATATATTGGGCCTCCTACACCAGTAGGTCAGACAAATTAGTCCTACACCAGCAGTTCAAACATATTAGTCCTACACCAGCAGGTCAGACATATTGGTTATCCTACACCAGCAGGTCAAAAAATTAGCCCTACACCAGCAGGTGAATCATATTAGTCCTACACTAGCAGGTCAAACATATTAGTCCTACACCAGCAGGTCAAACATATTAGTCCTACACCAGCAGGTCAAGCATATTAGTCCTACACCAGCTGGTCAAACATATTAGTCCAATACCAGCAGGTCAAGCATATTAGTCCTACATAAGCCGATCAAACATATTAGTCCTACACCAGCATGTCAAACATATTAGTCCTAAACCAGCAGGTCAGGCATATTGGTCCTCCTACACCAGCGGTCAGACAAATTGATCCTCCTACACCAGCAAGTCCAGACCAATTATTCCTACACCAAGCAGGTTAAATATATTAGTCCTACAACAGCAAGTCAGCATATTAGTCCCTACACTTAGCCAGATTAAACATATTGGTCTACACCATCTGTATAACATATTATTGATCCTACACCAGCAGATCAAACATATTTGTCCTACACCAGCAGGTCAAACATATTAGTCCTACACCAGAAGGTCAAACATCTTAGTCCTACACCAGCAGATCGAACATATTAGTCCTACACCAGCAGGTCAGATATATTGGGCCTCCTACACCAGTAGGTCAGACAAATTAGTCCAACACAGCAGTTGAAACATATTAATGCTACATCAGCAGGTCAGACATATTGGTTATCCTACACCAGCAGTCCAGACAAATTAGTCATATACCAGCAGGTGAAACATATTAGTCCTACACCAGCAGGTCAGATATATTGGGCATCTTATACCAGCAGGTCAGACAAATTAATCCTACACCAGAAGTTCAAACACATTAATCCGACACCAGCAGGTCAGACATATTGGTTATCTTACACCAGCAGGTCAGACAAATTAGTCATACACCAGCAGGTGAAACATATTAGTCCTACACCAGTAGGTCTGACATATTGGTCCTCATACACAAGCAGGTCAGACAAATTAGCCCTACACCAGCAGGTCAGACAAATTGGTTCTCCTACACCAGCAGGTCAGACAAATTGGTCCTCCTATACCAGCAGGTCAAACATATTAGTCCTACACCAGCAGGTCAAACATATCAGTCCTACACCAGCATGTCAAACATATTAATCCTACACTAGCAGGTCAGACTAATTTGTTTGACCCGCTGGTATAGGAGGACCAATATCCTCCTATACCAGCAGGTCAAACATATTAGTTTTACACCCGCAGGTTAGACATTTTGGTCCTCCTACACCAGGAGGTCAATCATACTAGTCTTACACCAGCAGGTCAAACATATTAGTCCTACACCAGCAGGTCAAACATATTAGTCCTACACCAGCAGGTCAAACATGTTAGTCCTGCACCAACAGGTCAGACATATTGGTCCTCCTACACCAGCAGGTCAAACATATTAGTCCTACCCCAGCAGGTCAAGCATATTAGTCCTACACCAGCTGGTCAATCATATTAGTCCTACACCAGCTGGTCAAACATATTATTCCTACACCAGCAGGTCACACACATTGGTCCTCCTACACCATCAGGTCAAACATATTAGTCCTACACCAACAGGTCAAACATATTAGTCCTTCGCCAGCAGGTCAGATATATTGGTCCTCCTACACCAGCAGGTCAAACATATTAGTCCTACACCAGCAGGTCAAGCATATTAGTCCTACACCAGCTGGTTCAAACATATTAGTCCTACACCAACAGGTCAAACATATTAGTCCTACACCAGCTGGTCAAACATATTATTCCTACACCAGCAGGTTAGACATTTTGGTCCTCCTACACCAGGAGGTCAAACATAATAGTCTTACACCAGGAGGTCAAACATATTAGTCCTACACCAGCAGGTCAGACATATTGGTCCTCCTACACCAGCAGGTCAAACAAATTATTCCTACACCAGCAGGTTAAACATATTAGTCCTACACCAGCAGGTCAGACATATTGGTTCTCCTACACCAGCACGTCAAACAAATTATTCCTACACCAGCAGGTTAAACATATTAGTCCTACACCATCAGGTCAAGCATATTAGTCCTACATAAGCAGATCAAACATATTAGTCCTACACCAGCATGTCAAACATTTTAGTCCTACACCAGCAGGTCAGATATATTGGGCCTCCTATACCAGCAGGTCAGACAAAGTAGTCCTACACCAGGATTTCAAACATATTAATCCTACACCAGCAGGTCAGACATATTGGTTATCCTACACCAGCAGGTCAAACATATTAATCCTACACTAGCAGGTCAGACTAATTTGTCTGACCCGCTGGTATAGGAGGACCAATATCCTCCTATACCAGCAGGTCAAACATATTAGTCCTACACCCGCAGGTTAGACATTTTGGTCCTCCTACACCAGGAGGTCAAACATAATAGTCTTACACCAGCAGGTCAAACATATTAGTCCTACACCAGCAGGTCAAACATATTAGTCCTACACCAGCAGGTCAAACATGTTAGTCCTACACCAACAGGTCAGACATATTGGTCCTCCTACACCAGCAGGTCAAACATATTAGTCCTACACCAGCAGGTCAAGCATATTAGTCCTACACCAGCTGGTCAAACATATTAGTCCTACACCAGCTGGTCAAACATATTATTCCTACACCAGCAGGCCAGACACATTGGTCCTCCTACACCATCAGGTAAAACATATTAGTCCTACACCAACAGGTCAAACATATTAGTCCTACGCCAGCAGGTCAGACATATTTGTCCTCCTACACCAGCAGGTAAAACATATTAGTCCTACACCAGGAGGTCAAACATATTAGTCCTACACCAGCAGGTCAGACATATTGGTCCTCCTACACCAGCAGGTCAAACAAATTATTCCTACACCAGCAGGTTAAACATATTAGTCTTACACCAGCAGGTCAGACATATTGGTCCTCCTACACCAGCAGGTCAAACATATTATTCCTCCTACACCAGCAGGTCAAACATATTAGTCCTACACCAGCAGGTCAGACATAATTGTCCTCGTACACCAGTAGGTCAGACAAATTTATCCTACAACAGCAGGTCAAACATATTATTCCTCCTACACCAGCAGGTCATTCAAATTAGTCCTACACCAGCAGGGCAAGCATATTAGTCCTACACCAGCAGGTCAGACAAATTAGCCCACCACCAGCAGGTAAGACATATTGGTCCTCCTACACCAGCAGGTCAAACATATTATTCCTCCTACACCAGCAGGTCAAAGATATTAGTCCTACACCAGCAGGTTAAACATATTAGTCCTATATCAGCAGGTCAGACATATTGGCCCTCCTACACCAGCAGGTCATTCTAATTAGTCTACACCAGCAGGTCAAGCATATTAATCCTACACCAGCAGGTCAGACATATTGGTCCTCCTACACCAGCAGGTCAGACAAATTTGTCCTACAACAGCAGGTCAAACATATTAGTCCTATACCAGCAGGTCAGACATATTGGTCCACCGACAGGCATCAGGTCAGACAAATTAGCCATACACGAGCAGGTCAGACAAATTAGCCCTACACGAGCAGGTCAGACATATTGGTCCTCCTACACCAGCAGGTCAGACAAATTAGTCCTACACCACAGGTCAAACATATTAGTCCTACACCAGCAGGTCAAACATATTGGTCCTCCTACACCAGCATGTCAAACATGTTAGTCCTACACCAGCAGGTCAGAGAGATTGATCCTACACCAGCAGGTCAGACATATTATTTTACACCAGCAGGTCAGACATATTGGTACTCCTACACCAGCAGGTCAGACAAATTAGTCCTACACCAGCAGGTCAGACAAATTAGTCCTACACCAGCAGGTTAAACATATTAGTCCTACACCAGCAGGTCAGACAAATTAGTTCTACACCAGCAGGTCAAACATAATAGTCTTACACCAGCAGGTCAGACATATTAGTCCTACACCAGCAGGTCAGACATATTGGTCCTACACCAGCAGGTCAGAAAGATTGGTCCTATACCAGCAGGTCAGACATATTATTCCTACACCAGCAGGTCAGACATATTGGTCCCACACTCAGCAGGTCAGACATATTGGCCCTACACCAGCAGGTCAGTATGTTGGTCCTCCTACACCAGCAGGTCAAACATATTAGTCCTCCTACACCAGCAGGTCAGACAAATTAGTCCTACACCAGCAGGTTACACATATTAGTCTAACACCAGCAGGTCAAACATATTAGTCCTACACCAGCAGATCAAACATATTAGTCCTACACCAGCATGTAAAACATATTAGTCTTACACCAGCAGGTCAAACATATTAGTCCTACACGAGCAGGCCAGACATATTGGTCCTTTACCATCAGGCCAGACATATTGGTCCTCCTACACCAGCAGGTCAGACAAATTATACCTACACCAGCAGGTCAAACATATTAGTCCTACACCAGCAGGTCAAACATATTAGTCCTACACCAGCATGTCAAACATATTAGTCCTACACCAGCATGTCAAACATATTAGTCCTACACCAGCAGGTCAAACATATCAGTCCTACACCAGCAGGTCAAACATATCAGTCCTACACCAGCAGGTCAAACATATTAGTCCTACACTAGCAGGTCAGACTAATTTGTCTGGCCCGCTGGTATAGGAGGACCAATATCCTCCTATACCAGCAGGTCAAACATATTAGTCCTACACCCGCAGGTTAGACATTTTGGTCCACCTACACCAGGAGGTCAAACATAATAGTCTTACACCATCAGGTCAAACATATTAGTCCAACACCAGCAGGTCAGACATAATGGTCCACCCACAGCCAGCAGGTCGGACAAATTAGCCCTACACGAGCAGGTCACACAAATTAGCCCTACACGAGGAGGTCAAACATATTAGTCCTACACCAGCAGGTCAAACATATTAGTCCTACACCAGCAGGTCAAACATATCAGTCCTACACCAGCAGGTCAAACATATTAATCCTACACTAGCAGGTCAGACTAATTTGTCTGACCCGCTGGAATAGGAGGACCAATATCCTCCTATACCAGCAGGTCAAACATATTAGTCCTACACCCGCAGGTTAGACATTTTGGTCCTCCTACACCAGGAGGTCAAACATAATAGTCTTACACCAGCAGGTCAAACATATTAGTCCTACACCAGCAGGTCAAACATATTAGTCCTACACCAGCAGGTCAAACATGTTAGTCCTACTCCAACAGGTCAGACATATTGGTCCTCCTACACCAGCAGGTCAAACATATTAGTCCTACACTAGCAGGTCAAGCATATTAGTCCTACACCAGCTGGTCAAACATATTAGTCCTACACCAGCTGGTCAAACATATTATTCCTACACCAGCAGGTCAGACACATTGGTCCTCCTACACCATCAGGTCAAACATATTAGTCCTACACCAACATGTCAAACATATTAGTCCTACGCCAGCAGGTCAGACATATTTTTCCTCCTACACCAGCAGGTAAAACATATTATTCCTACACCAGGAGGTCAAACATATTAGTCCTACACCAGCAGGTCAGACATATTGGTCCTCCTACACCAGCAGGTCAAACAAATTATTACTACACCAGCAGGTTAAACATATTAGTCCTACACCAGCAGGTCAGACATATTGGTTCTCCTACACCAGCACGTCAAACAAATTATTCCTACACCAGCAGGTTAAACATATTAGTCCTACACCATCAGGTCAAGCATATTAGTCCTACATAAGCAGATCAAACATATTAGTCCTACACCAGCATGTCAAAAATTTTAGTCCTACACCAGCATGTCAAAAATTTTAGTCCTACACCAGCAGTTCAGGCATATTGGTCCTCCTACACCAGCAGGTCAGACAAATTAGTCTTACACCAGCAGGTCAAACATATTAGTCCCACACCAGCAGGTCAGATATATTGGGCCTCCTATACCAGCAGGTCAGACAAAGTAGTCCTACACCTGCACTTCAAACATATTGGTTCTCCTACACCAGCAGATCATGACAAATTAGTCCTACACCAGCAGTTCAAACATATTAGTCCTACACCACCAGGTCAGATATTAGTGCTTAACCAGCAGGTCAGAAATATTTGTCCTCTTACCCAGCAGGTCAAACATATTAGTCTACCAGCAGGTCAAACATATTAGTCCTACACCAGCAGGTCAGATATATTGGGCCTCCTATACCAGCAGGTCAGACAAAGTAGTCCTACACCAGCTTTTCAAACATATTAATCCTACAGCAAGGTCAGACATATTGGTTATCCTACACCAGCAGGTCAGACAAATTGGTCCTCCCCTACCGCAGGTCAAACATATTAGTCCTCCCAACAGGTCAAACATATTTGTCCTACGCCAGCAGGTCAGACATATTTGTCCTCCCTACACCGCAGGTAAACATATTAGTCTTACAGGAGGTCAAACATATTAGTCCTACACCAGCAGGTCAGACATATTGGTCCTCCTACACCAGCAGGTCAAACAAATTATTCCTACACCAGCAGGTTAAACATATTAGTCTACACCAGCAGGTCAGCATATTAGTCCTACATAAGCAGATAAACATATTAGTTATCACCAGCAGGTCAAACATATTGGTCCTACACCAGCAGGTCAGGCATATTGGTCCTCCTACACCAGCAGGTCAGACATATTAGTCCTACACCAGCATGTCAAACATATTAGTCCTCACACCAGTAGGTCAGGCATATTGGTCCTCCTACACCAGCAGGTCAGACAAGTCTTACACCAGCAGGTCAAACATTTTAGATCCTACACCAGCAGGTCAGATATATTGGGCCTCCTATACCAGCACGTCAGACAAAGTAGTCCTACACCAGCATTTCAAACATATTAATCCTACACCAGTAGGTCAGACATATTGGTTATCCTACCCAGCAGGTCAGACAAATTAGTTATACACCAGCAGGTGATATTAGTCCTACACCAGTAGGTCTGACATATTGGTCCTCATACACCAGCAGGTCAGACAAATTAGCCCTACACCAGCAGGTCAGACAATGTGTCCTCTACACCAGCAGGTCAAACATATTAGTCCTACACCAGCAGGTCAAAAATATTAGTGTAACAGCAGGTCAGAAATATTTGTCCTCTTACACCAGCAGGTCAAACATATTAGTCCTACACCAGCAGGTCAAGCATATTAGTCTTACACCAGCTGGTCAAACATATTAGTCCTCACCAGCAGGTCAAACATATTATTCCTACACCAGTAGGTCAGACACTTGATCCTCCTACACTAGCAGGTCAGACAAATTATTCCTACACCAGCAGGTTAAACATATTAGTCCTACAACAGCAGGTCAAGCATATTATTCACATAAGCAGATCAAACATATTAGTCCTACACCATCATTCTAACATATTAGTCCCCACGAGCAGGTCAGGCATATTGGTCCTCTACACCAGCAGGTCAGACAAATAAGTCCTACACCAGCAGATCAAACATATTTGTCCTACACCAGCAGGTCAAACATATTAGTCCTACACCAGTCAAACATAAGTCCTACACCAGCAGATCAAACATATTAGTCCTACACCAGCAGGTCAGATATAATGGGCCTCCTACACCAGTAGGTCAGACACATTAGTCCAACACAGCAGTTCAAACATATTAATGCTACACCAGCAGGTCAGACATATTGGTTATCCTACACCAGCAGTCCAGAAAAATTAGTCATATACCAGCAGGTGAAACATATTAGTCCTACCAGCAGGTCAGATATACTGGGCATCCTATACCAGCACGTCAGACAAATTAGTCCTACACCAGAAGTTCAAACATATTAATCCTACACCAGCAGGTCAGACATATTGGTTATCTTACACCAGCACGTCAGACAAATTAGTCATACACCAGCAGGTGAAACATATTAGTCCTACTCAATTAGGTCTGACATATTGGTCCTCATACACAAGCAGGTCAGACAAATTAGCCCTACACCAGCAGGTCAGACAAATTGGTTCTCCTACACCAGCCGGTCAAACATATTAGTCCTACACCAGTAGTTCAAAAATATGAGTCCAACACCAGCTGGTCAAACATATTAGTCCTACACCAGCAGGTCAAGCATATTTGTCCTACATAAGCAGATCAAACATATTAGTCCTACACCAGCATGTCAGACATATTTGTCGTCCTACAACAGCAGGTCAAACATATTAGTCCTATACCAGCAGATCAGGCATATTGGTCCTCCTACACCAGCAGGTCAGACAAATTTGTCCTACACCAGAAGGTCAAACTTATTAGTCCTACACCAGCAGGTCAGACATTTTGGTCCTTCTACACCAGCAGGTCAAACATAATAGTCTTACACCAGCAGGTGAAACATATTTGTCCTACACCAGCAGGTCAGACATATTGGTCCTCCTACACCAGCAGGTCGGACAAATTACTCATACCAGCAGGTCAAACATATTAGTCTACATCAGCAGGTCAAACATATTGGTCCTCCTACCAGCAGGTCAAACATATTAGTCCTACACCAGCAGGTCAAACATATTAGTCCCTACACCAACAGGTCAGACATATTGTCCTCCTACACCAGCAGGTCAAACATATTAGTCTACCAGCAGGTCAAGAATATTAATCCTACACCAGCAGGTCAACATATTATTCCTACACCAGCAGGTCAGACATATTGGTCCTCCTACACCAGCTGGTCAGACAAATTATTCCTACACCAGCAGGTTAAACATATTAGTTCTACACCAGCAGGTCAAGCATATTAGTCCATCAGCAAGATCAAACATATTAGTCCTACACCATCATGTCAAACATATTAGTCCTACCAGCAGGTCAGATATATTGGGCCTCCTACACCAGTAGGTCAGACAAATTAGTCCTACAACAGCACTTCAAACATATTAGTCCTACCAGCAGGTCAGACATATTGGTTATCCCACACCAGCAGGTCAAAAATTAGCCCTACACCAGCAGGTGAAACATATTAGTCCTACACTAGCAGGTCAAACATATTAGTCACCAGCAGGTCAAACATATTAGTCCTACACCAGCAGGTCAAGCATATTAGTCCTCACCAGCTGGTCAAACATATTAGTCATATACCAGCAGGTCAAGCATATTATAGTCCTACATAAGCCGATCAAACATATTAGTCTTACACCAGCATGTCAAACATATTAGTCCTAAACCAGGTCAGGCATATTGGTCCTCCCACACCAGCAGGTCAGACAAATTATTCACACCAGCAGGTCAAACATATTAGTCCTACACCAGTAGGTCAAACATATTAGTGCTACACCAGTAGGTCAAACATATAGTCCTACACCAGCAGGTCAAACATATTAGTCCTACACCAGCAGGTCAAACATATTAGTCCTACACCAGCAGTTCAAACATATTGGTCCTCCTACACCAGCAGGTCATGACAAATTAGTACTACACCAGCAGTTCAAACTTATTAGTCCTACACCAGCAGGTCAGACATATTGGTTATCCTACACCAGCAGATCAAACATATTAATCCTACACCAGCTGGTCAAACATATTAGTCCTACACCAGCAGGTCAAAAATATTAGTCCTACAACAGCAGGTCAGTCATATTGGTCCTCCTGCACCAGCAGGTCAAACATATTTGTCCTACACCAGCACTTCAAACATATTGGTTCTCCTACAACAGCAGGTCATGACAAATTAGTCCTACACCAGCAGTTCAAACATATTAGTCCTACACCACCAGGTCAGATATATTGGTTATCCTACACCAGCAGGTCAGAGAAATTAGTCATACACCAGCAGGAGAAACATATTAGTCCTACAAGCAGGTCTGACATATTGTTTCTCCTACACAAGCAGGTCAGACAAATTTGCCCTACACCAGCAGGTCAGACATATTGGTCCTATTACACCAGCAGGTCAAACATATTAGTCCTACACCAGCAGGTCAAACATATTAGTCCTACACCAGCAAGTCAGACATATTTGTCCTCCTACACCAGCAGGGCAAACATATTAGTCCTACACCAGCAGGTCAAGCATATTAATCCTACACCAGCTGTTCAAACATATTAGTCCTACACCAGCAGGTCAAGCATATTAATCCTACACCAGCTGGTCAAACATATTAGTCCTACACCAGCAGGTCAAGCATATTAATCCTACACCAGCTGGTCAAACATATTAGTCCTACACCAGCAGGTCAAGCATTTTAATCCTACACCAGCAGGTCAGACATAATTGTCCTCGTACACCAGCAGGTCAGACAAATTTATCCTACAACAGCAGGTCAAACATGGTTATCCCACACCCATGGGTCTGA
>NW_024713129.1:38065779-38076809 GCF_018991925.1 Homarus americanus | reverse complement strand
TATATCTGACCTGCTGGTGTAGGACTAATATGTTTGACCTGCTGGTGTAGGACTAATATGTTTGACCTGCTGGTGTAAGAGGACAAATATTTCTGACCTGCTGGTTAAGCACTAATATTTTTGACCTGCTGGTGTAGGACTAATATGTTTGACCTGCTGGTGTAGGAGGACACATTTGTCTGACCTGCTGGTGTAGGGCTAATTTGTCTGACCTGCTGGTGTAGGAGGACCAATATGCCTGACCTGCTGGTGTAGGACTAAAATAATTGACATGCTGGTGTAGGACTAATATGTTTGATCTGCTTATGTAGGACTAATATGCTTGACCTGATGGTGTAGGACTAATATGTTAAACCTGCTGGTGTAGGAATAATTTGTTTGACGTGCTGGTGTAGGAGAATCAATATGTCTGACCTGCTGGTGTAGGACTAATATGTTTGATCTGCTTATGTAGGACTAATATGCTTGACCTGATGGTGTAGGACTAATATGTTAAACCTGCTGGTGTAAGAATAATTTGTTTGACGTGCTGGTGTAGGAGAATCAATATGTCTGACCTGCTGGTGTAGGACTAATATGTTTAACCTGCTGGTGTAGGAATAATTTGTTTGACCTGCTGGTGTAGGAGGACCAATATGTCTGACCTGCTGGTGTAGGACTAATATGTTTGACCTCCTGGTGTAGGACTAATATGTTTTACCTGCTGGTGTAGGAGGACAAATATGTCTGACCTGCTGGCGTAGGATTAATATGTTTGACATGTTGGTGTAGGACTAATATGTTTGACCTGATGGTGTAGGAGGACCAATGTGTCTGACCTGCTGGTGTAGGAATAATATGTTTGACCAGCTGGTGTAGGACTAATATGTTTGACCAGCTGGTGTAGGACTAATATGCTTGACCTGCTAGTGTAGGACTAATATGTTTGACCTGCTGGTGTAGGAGGACCAATATGTCTGACCTGTTGGTGTAGGACTAACATGTTTGACCTGCTGGTGTAGGACTAATATGTTTGACCTGCTGGTGTAGGACTAATATGTTTGACCTGATGGTGTAGGACTATTATATTTGACCTCCTGGTGTAGGTGGACCAAAATGTCTAACCTGCGGCGGGTGTAGGACTAATATGTTGACCTGCTGGTATGGAGGATATTGGTCCTCCTATACCAGCAGGTCAGGCTAAGAAACAATCCTGACCTGCTAGTAGGATAATATGTTTTGACCTACTGGTGCAGCAAAGATGTAATATGTCTGACCTGCTGGTGTAGGACTAATATGTTTGACCTGCTGGTGTAAAGACTAATTTGTCTGACCTGCTGGTGTGTGGGATGTATGTTTGAAATGCTGGTGTGGCTGCACATCTGACCTGCTGGTATAGGCCCAATATCTGACCTGCTGGTGTAGAACTAATATGTTTGACCTGCTGATTGTAAGACTAATTTGTGCAGCCTGCTGGTGGAGGAGGACCAATATGCTGACCTGCTGGTGTGGGACTAAAATGTTTGACATGCTGGTGTAGGACTAATATGTTTGATCTGCTTATGTAGGACTAATATGCTTGACCTGATGGTGTAGGACTAATATGTTTAACCTGCTGGTGTAGGAATAATTTGTCTGACGTGCTGGTGTAGGAGAACCAATATGTCTGACCTGCTGGTGTAGGACTAATATGTTTAACCTGCTGGTGTAGGAATAATTTGTTTGACCTGCTGGTGTAGGAGGACCAATATGTCTGACCTGCTGGTATAGGACTAATATGTTTGACCTCCTGGTGTAGGACTAATATGTTTTACCTGCTGGTGTAGGAGGACAAATATGTCTGACCTGCTGGCGTAGGACTAATATGTTTGACCTGTTGGTGTAGGACTAATATGTTTGACCTGATTGTGTAGGAGGACCAAAATGTCTTACCTGCGGGAGTAGGACTAATATGTTTGACCTGCTGTTATAGGAGGATATTGGTCCTCCTATACCAGCGGGTCAGACAAATTAGTCTGACCTGCTAGTGTAGGATTAATATGTTTGACCTGCTGGTGTAGGACTGATATGTTTGACCTGCTGGTGTAGGACTAATATGTTTGACCTGCTGGTGTAGGAGGACCAATTTGTCTGACCTGCTGGTGTAGGAGAACCAATTTGTCTGACCTGCTGGTGTAGGGCTAATTTGTCTGACCTGCTTGTGTATGAGGACCAATATGTCAGACCTACTGGTGTAGGACAAATATGTTTCACCTGCTGGTGTATGACTAATTTGTCTGACCTGCTGGTGTAAGATAACCAATATGTCTGACCTGCTGGTGTCGGATTAATGTGTTTGAACTTCTGGTGTAGGACTAATTTGTCTGACCTGCTGGTATAGGATGCCCAATATATCTGACCTGCTGGTTTAGGACTAATATGTTTCACCTGCTGGTATATGACTAATTTGTCTGGACTGCTGGTGTAGGATAACCAATATGTCTGACCTGCTGGTGTAGCATTAATATGTTTGAACTGCTGTGTTGGACTAATTTGTCTGACCTACTGGTGTAGGAGGCCCAATATATCTGACCTGCTGGTGTAGGACTAATATGTTTGATCTGCTGGTGTAGGACTAATATGTTTGACCTTCTGGTGTAGGACTAATATGTTTGACCTGCTGGTGTAGGACAAATATGTTTGATCTGCTGGTGTAGGACTTATTTGTCTGACCTGCTGGTGTAGGAGGACCAATATGCCTGACCTGCTGGTGTAGGACTAATATGTTAGACATGATGGTGTAGGACTAATATGTTTGATCTGCTTATGTAGGACTAATATGCTTGACCTGCTGTTGTAGGACTAATATGTTTAACCTGCTGGTGTAGGAATAATTCGTCTGACCTGCTGGTGTAGGAGGGTCAATATGTCTGACCTACTGGTGTAGGAATAATATGTTTGACCTGCTGGTGTAGGACTAATATGTTTGACCAGCTGGTGTAGGACTAATATGCTTGACCTGCTGGTGTAGGACTAATATGTTTGACCTGCTGGTGTAAGAGGACAAATATTTCTGACCTGCTGGTTTAGCACTAATATTTTTGACCTGCTGGTGTAGGACTAATATGTTTGACCTGTTGGTATAAGAGGACACATTTGTCTGACCTGCTGGTGTAGGGCTAATTTGTCTGACCTGCTGGTGTATGAGGACCAATATGTCAGACCTACTGGTGTAGGACTAATATGTTTCACCTGCTGGTGTATGACTAATTTGTCTGACGTGCTGGTGTAGGATAACCAATATGTCTGCCCTGCTGGTGTAGGATTAATATGTTTGAAATGCTGCTGTAGGACTACTTTGTCTGAGCTGCTGGTATAGGAGGCCCAATATATCTGACCTGCTGGTGTAGGACTAAAATGTTTGACCTGCTGGTGTAAGACTAATTTGTCTGACCTGCTGGTGTAGGAGGACCAATATGCCTGACCTGCTGGTGTAGGACTAATATGTTTGACATGCTGGTGTATGACTAATATGTTTGATCTGCTTATGTAGGACTAATATGCTTGACCTGCTGGTGTAGGACTAATATGTTTAACCTGCTGGTGTAGGACTAATATGTTTGATCTGCTTATGTAGGACTAATATGCTTGACCTGATGGTGTAGGACTAATATGTTTAACCTGCTAGTGTAGAATAATTCGTCTCACCTGCTGGTGTAGGACTAATATGTTTGACCAGCTGGTGTAGGATTAATATGCTTGACCTGCTGGTGTAGGACTAATATGTTTGACCAGCTGGTGTAGGATTAATATGCTTGACCTGCTGGTGTAGGACTAATATGTTTGACCAGCTGGTGTAGGATTAATATGCTTGACCTGATGGTGTAGGACTAATATGTTTAACCTGCTGGTGTAGGAATAATTCGTCTCACTTGCTGGTGTAGGACTAATATGTTTGACCAGCTGGTGTAGGATTAATATGCTTGACCTGCTGGTGTAGGACTAATATGTTTGCCCTGCTGGTGTAGGAGGACAAATATGTCTGACTTGCTGGTGGAGGACTAATATGTTTGACCTGCTGGTGTAGGACTAATATGTTTGACCTGCTGGTGTAGTAGGACCAATATGTCTGACCTGCTTGTGTAGGGCTAATTTGTCTGACCTGCTTGTGTAGGAGAACCAATATGTCAGACCTGCTTGTAGGACTAATATGTTTCACCTGCTGGTGTATGACTAATTTCTCTGACCTGCTGGTGTCGGATAACCAATATATCTGACCTGGTGGTGTAGGACTAATATGTTTGAACTGCTGGTGTAGGACTAATTTGTCATGACCTGCTGGTGTAGGAGAACCAATATGTTTGAAGTGCAGGTGTAGGACTACTTTGTCTGACCTGCTGGTATAGGAGGCCCAATATGTCTGACCTGCTGGTGTAGGATTAATATGTCTGACCTGCTGGTGTAGGACCAATCTCTCTGACCTCCTGGTGTAGGATCAATATGTCTGACCTGCTGGTGTAGGACTAATATATCTGACCTGCTGGTGTAAGACTATTATGTTTGACCTGCTGGTGTAGGACGAATTTGTCTGACCTGCTGGTGTAGGACTAATATGTTTAACCTGCTGGTGTAGGACTAATTTGTCTGACCTGCTGGTGTAGGACTAATATGTTTGACATGCTGGTGTAGGATTAATATGTTTGACCTGCTGGTGTAGGACTAATATGTTTGACCAGCTGGTGTAGGACTAATATGCTTGACCTGCCGGTTGTAGGACTAATATGTTTGACCAGCTGGTGTAGGATTAATATGCTTGACTTGCTGGTGTAGGACAAATATGTTTGACCTGCTGATGTAGGAGAAGAAATATGTCTGACCTGCTGGTGGAGGACTAATATGTTTGACTTGCTGGTGTAGGACTAATATGTTTGACCTGCTGGTGTAGGACTATATGTTTGACCTGCTGGTGTAGGACTAATATGTTTGACCTGCTGTTGTAAGACTAATATTTTTGACCTTTTGGTGTAGGACTAATATGTTTGACCTGCTGGTGTAGGACTGATATGTGTGACCTGCTGGTGTAGGACTAATTTGTCTGACCTGCTGGTTTAGGAGGACCAATATGCTTGACCTGCTGGTGTAGGACTAATATGTTTGACATGTTGGTGTAGGACTAACATGTTTGATCTGCTTGTGTAGGACTAAACTGCTTGACCTGCTGCTGTAGGACTAATAAGTTTAACCTGCTAGTGTAGGAGGACCAAAATGTCTGACCTGCTGGTGTAGGACTAATATGTTTGACCTGCTGGTGTAGGACTAATATGTGTGACCTGCTGGTGTAGGACTAATTTGTCTGACCTGCTGGTGTAGCAATAATTTGTCTGACCTGCTGGTGTAGGAGGACCAATAAGTCTGACCTGCTGGTGTAGGACTAATAAGTTGACCTGTTGGACCCTGCTGGTGTAGGACTAATTTGTCTGACCTGTGGTGTAGAAATAATTGTCTGACCTGCTGTAAGAGGACCAATGTAGGACTAATAAGTTTTGACCTGCTGGTGTAGGACTAGTATGTTTGACCTGCTGGTGTAGGACTATATGTTTGACCTGCTGGTGTAGGAGGACCAATATGTTTGACCTGCTGGTGTACGACTAATATGTTTGACATGCTGGTGTAGGACTAATTTGTCTGACCTGCTGGTGCAGGAGGACCAATATGTCTGACCTGCTGGTGTAGGAATAATATGTTTGACCTGCTGGTGTAGGACTAATTTGTCTGACTTGCTGGTGTAGGATAACCAATATGTCTGACCTGCTGGTGTAGGACTAATATGTTTGACCTGCTGGTGTAGCAGTAATTTGTCTGACCTGCTGGTGTAGGATTAATATGTTTGACCTGATGTTGCAGGACTAATATATTTGACCTGCTGGTGTAGGACAAATATGTTTGACCTACTGGTGTAGGACTAATATTTTTGACCTGCTGGTGTAGGACTAATATGTTTGACCTGCTGGTGTAGGACTAATTTGTCTGACCTGCTGGTGTAGGAGGACCAATATGTCTGACCTGCTCGTGTAGGGCTAATTTGTTTGACCTGCTGGTGTAGGTGGACCAATATGTCTTACCTGCTGGTGTAGGACTAATATGTTTGACCTGCTGGTGTAGGAGGAACAATATGTCTGACCTGCAGGTGGAGGACTTATATGTTTGACCTGCTGGTGTAGGACTAATATGTTTGACCTGCTGGTGTAGGAGGACCAATATGTTTGACCTGCTGGTGTAGGACTAATATGTTTGACCTGCTGGTGTAGGACTAATTTGTCTGACCTGCTGGTGTAGGAGGACCAATATGTCTGACCTGCACGTGTAGGGCTAATTTGTCTGACCTGCTCGTGTAGGGCTAATTTGTCTGACCTGCTGGCTGTCGGTGGACCAATATGTCTGACCTGCTGGTGTAGGACTAATATGTTTGACCTGCTGGTGTATAACTATTATGTTTGACCTCCTGGTGTAGGAGGACCAAAATGTCTAACCTGCGGGTGTAGGACTAATATGTTTTACCTGCTGGTATAGGAGGATATTGGTGCTCCTATACCAGCGGGTTAGACAAATTAGTCTGACCTGCTAGTGTAGGATTAATATGTTTGACCTGCTGGTGTAGGACTGATATGTTTGACCTGCTGGTGTAGGACTAATATGTTTGACCTGCTGGTGTAGGACTAATATTTTTGACTTGCTGGTGTAGGAGGACCAATATGTTTGACCTGCTGGTGTACGACTAATATGTTTGACCTGCTGATGTAGGACTATTTGTCTGACCTGTTGGTGCAGGAGGACCAATATGTCTGACCTGCTGGTGTAGGACTAATATGTTTGACCTGCTGGTGTAGGACTAATTTCTCTGACTTGTTGGTGTAGGAGGACCAATATGTTTGACCTGCTGGTGTACGACTAATATGTTTGACCTGCCCTTGTAGGACTAATTTGTCTGACCTACTGGTGCAGGAGGACCAATATGTCTGACCTGCTGGTGTAGGACTAATATGTTTGACCTGCTGGTGTAGGATTAATTTGTCTGACTTGCTGGTGTAGGATAACCAATATGTCTGACCTGCTGGTGTAGGACTAATATGTTTGACCTGCTTGTGTAGCAGAAATTTGTCTGACCTGCTGGTGTAGGAGGACCAATATGTCTGACCTGCTGGTGTAGGATTAATATTTTTGACCTGCTGTTGCAGGACTAATATATTTGACCTGCTGGTGTAGGACAAATATGTTTGACCTGCTGGTGTAGGACCAATATGTTTGACCTGCTGGTGTAGGTATAATTTGTCTGACCTGCTGGTGTGGAGGACAATATGTTTGACCTGCTGGTGTAGGGACTACTATGTTTGACCTGCTGGTGTAGACTAATTTGTCTGACCTGCTGGTGTGCAGGGACCAATATGTCTGACCTGCTCAGTGTGGGCTAATTTGACCTGCTGGTGTCAGTGTGGACCAATATGTCTGACCTGCTGGTGTAGGACTAATATGTCTTGACCTGCTGGGTGAAGGAGTGACCAATATGTCTGACCTGCTGGTGGAGGACTAATATGTTTGACCTGCTGGTGACTAATATGCTTTGACATGCTGGTGTAGGAGGACCAATATGTTTGACCTGCTGGTGTAGGACTAATATGTTTGACCTGCTGGTGTAGGACTAATTTGTCTGACCTGCTGGTGTAGGAGGACCAATATGTCTGACCTGCTCGTGTAGGGCTAATTTGTCTGACCTGCTCGTGTAGGGCTAATTTGTCTGACCTGCTGGTTGTCGGTGGACCAATATGTCTGACCTGCTGGTGTAGGACTAATATGTTTGACCTGCTGGTGTAAGACTATTAAGTTTGACCTCCTTGTGTAGGAGGACCAAAATGTCTAACCTGCGGGTGTAGGACTAATATCTTTGACCTGCTGGTGTAGGACTGATATGTTTGACCTGCTGGTGTAGGACTAATATGTTTGACCTGCTGGTGTAGGACTAATATGTTTGACCTGCTCATGTAGGACTAATATGTTTGACCTGCTGGTGTAGGAGGACCAATATGTCTGACCTGCTGGTGTAGGACTAATATGTTTGATCTGCTGGTATAGGTCTAATTTGTCTGACCTGCTGGTGTAGGAGGACCAATATGTCTTGCCTGATAGTGTAGAAAGACCAATATGTCTGACCTGCTCGTGTAGGACTAATATGTTTGACCTGCTGGTGTAGGACTAATATGTTTGACATGCTGGTGTAGGACTAATATGTTTGATCTGCTGGTGTAGGACTAATATGTTTGACATGCTGGTGTAGGTCTAATTTGTCTGACCTGCTGGTGTAGGAGGACCAATATGTCTGACCTGCTCGTGTAGGACTAATATATTTGACCTGCTCGTGTAGGACTAATATGTTTGTCCTGCTGGTGTAGGAGGTCCAATATGTCTGATCTGCTGGTGTAGGAGTAATAAGCTTGATCTGCTGGTGTAGGTCTAATTTGTCTGACCTGCTGGTGTAGGAGGACCAATATGTCTGGCCTGATGGTGTAGAAGGACCAATATGTCTGACCTGCTGGTGTAGGAATAATATGTTTGACCTGCTGGTGTAGGACTAATATGTTTGTCATGCTGGTGTAGGATTAATATGTTTGATCTGCTGGTGTAGGACTAATATGTTTGACCTGCTGGTGTAGGTCTAATTTGTCTGACCTGCTGGTGTAGGAGGACCAATATGTCTGGCTTGATGGGTAAAGAAGGACCAATATGTCTGGACCCGCCCGTGTAGGACTAATACATGTTTGACCTGCCGGTGTAGGACTAATATGTTTGGACATGCTGTAGGACTAATATGTTTGATCTGCTGGTGTAGGGACTAATATTTAATCTGCTAGACTAATATGCTTAACCTACAGTAGGACTAATTTGTCTGACCCAAGTTGGGTGTAGGAGGATTAATATGTCTGACCTGCTGGTGTAGGGGCCAATATGTCTGACCTGCTAGTGTAGGACCAATATGTCTGACCTGCTGGTGTAGGAATAATATGTCTGACCTGCTGGTATAGGACCAATCTTTCTGACCTGCTGGTGTAGGACCAATATGTCTGACCTGCTGGTGTAGGACTAATATGTCTGACCTGCTGGTGTAAGACTATTATGTTTGACCTGCTGGTGTAGAACTAATTTGTCTGACCTGCTGGTGTAGGACTAATATGTTTAACCTGCTGGTGTAGGACTAATTTGTCTGACCTGCTGGTGTAGGACTAATTTGTCTGACCTGCTGGTGTAGGAGTACCAATATGTCTGACCTGCTGGTGTAAAATAATATGTCTGACCTGCTGGTGTAGACTAATATGTTTGACCAGCTATGGTGGACTATGCTTGACCTGCTGGTTGTAGGACTAATGTTTGACCAGCTGGTGTAGGATTAATATGCATGACCTGCTGGGTGTAGGACAAATATGTTTGACCTGTTGGTAGGATGACAAATATGTCTGACCTAAGTTGGTGTAGGACTAATATGTTTGACTTGCTGTGTAGGACTAATATGTTTGACCCAAGTTGGTGTAGGACTATATGTTTGACCTGCTGGGTAGGACTATTATGTTTGACCTGCTGGTGTAGGACAATATTTTTGACCTTTGGTAGGACTAATATGTTTGACCTGCTGGTAGACTAATATGTTTGACCTGCTGGTGTAGGACTAATTTGTCTGACCGGCTGGTGTAGGAGGACCAATATGCCTGACCTGCTGGTGTAGGACTAATATGTTTGACATGCTGGTGTAGGACTAATATGTTTGATCTGCTTGTGTAGGACTAAACTGCTTGACCTGCTGCTGTAGGACTAATATGTTTAACCTGCTGGTGTAGGAATAATTTGTCTGACCTGCTGGTGTAGGAGGACCAATAAGTCTGACCTGCTGGTGTAGGACTAATATGTTTGAGCTGCTGGTGTAGGACTAATATGTTTGACCAGCTGGTGTAAGACTAATGTTCTTGACCTGCTGGTGTAGACCACTGGTCTGACTTGCTGGTGGTGGATCATTATGTTTAACTCAAGCTGGTGTAGGACTAATTTGTCTGACCCAAGCTGGTGTACGACTAATATGTTTGACATGCTGGTGTAGGACTAATATGCTTGACCTGCTGGTTGTAGGACTAATTTGTCTGACCTGCTGGTGTAGGACTAATATGTTTGACCAGCTGGTGTAGGACTAATATGCTTGACCTGCTGTTGTAGGACTAATATGTTTGACCTGCTGGTGTAGGACTAATATGTTTGACCTGCTGGTGTAGGAGGACCAATATGTTTGACCTGCTGGCGTAGGACTAATATGTTTGACCTGCTGGTGTAGGACTAATATGTTTGACCAGCTGGTGTAAGACTAATTTGCATGACCTGCTGGTGTAGGACTAATATGTTTAACTTGCTAGTGTAGGAGGACCAAAATGTCTGACCTCCTGTTGTAGGGCTAATATGTTTGACCTGCTGGTGTAGGACTAATGTGTTTGACCTGCTGGTGTAGGAGGACCAATATGTTTGACCTGCTGGTGTACTACTAATATGTTTGACTTGCTGGTGTAGGACTAATTTGTCTGACCTGCTGGTGCAGGAAGACCAATATGTCTGACCTGCTGGTGTAGGACTAATATGTTTGACCTGCTGGTGTAGGACTAATTTGTCTGACTTGCTGGTGTAGGATAACCAATATGTCTGACCTGCTGGAGTAGGACTAATATGTTTGACCTGCTGGTGTAGCAGTAATTTGTCTGACCTGCTGGTGTAGGACTAATATATTTGACCTGCTGGTGTTAGACTAATATGTTTAACCTGCTGGTGTAGGACTAATTTGTCTAACCTGCTGGTGTAGGAGGACCAATATGTCTGACCTGCTGGTGTAGGGGCAATATGTCTGACCTGCTAGTGTAGGACTAATATGTTTGACCTGCTGGTGTAGGACTAATATGTTTGACCTGCTGGTGTAGGACTAATATAATTGACCTGCTCGTGTAGGGCTAATTTGTGTGACCTGCTCGTGTAGGGCTAATTTGTCCGACCTG
>NW_024713129.1:38059202-38065679 GCF_018991925.1 Homarus americanus | reverse complement strand
ACATATTGGTCCTTCTACACCAGCAGGTCAAAAATATTAGTCCTACACCAGGTGGTCAGACATATTTGTCCTCCTACACCAGCAGGTCAAACATATTAGAGCTACCCCAGCAGGTCAGACATTTTTGTCCTCCTACACCAGCAGGTCAAACATATTAGTCCTACACCAGCCCTATAATCTACAAGTCCGGCACATAAAGGGGGTCGATAACCTGATTGCAGACTCCTTATCCCGAGCTCCAGTGGAAATGCAGCAGCTACTCTCCAGACGCACCAGGTGATCACCTCCTTCGCGCCCGCGCTACGGAGGTCTTTGGAGGGGGGGTGTGTTACGAACCCCTCCACCCAGCACTACGAAGCACGCCATCTATTGTCCTGATCTACCTACCCAGCACCACGAGCAACGCCATCTAGGATCTAGACACGAGTATGACTTTGGCCTTAGTTACCACCCGGCTCTCTCCTATCCTGGTTGTTAAGGCCACCTCCTCAAAGTCTTTGTCAGCTCCACCCGAGGAGAGAGCACTTGGCTCTGGGAAGTGACCACAGGATCTATCCTCTAAACCTACGTGCAGTGACTACCTACCGTCTTCTACAATACTCAGCCTTACTCAGCCAGCTATCTCAGCTCCTCACTTAAGTACTAGTATCTTGTATTAATTTCCCACGTCCACTTGCTTGAGATTGTTTTATGCGTTTATTAATATGTATATACTGTTAATGTTTAGGTTAAGTTTGGTTAAGGGTAATTTATAAGCTGAATATTTTGTTAAGGGATTTATGGTACTCTATTATATACAACGAAAACTCGCATCCTTTGTCTACCCTTTTATAGACCGATTGTCTTTGTTTTTTTTTTATTGTTGTTACCTGTTGGGATCTGGGTAGACGTATAACTATATTCTAAATCCCCAACTCGTAACAATATTAATCCTACACCAGCTGCTCAAACATATTAGTCTTACACCTGCAGGTCAAAAATATTAGTCCTACACCAGCAGGTCAGACATATTGGTCCTCCTACACCAGCAGGTCAGACAAATTAGTCCTACACCAGCAGGTCAGACAAATTAGTTCTACACCAGCAGGTTAAATATATTAGTCCAACACCAGCAGGCCAAACATATTAGTCCTATACCAGCAGATCAAACATATTAGTCCTACACCAGCATGTCAAACATATTAGTCCTACACCAACAGGTCAAACATATTAGTTCTACACGAGCAGGTCAGACATATTGGTCCTTCTACACCATCAAGCCAGACATATTGGTCCTCCTACACCAGCAGGTCAGACAAATTAGACCTACACCAGCAGGTGAAACATATTAGTCCTACACCAGCAGGTCAAACATATTAGTCCTACACTACCAGGTCAGATCAATTTGTCTGACCAGCTGGTATAGGAGGACCAATATCCTCCTATACCAGCAGGTTAAACATATTAGTCCTACACCAGCAGGACATACATATTGGTTCTCCTACACCAGCGGGTCAGACAAATTAGTCCTACACCAGAAGGTCAAACATATTAGTCTTACACCAGCAGGTCAAGCATATTAGTCCTACACCAGAAGATCAGACATATTGGTCCTCCTACACCAGCAGGTCAGACATATTGGTCCTTCTACACCGGCAGGTCAAACATATTAGTCTTGCACCAGCAGGTCAAACATATTAGTCCTACACCAGCAGGTCAGACATATTGGTTCTCCTACACAGGCAGGTCCGACAAATTAGTCCTACACCAGCAGGTTAAACATATTTGTCCTACACCAGCAGGTCAAACAAATTAGTCCTACATAAGCAGATCAAACATATTAGTCCTACACCAGAATGTCAAACATATTAGTCCTACACCAGCAGGTCATGCATATTAGTCCTCCTACACCAGCAGGTCAGACAAATTAGTCCTACACCAGCAGATCAAACATATTAGTCCTACAACAGAAAGTCAAAAATATTAGTCCTTCACCAGCAGGTAAAACATATTAGTCCTACACCAGCAGGTCAAACATATTAGTCGTACACCAGCAGGTCAAACATATAGTCCTACACCAGCAGGTCAAAGATATTAGTCCCACACCAGCAGGTCAAACATGTTAGTCCTACACCAGCAGGTCAGACATATTGGTCCTCCTACACCAGCAGGTCAGACAAATTAGTCATACACCAGCAGTTCAAACATATTAGTTCTACACCAGCAGGTCAGACATATTGGTTATCCTACACCAGCAGGTTAGACAAATTTGTCATACACCAGCAGGTGAAACATATTAGTCCTACACCATCAGGTCTGACATATTGGTCCTCCTACACCAGCAGCTCAGGCAAATTAGCCCTACACCAGCAGGTTAAACATATTAGTCCAACACCAGCAGGTCAAACATATTAGTCCTACACCAGCAGATCAAACATATTAGTCCTACACCAGCATGTCAAACATATTAGTTCTACACCAACAGGTCAACCATATTAGTCCTACACGAGCAGGTCAGATATATTGGTCCTTCTACACCATCAGGCCAGACATATTGGTCCTCCTACACCAGCAGGTCAGACAAATTAGTCCTACACCAGCAGGTCAAACATATTAGTCCTACACCAGCAGGTCAAGCATATTAGTACTCCACCAGCATGTCAAACATATTAGTCCTACACCAGCCGGTCAAACTAATTTATCTGACCTGCTGGTATAGGAGGACCAATATCCTCCTATACCAGCAGGTTAAACATATTAGTCCTACACCAGCAGGTCATACATATTGGTCCTCCTACACCAGCAGGTCAAACATATTAGTCCTACACCAGAAGGTCAAACATATTAATCCTACACCAGCAGGTCAAACATATTAGTCCTACACCAGCAGGTCAAATATATAGTCCTACACCAGCAGGTCAAAGATATTATCCTACACCAGCAGGTCAAACATATTAGTCCTACACCATCAGGTCAGACATATTGGTCCTCCTACACCAGCAGGTTCAGACAAATTAGTCCTACACCAGCAGTTCAAACATATTAGTTCTACACCAGCAGGTCAGACATATTGGTTATCCTACACCAGCAGGTCAGACAAATTTGTCATACACCAGCAGGTGAAACATATTAGTCCTACACCAGCAGGTCTGACATATTGGTCCTCCTACACCAGCAGGTCAGGCAAATTAGCCCTACACCAGCAGGTCAGACATATTGGTCCTTCTACACCAGCAGGTCAAACATATTAGAACTACACCAGCAGGTCAAACATATTAGTCCTACACCAGCAGGTAAGACATATTTGTCCTCCTACACCAGCAGGTCAAACATATTTGTCCTACACCAGCAGGTCAAGCATATTAATCCTACACCAGCTGCTCAAACATATTAGTCCTACACCTGCAGGTCAACAATATTAGTCCGACACCAGCAGGTCAGACATATTGGTCCTCCTACACTAGCAGGTCAGAGAAATTAGTCCTACACCAGCAGGTTAAACATATTAGTCCAACACAAGCAGGTCAAACATATTAGTCCTACACCAGCAGATGAAACATATTAGTCCTACACCAGCATGTCAAACATATTAGTCCTACACCAACAGGTCAAACATATTAGTCCTACACGAGCAGGTCAGACATATTGGTCCTTCTACACCATCAGGCCAGACATATTGGTCCTCCTACACCAGCAGGACAGACAAATTAGTCCTACACCAGCAGGTCAAACATATTAGTCCTACACCAGCAGGTCAAACATATTAGTCCTACACTACCAGGTCAGATCAATTTGTCTGACCAGCTGGTATAGGAGGACCAATATCCTCCTATACCAGCAGGTTAAACATATTAGTCCTACACCAGCAGGACATACATATTGGTTCTCCTACACCAGCGGGTCAGACAAATTAGTCCTACACCAGAAGGTCAAACATATTAGTCTTACACCAGCAGGTCAAGCATATTAGTCCTACACCAGAAGATCAGACATATTGGTCCTCCTACACCAGCAGGTCAGACATATTGGTCCTTCTACACCGGCAGGTCAAACATATTAGTCTTGCACCAGCAGGTCAAACATATTAGTCCTACACCAGCAGGTCAGACATATTGGTTCTCCTACACAGGCAGGTCCGACAAATTAGTCCTACACCAGCAGGTTAAACATATTTGTCCTACACCAGCAGGTCAAACAAATTAGTCCTACATAAGCAGATCAAACATATTAGTCCTACACCAGAATGTCAAACATATTAGTCCTACACCAGCAGGTCATGCATATTAGTCCTCCTACACCAGCAGGTCAGACAAATTAGTCCTACACCAGCAGATCAAACATATTAGTCCTACAACAGAAAGTCAAAAATATTAGTCCTTCACCAGCAGGTAAAACATATTAGTCCTACACCAGCAGGTCAAACATATTAGTCGTACACCAGCAGGTCAAACATATAGTCCTACACCAGCAGGTCAAAGATATTAGTCCCACACCAGCAGGTCAAACATGTTAGTCCTACACCAGCAGGTCAGACATATTGGTCCTCCTACACCAGCAGGTCAGACAAATTAGTCATACACCAGCAGTTCAAACATATTAGTTCTACACCAGCAGGTCAGACATATTGGTTATCCTACACCAGCAGGTTAGACAAATTTGTCATACACCAGCAGGTGAAACATATTAGTCCTACACCATCAGGTCTGACATATTGGTCCTCCTACACCAGCAGCTCAGGCAAATTAGCCCTACACCAGCAGGTTAAACATATTAGTCCAACACCAGCAGGTCAAACATATTAGTCCTACACCAGCAGATCAAACATATTAGTCCTACACCAGCATGTCAAACATATTAGTTCTACACCAACAGGTCAACCATATTAGTCCTACACGAGCAGGTCAGATATATTGGTCCTTCTACACCATCAGGCCAGACATATTGGTCCTCCTACACCAGCAGGTCAGACAAATTAGTCCTACACCAGCAGGTCAAACATATTAGTCCTACACCAGCAGGTCAAGCATATTAGTACTCCACCAGCATGTCAAACATATTAGTCCTACACCAGCCGGTCAAACTAATTTGTCTGACCTGCTGGTATAGGAGGACCAATATCCTCCTATACCAGCAGGTTAAACATATTAGTCCTACACCAGCAGGTCATACATATTGGTCCTCCTACACCAGCAGGTCAAACATATTAGTCCTACACCAGAAGGTCAAACATATTAATCCTACACCAGCAGGTCAAACATATTAGTCCTACACCAGCAGGTCAAACATATTAGTCCTACACCAGCAGGTCAAATATATAGTCCTACACCCCAGCAGGTCAAGATATTATCCTACACCAGCAGGTCAAACATATTAGTCCTACACCAGCAGGTCAAACATATTAGTCCTACACCAGCAGGTCAAACATTTTAGTCCTACACCAGAAGGTCAAACATATTAGTCCTACACCAGCAGGTCAGACATATTGGTTATCTTGAACAGCAGGTCAGACAAATTCTGTCATACACCAGCAGGTGAAACATATTATCCCAAATTCAGCAGGATCTGATATTGGTCCCTCCCAGCACCAGCAGGTCAGGCAAATTAGCTCCCACACCAGCAGGTCAGACATATTGGTCCTTCTACACCAGTGAAAGGTCAAACATATTAGAACCACACCAGCAGGTCAAACATATTAGTCCCATGCCACCAGCAGGGTAAGACATATTTGAAACCTCCTACACCAGTACAGGTCAAACATATTTGTCCTACACCTCAGCAGGTCAAGGCTATTAATCCTGCTGTTCAGCTGCTCAAACATATTAGTCCCTCACACCTGCAGGTCAACAATATTAGTCCGACAATTAGCAGGTCAGACATATTGGTCCTCCTACACTAGCAGGTCAGGTGAACATCCACACCAGCAGGTTAAACACAGTCCAACACAAGCAGTCAGTTCATATTAGTCCCACAATCGCAGATGAAACACATATTGGGTCCCACACCAGCATGTCAAACATATTAGTCCCTACACCAACAGGTCAAACATATTAGTCCCACACGAGCAGTCAGAAGAAGGCTGGTCCTTCCCCACACCATCAGGCCAGATGCAAGACAATCCTCCTACACCAGCAGACAGAGACAAATGCAATCCCCCACACCAGCAGGTCAAACATATTAGTCCCACACCAGCAGGTCAAACATATTAGTCCTACACCCAGCAGATCAAGCATATATCCCACACCAGCAGGTCAGACATAATGGTCCCTCCTACACCAGCAGGTCAAACATATTAGTCCTACTCTAGCAGGTCAAACATATTAGTCCCACACCAGCAGGTCAAACAAATTAGTCCCACACCAGTGTGGTCAGACATATCAGTCCTACACCAGCAGGTCGTTTATATTAGTCCTACACTACCAGGTCAGACTAATTTTTTCAATTAGTTGGGTATAGGATGTAATCATCCTCCATACCAAAAGGTGGTTAAACATATTAGTC
>NW_024713129.1:38041071-38059102 GCF_018991925.1 Homarus americanus | reverse complement strand
TATTAGTCCTACACCAGCAGGTCAGACATTTTGGTCCTTCTACACCAGCAGGTCAAACATAATAGTCTTACACCAGCAGGTCAAACATATTAGTCCTACACCAACAGGTCACATATATTAGGCCTCCTACACAAGCAGGTCAGACAAATTAGTCCTACACCAGCACTTCAAACATATTAGTCCTACACCAGTAGGTCTGACATATTGGTCCTCATACACCAGCAGGTCAGACAAATTAGCCCTACACCAGCAGGTCAGACAAATGTGTTCTCCTACACCAGCAGGTCAAACATATTAGTCCTACACCAGCAGGTCGAACATATTAGTCCTACACCAGCAGGTCAGACATATTTGTCCCCCACACCAGCAGGCCAGATATATTTTGTTCTCCTACACCAGCAGGTCAGATAAATTAGTCCTACACCAGCAGGTCAAACATATTAGTCCTACACCAGCAGGTCAAACATATTAGTCCTACACCAGCAGGTCAAGCATATTAGTCCTACACCAACAGGTCAAACATATTAGTAGTACACCAGCAGGTCAAACATATTAGTCCTACACCAACAAGTCAAGCATATTAGTCCAACATCAGCAGGTCAGACATATTGGTCCTCCTACACCAGCAGGTCAGACAAATTAGTCCTACACCAGCAGGTCAAGCATATTAGTCCTACACCAGCCGGTCAGACTAATTTGTCTGACCTGCTGGTATAGGAGGACCAATATCCTCCTATACCTGCAGGTTAAACATATTAGTCCTACAACAGCAGGTCAAACATATTAGTCCTACACCAGCAGGTCAAACATATTAGTCCTACACCAGCAAGTCAAGCATATTAGTCCAACATCAGCAGGTCAGACATATTGGTCCTCCTACACCAGCAGGTCAGACAAATTAGTCCTACACCAGCAGGTCAAGCATATTAGTCCTACACCAGCAGGTCAAACATATTAGTAGTACACCAGCAAGTCAAACATATTAGTCCTACACCAGCCGGTCAGACTAATTTGTCTGACCTGCTGGTATAGGAGGACCAATATCCTCCTATACCAGCAGGTTAAACATATTAGTCCTACACCAGCAGGTCATACATATTGGTCCTCCTACACCAGCAGATCAGACAAATTAGTCCTACACCAGAAGGTCAAACATATTTGACCTACACCCACAGGTCAGACATTTTGGCCCTCCTACACCAGCAGTCCAACATAATAGTCTTACACCAGCAGGTCAAACATATTAGTCCTACACCAGCAGGTCAAACATATTAGTCCTTCACCATCAGGTCAAACATATTAGTCCTACACCAGCAGGTCAAACATATTAGTCCTACACCAGCTGGTCAAACATATTAGTCCTACACCAGCAGGTCAAGCATATTAGTCCAACATCCAGGGTCAGACATATTGGTCCTCCTCTACCAGCAGGTCAGACAAATTAGTCCTACACCAGCAGGTCAAACATATTAGTCCTACACTAGCAGGTCAGACATATTAGTCCTCCTACACCAGCAGGTCAGATAAATTAGTCCTACACCAGCAGGTCAAAAATATTAGTCCTAAACCAGCAGGTCATGCATATTAGTCCGACACCAGCAGGTCAACATAATAATCTTACACCAGCAGGTCAGACATATTAGTCCTACACCAGCAGGTCAGACATATTGGTCCTCCTACACCAGCAGGTCAGACAAATTAGCCCAACACCAGCAGGTCAGACATATTGGTCCTCCTACACCAGCAGGTCAGACAAATTAGTCTTACACCAGCTCAAAAATATTAGTCCTACACCAGTAGGTCAAACATATTAGTCCTACACCAGCAGGTGAGACATATAGGTCCTTCTACACCAGCAGGCCAGATATATTGGTCCTCCTACACCAGCAGGTCAGACAAATTAGTCCTACACCAGCAGGTCAAACATATTAGTCCTACACCAGCAGGTCAAACATATTTGTCCTACACCTGCAGGTCAAGCATATTAGTCCTACACCAGCAGGTCAAACATATTAGTACTACACCAGCATGTCAAACATATTAGTCCTACACCAGCCTGTCAGACTAATTTGTCTGACCTGCTGGTATAGGAGGACCAATATCCTCCTATACCAGCAGGTTAAACATATTAGTCCTACACCAACAGGTCATACATATTGGTCCTCCTACACCAGCAGGTCAAACATATTAGTCCTACACCAGAAGGTCAAACATATTAGTCCTACACCAGCAGGTCAAACATATTAGTCCTACACCAGCAGGTCAAAAATATTAGTCCTACACCAGCAGGTCAAACATATAGTCCTACACCAGCAGGTCAAAGATATTAGTCCTACACCAAAAGGTCAAACATATTAGTCCTACACCAGCAGGTCAGACATATTAGTCCTTCTACACCAGCAGGTTCAGACAAATTAGTCCTACACCAGCAGTTCAAACATATTAGTTCTACACCAGCAGGTCAGACATATTGGTTATCCTACACCACCAGCAGGTCAGACAAATTTGTCATACACCAGCAGGTGAAACATATTAGTCCTACACCAGCAGGTCTGACATATTGGTCCTCCTACACCAGCAGGTCAGGCAAATTAGCCCTACACCAGCAGGTCAAACATATTGGTCCTTCTACACCAGCAGGTCAAACATATTTGTCCGACACCAGCAGGTCAGACATATTTGTCCTCCTACACCAGCAGGTCAAACATATTTGTCCTACACCAGCAGGTCAAGCAAATTAATCCTACACCAGCTGCTCAAACATATTAGTCCTACACCTGCAGGTCAAAAATATTAGTCCTACACCAGCAGGTCAGACATATTGGTCCTCCTACACCAGCAGGTCAGACAAATTAGTCCTACACCAGCAGGTTAAACATATTAGTCCAACACCAGCAGGTCAAACATATTAGTCCTACACCAGCAGATCACACATATTAGTCGTACACCAGCATGTCAAACATATTAGTCCTACACGAGCAGGTCAGACATATTGGTCAGACTACACCAACAGGCCAGACATATTGGTCCTCCTACACCAGCAGGTCAGACAAATTAGTCCTACACCAGCAGGTCAAACATATTAGTCCTACACCGGCAGTTCAAACATATTTGCCCTACACCAGCAGATCAAGCATATTAGTCCTACAACAGCAGGTCAGACATATTGGTCCTCCTACACCAGCAGGTCAAACATATTAGTCCTACTCTAGCAGGTCAATCATATTAGTCCTACACCAGCAGGTCAAACAAATTAGTCCTACACCAGCAGGTCAAACATATCAGTCCTACACCAGCAGGTCAAACATATTAGTCCTACACTACCAGGTCAGACTAATTTTTCTGACCTGCTGGTATAGGAGGACCAATATCCTCCTATACCAGCAGGTTAAACATATTAGTCATACACCAGCAGGACATATATATTGGTTCTCCTACACCAGTGGGTCAGACAAATTAGTCCTACACCAGAAGGTCAAGCATATTAGTACTACAGCAGCAGGTCAGACATTTTGGTCCTCCTACACCAGCAGGTCAAACATAATAGTCTTACACCAGCAAGTCAAACATATTAGTCCTACACCAGAAGGTCAGACATATTGGTCCTCCTACACCGGCAGGTCCGACAAATTAGTCCTACACCAGCAGGTCAAATATAGTAGTCCTACACCAGCAGGTCAAACATATTAGTCCTACACCAGAAGGCCAAACATATTAGTCCTACACCAGCAGGTCAAACATATTAGTCCTACACCAGCAAGTCAAACATATTAGTCCTCCACCAGCAGGTCAGTCAAAGATATTAGTCCTACACCAGCAGGTCAAACATATGAGTCCTACACCAGCAGGTCCTACACCAGCAGGTCAGACAAATTAGTCCTATACCAGCAGTTCAAACATATTAGTTCTACACCAGCAGGTCAGAAATATTGGTTATCCTATACCAGCAGGTCAGACAAATTTGTCATACACCAGCAGGTGAAACATATTAGTCCTACACCAGCAGGTCTGACATATTGGTCCTCCTACACCAGCAGGTCAGGCAAATTAGCCCTACACCAGCAGGTCAGACATATTGGTCCTTCCACACCAGCAGGTCAAACATATTAGTCCTACACCAGCAGGTCAGACATATTTGTCCTCCTACACCAGCAGGTCAAACATATTAGTCCTACACCAGCAGGTCAAGCATATTAATCCTACACCAGCTGCTCAAACATATTAGTCCTACACCTGCAGGTCAAAAATATTAGTCCTACACCAGCAGGTCAGACATATTGGTCCTCCTACACCAGCAGATCAAACATATTAGTCCTACACCAGCAGGTTAAACATATTAGTCCTACACCAGCAGGTCAAACATATTAGCCCTACACCAGCAGATCAAGCATAGTAGTCCTACACCAGCAGGTGAGACATATTGGTCCATCCTACACCAGCAGGTCAAACATATTAGTCCTACTCTAGCAGGTCAAACATATTAGTCCTAACCCAGCAGGTCAAAGAAATTAGTCCTACACCAGCAGGTCAAACATATCAGTCCTACACCAGCAGGTCAAACATATTAGTCCTACACTACCAGGTCAGACTAATTTGTCTGACCAGCTGGTATAGGAGGACCAATATCCTCCTATACCAGCAGGTTAAACATATTATTCATACACCAGCAGGACATACATATTGGTTCTCCTACACCAGTGGGTCAGACAAATTAGTCCTACACCAGAAGGTCAAGCATATTAGTCCTACAGCTGCAGGTCAGACATTTTGGTCCTCCTACACCAGCAGGTCAAACATAATAGTCTTACACCAGCAGGTCAAACATATTAGTCCTACACCAGAAGGTCAGACATATTAGTCCTCCTACACCAGCAGGCCAGACATATTGGTCCTTCTACACGGGCAGGTCAAACATATTAGTCCTGCACCAGCAGGTCAAACATATAATTGTCCTACAACAGCAGGTCAGACATATTGGTTCTCCTACACCGGCAGGTCCGACAAATTAGTCCTACACCAGCAGGTCAAACATATTTGTCCTACACCAGCAGGTCAAACAAATAAGTCCTACATAAGCAGATCAAACATATTAGTCCTACACCAGCTTGTCAAACATATTAGTCCTACACCAGCAGGTCATGCATATTGGTCCTCCTACACCAGCAGGTCAGAAAAATTAGTCCTACACCAGCAGGTCAAATATAGTAGTCCTACACCAGCAGGTCAAACTTATTAGTCCTACACCAGCAGGTCAAACATATTAGTCCTACACCAGCAGGTCAAACATATTAGTCCTACACCAGCAGGTCAAACATATTAGTCCTACACCAGCTGCTCAAACATATTAGTCCTACACCTGCAGGTCAAAAATATTAGTCCTACACCAGTAGGTCAGACATATTGGTCCTCCTACAGCAGCAGGTCAGACAAATTAGTCTTACACCAGCAGGTTAAACATATTTGTCCAACACCAGCAGGTCAAACATATTAGTCCTACACCAGCTGATCAAACAAATTAGTCCTACACCAGCATGTCAAACATATTAGTCCTACACCAACAGGTCAAACATATTAGTCCTACACGAGCAGGTCAGACATATTGGTCCTTCCACACCATCAGGCCAGACATATTGGTCCTCCTACACCAGCAGGTCAGAGAAATTAGTCCTACACCAGCAGGTCAAACATATTAGTCCTACACCAACAGGTCAAACATATTAGTCCTACACCAGCAGATCAAGCATATTAGTCCTACACCAGCAGGTCAGACATATTGGTCCTCCTACACCAGCAGGTCAAACATATTAGTCCAACTCTAGCAGGTCAAACATATTAGTCCTACACCAGCAGGTCAAACAAATTAGTCCTACACCAGCATGTCAAACATATGAGTCCTACACCTGCAGGTCAAAAATATTAGTCCTACACCAGCAGGTTAGACATATTGGTTCTCCTACACCAGCAGGTCAGACAAATTAGTTCTACACCAGAAGGTCAAGCATATTAGTCCTACACCAGCAGGTCAGACATTTTGTTCCTCCTACACCAGCAGGTCAAACATAATAGTCTTACACCAGCAGGTCAAACATATTAGTCCTACACCAGAAGGTCAGACATATTGGTCCTCCTACACCAGCAGGTCAGACATATTGGTCCTTCTACACCGGCAGGTCAAACATATTAGTCCTGCACCAGCAGGTCAAACATATTAGTCCTACACAAGCAGGTCAGACATATTGGTTCTCCTACACCGGCAGGTCCGACAAATTAGTCCTACACCAGCAGGTCAAACATATTTGTCCTACACCAGCAGGTCAAACAAATTAGTCCTACACCAGCATATCAAACATATTAGTCCTACACAGCATGCATGTCCTCAGCACATAGGTCAGAGTCCTACACCAGCAGGTCAGACATATTGGTCCTCCTACACCAGCAGGTCAGACAAATTAGTCCTACACCAGCAGGTCAAACATATTAGTCCTACACCAGCAGGTCAAACATAGTCCTACACCAGCAGGTCAAAGCATATTAGTCCCACATCAGCAGGTCAGACATATTGGTCCTCCTACACCAGCAGGTCAGACAAATTAGTCCTACACCAACAGGGACATATTAGTCCTCCTACACCAGCAGGTCAGACAAATTAGTCCTACACCAGCAGGTCAAAAATATTAGTCCTACACCAGCAGGTCATACATATTCGTCCGACACCAGCACGTCAAACATAATAGTCTTAAACCAGCAGGTCAGACTTATTAGTCCTACACCACCAGGTCAGACATATCGGTCCTCCTACACCAGCAGGTCAGACAAATTAGCCCAACACCAGCAGGTCAGACATATTGGTCCTCCTACACCAGTAGGTCAGACAAATTAGTCATACTCCAGCAGGTCAAAATATTAGTCCTACACCAGCAGGTCAAATATATTAGTCCTACACCAGCAGGTCAGACATATTGGTCCTTCTACACCAGCAGGCCAGATATATTGGTCCTTCTACACCAGCAGGTCAGACAAATTAGTCATACATCAGCAGGTCAAATATATTAGTCCTACACCAGCAGGTCAAACATATTAGTCCTCCTACATCAGCAGGTCAGACAAATTAGTCCTACACCAGAAGGTCAAACATATTAGACCTACACCCACAGGTCAGACATTTTGGTCGTCCTACACCAGCAGTCAAACATAATAGTCTTACACCAGCAGGTCAAACATATTAGTCCTACACCAGCAGGTCAGACATATTGGTCCTCCTACACCAGCAGGTCAAACATAATAGTCTTACACCAGCAGGTCAAACATATTAGTCCTACACCAGCTGGTCAAGCATATTAGTCCAACATCAGCAGGTCAGACAAAGTAGTCCTACACCAGCAGGTCAAACATATTAGTCCTACACCAGCTGGTCAGACATATTAGTCCTCCTACACCAGCAGGTCAGATAAATTAGTCCTACACCAGCAGGTCAAATATTAGTCCTACACCAGCAGGTCATACATATTTGTCCGACACCAGCAGGTCAAACATAATAGTCTTACACCAGCAGGTCAGACATTAGTCCTACACCAACAGGTCAGACATTATCCTCCTACACCAGCAGGTCAGACACATTAGCCCAACACCAGCAGGTCAGACATATTGGTCCTCCTACACCAGCAGGTCAGGTAGTCTTAGCACATACTACACAGGTCAAACATATTATTCCTCCTACACCAGCAGGTCAAACATATTAGTCCTACACCAGCATGTTAAACATATTAGTCCTACATCAGCAGGTCAGACATATTGGTCCTCCTACACCAGCAGGTCATTCAAATTAGTCCTACACCAGCAGGCCAAGCATATTAATCCTACACCAGCAGGTCAGACATATTGGTCCTCCTACACCAGCAGGTCAGACAAATTTGTCCTACAACAGCAGGTCAAACATATTAGTCCTACACCAGCAGGTCAGACATATTGGTCCTCCTACACCAGCAGGTCAGACTACACCAGCAGGTCAAACATATTAGTCCTACACCAGCAGGTCAGACAAATTAGTCCTACACCAGCAGGTCCTACACCAGCAGGTCAGACATATTAGTCCTACACCAGCAGGTCAAACATATTAGTCCTACACCAGCATGTCAGCATATTGGTCCTACACCAGCAGGTCAGACATATTGGTCCTCCCACACCAGCAGGTCAAACATATTAGTCCTACTCTAGCAGGTCAAACATATTAGTCCCACACCAGCAGGTCAAACAAATTAGTCCTACACCAGCATGTCAAACATATTAGTCCTACACCCAGGTCAAAAATATTAGTCCACACCAGCAGGTCAGACATTGGTTCTCCACACCAGCATGTCAGAGAGATTGGTCCCACACCCAGGTCAGACATATTAGTCTACACCAGCAGGTCAGATATATTGGTACTACTACACCAGCAGGTCAGACAAATTAGTCCTACACCAGCAGGTCAGACAAATTAGTCTTACACCAGCAGGTCAGACATATTAGTCCTTCACCAGCAGGTCAGACATTATGGTCCTACACCAGCAGGTCAGAGAGATTGGTCCTACACCAGCAGGTCAGACATATTAATCCTACACCAGCAGGTCAGACAAATTAGTCCTACACCAGCAGGTCAGACAAATTTTTCTTCCACCAGCAGGTCAGACATATTAGTCCTACACCAGCAGGTCAGACATTATGGTCCTACACCAGCAGGTCAGACATATTGGTCCTACACCAGAGGTCGCACATATTGATCCTACACCAGCAGGTCAGACATGTTGGACCCATACATCAAAATTATTACACCCGCCGAGACACAGATGTTTAAAAGTATTATTTTAAGGTACAAAATCATTAATTTTCTTGAAAAGTTGTTATCTGTTTCCTGAACTAATGTTCTTAAGACCCCGGTCACTAAAGCACCGTCAGACTTGAGTCATCTGTTTACTTTCAACTGTTGTGTAGTAGAGAAACTCAAATAATTAATATCCCTCTCACTTGAAGTACCGGAAACAGAGCAAAATATCATCACCGTCATTCAGAACCCTTTAGCTTAGTGTCTCCAATGAGTGAAAAGTCGAAGTGGGTTCCACAACATACTGCCTACTAATCCTTCCTTACTAAAAGAGGGAGGTGACCAGGAATGCATTCGATCGCCTTCACTTCCCAAATGTAAATTTAGGTACCCTTTCGCAACTGGGCCGTGCCTTACGATATGAGGCGGGCAGTGTGTCCCTCTCGGCCGCCATATAATGATTACCTAGGCACATTAACTTCACAGGAAAATACTGTTTACCGGCTTAACACTAAAGGAGGGACAAACGAAAACTGAAATATTAATTTGCCAACAAAATGAAATATAGCAAAATATCATCGCCTGTTTCAGTACAAGTCTATGTGTATGAAGTTTTTACACTCATATCGTCTATCAACGCCCAGGTAAGTTTTGACAGTAATACCGTAAGTGATGAAGGTTTATCAAAACTGACAATGTAAAACTCATAGTGTATGCAAGTCAGTCCGTAGCGTGTGTATAAGGCCTATAAACCTATAAGGCCTATAAGCAGTGGGACTTGCTAGGAGACCGTCCTACATGAAAGCAATTTGCTTGTAGTTATTAAGAGTCCCGTTGTGATCAGTAAGATGTCCGAGACTGTCGATAATATAATTGATGTCTACCCTAGTTCACTTCTTCAATAAAAGGGTGAACGGATGCAAGTTCACCTCACCAGCCAGGACTCGAACCCTAGACCTTATGCATGTGACCAGGGAACGTTACCGACCATGCCACAAGGACACTAAAAGAAAACCTAGACTATGTTATATTTCACACAAAGCCTGTTCATCGAGCTGATGGCGCCGTGAACCTCCCATTGGGGAATGCCCGTGCTACTTATGTAATGGCCTGGGACTTAGGGAACTGAATCCCTTGCCAGCAGGATCTTATAAAAGGAAAGTCAAGAACCATGGTTTTCTGAGGGCTAACAAACAACCGTTCGAGATTGACATCTCTTCCCTATGAAGATAACACAAAACTCTGACACCACTCACACAACAATAATTACGGGAGTCAACAATTAATGGAGTCAAACAATTAAGGGAATCAAACAATTATTGGAGTCAACAATTAAGGGAATCAAATAATTAACAGGAGTCAAACAATTACTGGATTCAACAATTAAGAGAATCAAATAATTAATGGGAGTCAAGCAATTACTAGAGTCAACAATTAAGAGAATCAAAGAATATATAGAATATTTCCTACGGCGGTGGCCTGGTGGAAGGTTCGGTAGAGCGGGGATTTGCTCTCAGGGGGAAGGTCAAGGCAGCTTCCTCAATTGGCGTCGGCGTTGGCGGGCGAGGTCTTACCACCCAGGACAGTCGCTCGGGCATGAACGGTGGAGAGGGTGTGAAGGAAGTGGCAATAACGTGGCAGCCGCGGAAGTAGCTGGAGCAGGTGATCGGAGGTTGACAGTCGAATAATGAAGGTCTGGAGAATCAGCCCACGAGCCCAGGACACATCAGAAGAGAACACAACCAGAATTTGAACGAGCAGCAGGGAAGTGCAGCTGTGGTGCTAGCTGGGTAGTGTCTGATCTGTGTGTCGAAGCAGCAGTGACGTTCTCACCTCCGTCTACCCCTGAAGTGGGGGACGCGAACAAGCAAGCGGGCGGCGAACAACCACCCTGCTCGTTACCGCCCTCACAACTTATGTGGTGGGAGTAGCATTTTACCGAATCCAGCTGGATTCGGTAAAATGCTACTCCCAACACGTAAGTGGCACGGGCAATCCCCAATGGGAGGTTCACGGCGCCATCAGCTAGATGAACAGGCTTTGTGTGAAATATAACATAGTCTAGGATTGCTTTTAGTGTCCTTGTGGCATGGTGGGTAGCATTCCATGGTCACACCCATAAGGTCTAGGGTTCGAGTCATGACTGGTGAGGTCATTGATTTTATATATATATATATATATATATATATATATATATATATATATATATATATATATATATATATATATATATATATATATATATATATATATATATATACATGCAAGTAAATCAGGTGCAAGCGTGATGGTATAGACATTCAGTGAGTACAGACTAGTCTGTACTCACCCCTGAAGATGTGAATTACACGAAAGCGCTTGGGAACTTCGTGTTTTCTTTTTTCCTTGTGGTTATCAGCATATATATATATATATATATATATATATATATATATATATATATATATATATATATATATATATATATATATATATATATATATATATATATATATATAAACCTTTATTTACTATGAAGGCTAGCCACTTGATCTAGTACTGAGGCGAGTTCAGTGTAAGATAGTCTAGGACTGAGGTAGACTATTGTTAGATATGCTAGAACTGAAGTGGTGTCTCTTTCAGACTACTCAGTGATAGATCTGTAATGGGTGGTGTCCATCGAAAGACTGCCTGTCTCTTCAGGATGGTCATGCCCTGGGGTTAACTCACAATGACGTCACGAAGGATGATGCATGATTCTTAAGCTTCTAGACGCTTCTACCAGAAGGAAGGATTGCTATGCGTCAATCCCTTGGTATGATCACCTGACTTCAGTGTCAGCAGCATTGCAGTAATGCTTTATAAATAACTGGCTTGAAAATGATCTCGTTGAGCCATGAATCATCCTTTATTGATGTTGCAAATTTCTAACTAAGCTAACTAATAATTTACATCAAATAATTGGGAGTTACAAGTGTTAAGTAATGCATCTAGTCATCAAGTAAGAGTCATTAATAAAGTAAGTATTGAGCTTCAAATGTCACTTCATCATGTTGAAATATCTCTGGGCGACACACTGTCGCCAGATCAGTGCTCATGACTAGACCAGCTGTGTGTCACCAAGCTAAATGGAAGCTTGCTAAATTCTTACTACATGCTTACTAGGAAAAACATCTTTGACCCTTGCATGTTAATATAAAATCCATAATGAAACCTAATGCATCCATGGTGTACATTACACTAGTTGCTATACTGGTTACAGACTAAACAAGACTAAACTGGGTACATGTGTGTGTGTGTGTGTGTGTGTGTGCACACAGGGTGCTGTAATGTGTGTAGTGTGACAGCATTATGGTAGTGTTAAGATGCAGGCACTGCTTCCTTCCTCTCGCTTTCAGCTTCCGCCGCTGGGTAGCCCTCATGACGAACAAGCAAGCAATTTGCATTAGTCCTCCCCTGCCAATACACAACCTCTTCACCATAGAGACTCCTGCTGTGCCTCCTGGTTTCAACACACGGTAACTGAGTGCCTCGTAGACTCAGGCTAGACCAGCAAGGAATCTCTGAACAACAGTGGGCTCCAGGCGGATGGCACATACGCCCATTGCTATGTGGACACGTCCTGGCACCTACCAACAAAGTGCCCCCTGCCTTGCGGATTAACCTTGGTAGGTACAAGACTACGAGAGTAAACTCCAAACGAAAAATCTGAAGGTAGAACCCCGCAACTGGCAGACACGCTTATAGAGCTCCAGTAAGACCAAAATGGGAACCCAACGACTACACTGGCGGAAGAAGGCAATGCAAAATGGACAGGCTACTACTAAGGCGAAACCCAACAAACTGGGCTTATAATTCTCGCTCACCCACAGGATCAGGAAAAGGGAGAGCCAAGATGTGTGGTTGCAGCCTGCGCTCCTGCCTCATCACACAAATCAACTCACACACAACCATTTTTCAGCTCATCATACTTCTCATCATCATCAAACCCCTATCCCCTCAAAACTCCTATGGCGACAGACAAGTGGCGAGGGGACATAGATAAGATGGTCGTTTATGCACTGGGACCTAGGCAGCAGTGCAACCCGGTCCTGCCTGTGCGTCTGAGGAGCCATTACGAGGAGCCATTCTACTCACCACACTTGGGGATGGGGCTGAAAAAGGTACCCTAAAAATAGCCTGCCTGAAGAACTAACCTGACTGGGCAACCGAACTAACCTGACTGGGCAACCGCTCCCAATAAGGTCATCCTTTTGCGGTCGAAAACAATCACAATCACAGATCAAAGCAAATAAAGCTAAACAAACTCTTATGGATGGTGCACGGAATGTCAGAGCTCTTTTGGATACTGGCACAAATGAGCATCATGAAAGAAAAACGCCCTAATGGCGAAATAGTTGTCTAAGTATAATATCGACATAGCAGCCATTGGTGAATCCCGGCTCCCAGAACAGGGGTCTGGCTATATCTTCTTTTGGAAGGGTTAGCCTGTTGCGGAGAGAAAACGCATTTGTGGAGTTGGTGTCGGCATCCGCTAATGCATCCTACATATGCTAACTGAAATGCCTGTTGGGATCAACGAGCGCCTCGTGACGCTCCGACTCCCACTGAATCACTCACGTCCTGCCTTTTTCATCAGTGCATACGCCCCACAACTGGACGGAGAGGATGATATCATGGAGGCCTTTTACGCAGATCCCAACAGAATGCTAACCCTAGAGAAGATAAGGGTTTCCTCCTGGGTGACTTGAATGCCAGAGTTGGCAGAGATGCTGATATATGGCAGGGAATCATAGGGAGAAATGGACTGGGCAGGTGTCATACCAACGGCCTACTCTTCCTCAGCTAGTGTGCTTCACACAACCTCACTATCACCAATACCTTGTTTAGGCAGACAGACAAGATCAAGGGTTGGTGGCAACCCCCACGATCCAAACACCGGTATCTCATTGAGTACAATATCATTATCAGAGAAATAGATCGGCGAGTGGTCCCCATCACCAAAGCCACTGCGACACTGATCATCGGCTCATCAAAGCCAAACTTTTACTTCACGTCGCCCCAAAACGGCGAAGGCAACAAGCATCGAGAAGAGGTTTTAACACTAAGTGTCTGGAAGATCCCGCTGATAAACAACCCGACAACAAACAACCTAAATCCCATTGTCGAATGGAGTAATCTGGACACTGCCATGACAAAAACTTGCAGAGACATCATTGGCCACCAGTAATGGTTTGGTTAAAATGACCCGGAAATCAGCGTACTCGTTGATGATAAACGTGCTGCATTATCTGACTGGCAGAACAATCCTCAGTCTCGAATCAAAGCTGATACCTTCCGAAAGAAAAAAGCAGCGGCCCAGCGCGAACTTCGCAGTCTAACGAAAGAATGGTTGAAAAATAAGGCACGTGAAGAGAAAAAAAAACAACTTGCAGATTAACACAAGATGCACTAGTTTTTTAATTCCACTAAAATATTTTATGGGTCAATCACTCATGGAGCAGACCCCCTCCACTCATCCGACAGCAATTCCCTAATTAAACACAAAGAAGGCATCCTTCAGCGCTGGAAAGAGCACTACCATTCGCTGCTCAATCGAAACAACGATGGGATTGTCCTGACTACCCTGCAGGTCCCTCAGTATCCAGAGCGGACCTACCTCAGCATTTGTTATGCAAGTTCATGCCATGTCAAAGTTCGTAATAAGTTCCTTCCTATGCTCGTGTGCTATGCTCGTGTGCTATGAGCCTCGTTACCACAGTGCTGAACTAGTCTGCGTCCGATCACCTAGCCTTACCTCAACCCTGGCCTCGGCGAACACTCAGCCAGGGGTGTTTCAAAACTTTGGATTGTGACTACATACAGTATTCTCGAAACAATACCTTAATATTATTATATTTTGAAAAAAGGACTAAAACGGTTCTCCAAGAGTTACTAAGTTCATCTGAAAGATAAATGTATCTAAGCGATTCGACAAACCTATTATTTTCCTGTTCAAGGAAGATGTTAATTCCATGTCAGACTGAGTGATATTGGTCAAGGTGCACCATCCCACCCAGTGAGTGGTCAAGGTGCACCACCTCTAAAAGTTAGTGGTCAAGGTACACCACCCCTAACAGTGAGTAGTCAAGGTGTACCACCCCTCACAATTAGTGGTCAAGGTGCACCACCCCACACAGTGAGAAGTCAAGGTGCACCACCCCTCACAGTTAGTGGTCAAGGTGCACCACCCCTCACAGGGAATGGTCAAGGTGCACCACCCCACACAGAGAGTGGTCAGGGTGGACCACATATTACAGTGATTGTTATTGTGAGTGGCTAAGGTGCATCACACCTCACAGTGAGTGTTATCGTGAGTGATCATGGCGCACCATCCCTCACAGTAAGTGTTAGTGTGAGTGGTCATGGAGCACCATCCCTCATAATGAGTAGTTAAAGTGCACCACCCCACACAGAGAGTGGTCAGGGTGCACCACATATTACAGTGATTGTTATTGTGAGTGGCTAAGGTGCACCACACCTCACATTGAGTGTCAGTGTGAGTGGTCATGGCGCACCATCCCTCACAATGAGTAGTTAAGGTGCACCACACCTCACAGCGAGTGTTAGTGTGAGTGGTCATTGCGCACCATCCCTCATATTGAGTAGTTAAGGTGCACCACACATCACAGCGAGTGTTAGTGTGAGTGGTCATGGAGCACCATCCCTCATAATGAGAAGTTAAAGTGCACCACCCCACACAGAGAGTGGTCAGGGTGCACCACATATTACAGAGATTGTTATTGTGATTGGCTAAGGTGCACCACACCTCACATTGAGTGTCAATGTCAGTGGTCATGGCGCACCATCCCTCACAATGAGTGGTTAAGGTGCACCACACCTCACAACCAGTGTTAGTGTGAGTGGTTATGGTGCACCATCCCTCACAATGAGTAGTTAAGGTGCACCACACCTCACATTGAGTGTTAGTGTGAGTGGTCATGGAGCACCATCCCTCATAATGAGTAGTTAAAGTGCATCAAACCTCACATTGAGTGTTAGTGTGAGTGGTCATGGCGCACCATCCCTCATATTGAGTAGTTAAGGTGCACCACACCTCACAGCGAGTGTTAGTGTGAGTGGTCATTGCGCACCATCCCTCGTAATGAGTAGTTAAAGTGCACCACACCTCACATTGAGTGGTAGTGTGAGTAGTCATGGCGCACCATCCAGTGTGAATGGTCAAAGTGCACCATCCTTCACAGTGAATGTTAGTCTGAGTGATCAGGCTGCACCGCCCTTCACAGTGAGTGGTCAAGGGACACCACCCCCCACGGTGAGTGGTAAAGGTGCACCATCCCTTACAGTGAGTGATAAAGATGCACCATCCCTCACAGTGAGTGGTCAAGGTACACCATCCCTCACAGTGAGTGGTCAGGGTGCACCACCCCTCACACTGAGTGGTCAAGGTGCACCATCCCTCACAGTGAGTGGTGAATGTGTATCATCCCTCACAATGAGTGGTTAAGGTGCACCACACCTCACAGTGAGTGGTCAAGGTGCAATATCCCTCACAGTGAGTGGTCAAGGTGCACCACCTTTCACAGTGAGTGGTCAAGGTGCACCAACCCTCAAAGTGAGTGGTTAAGGTGCACCACCCCTCACAGTGAGTGGTAAAGGTGCACCACACCTCACAGTGAGTGTTATTGTGAGTGGTCAAGGTGCACCATCCCAAACAGAGAGTCATCAAGGTGCACCAACCATCACAATGAGTGTTAATGGTGCACCATCCCTCACAGTGAGTGTTAAGGTGCACCATCCCTCACAGTGTGTGGTAAAGGTGCACCATCCCTCACAGTGAGTGTTAAGGTGCACCATCCCTCACAGTGAGTAATCAAGGTGCACCATCCGTCAAAATGAGTGCGTAAGGTGCACGAACCCTCGCAATGAGTGTCAAAGCGGACAAGTTGCATCATCTTACACAGTGAGCATTCAAAGTGCACCACCCCCAACAGTGAGTGTTAATGTGAGTGGTCAAGATGCACAACCCCTCACAGTTAGTGGTCAAGATGCACCATCCCACACAGAGAGTGCTCATGGTGCATCATCCCTCACAGTGAGTGTTAAAGTTTCACCATCCCTCATAATGAGTAGACAGGGTGCACCACACCTCACGGCGATTGTTATTGTGAGTGATGAAGAAGCTACATCCCTCACAGTGAATGGTCACGGTGCACCATCCCTTACAGTGAATGGTCGAGTAGCACCATCCCTCACAGTAAATGGTCAAGGTGCACCATCAGTCACAGTGAGAGGTCAAGGTGCACCATCCCTCACAGTAAATGGTCAAGGTGCACCATCCATCACAGTGAATGGTCACGGTGCAACATCCCTCAAAGTGAGTGGTAAAGAAGCACCAACCCTCACAGTGAGTGGTCAAGGTTACCATCCCTCATATTGAGTGGTCAAGGTGCACCATCCCTCACAGTGAGTGGTCAAGGTTACCATCCCTCATATTGAGTGGTCAAGGTGCACCATCCCTCACATGGAGTGGTCAAGGTGCACCATCCCTCACAGTGAGTGGTCAAGGTGTACCATCCCTCACATTGAGAGGTCAAGGTGCACCTTCCTTCAGAGTAAATGGTCAAGGTGCACCATCCCTCACAGTGAATGGTCACGGTGCACCATCCCTCACAGTCAGTGGTACAGGTACACCATCCCAAACAGTGAGTGGTAAAGGTGTACCATCCTTCACAGTGAGTGGTCAAGATGCACCATACCTCACAGTGAGTTGTACAGGTGCACCATACCTCACAGTGAGTGGTAAAGGAGCACCATCTCTCACAGTGAGTTGTAAAGGTGCACCATCAATCACAGTGAGTGGTCAAGGTGCACCATCCCTCACAGTGAGTGGTAAAGGTGTACCATCCTTCACAGTGAGTGGTCAAGATGCACCATCTCTCACAGTGAGTTGTACAGGTGCACCATACCTCACAGTGAGTGGTAAAGGAGCACCATCTCTCACAGTGAGTTGTAAAGGTGCACCATCAATCACAGTGAGTGGTCAAGGTGCACCATCCCTCACAGTGAGTGGTCAAGATGCACCATCCCTCACAGTTAGTGATCAAGGTGCACCATCCCTCACAGTGAGTGGTCAAGGTGCACTATCCCTCACAGTGAGTGATCAAGGTGCGCTATCCCTCACATTGAGTGGTAATGGAGCACCAACCCTCTCACTGGGTCGTCAAGGTGCACCATCCCTCACAGTGAGTG
>NW_024713129.1:37970103-38040971 GCF_018991925.1 Homarus americanus | reverse complement strand
CCAGCAGGTCAGACAAATTAGTCCCACAATCTCAGCAGGTCAAAACACATATTAGTCCTACACCCCAGCAGGTCAAACATATTTGTCCTACACCTGCAGGTCAAGCATTATTAGTCCTACACCAGCAGGTCAAACATATTAGTACTACACCAGCATGTCAAACATATTAGTCCTACACCAGCCTGTCAGACTATTTCTGACTCCAAGGTATAGGAGGACCACATCTCTATACCAGCAGGTTAAACATATTAGTCCTACACCAACAGGTCATACATATTGGTCCTCCTACACCAGCAGGTCAAACATATTAGTCCTACACCAGAAGGTCAAACATATTAGTCCTACACCAGCAGGTCAAACATATTAGTCCTACACCAGCAGGTCGTAACATTAGTCCTACACCAGCAGGTCAAACATATAGTCCCACAACCAGCAGGTCAAAAAGATATTAGTCCTACACCAAAAAGGTCAAACATATTAGTCCCACCAGCAGGTCAGACATATTAGTCCTTCTACACCAGCAGGTTCAGACAAATTAGTCCTACACCAGCAGTTCAAACACATTAGTTCTACACCCACAGCAGGTCAGACATATTGGTTATCCTACACCACCAGCAGGTCGTGACAAATTTGTCATACACCAGCAGGTGAAACATATTAGTCCTACACCAGCAGGTCTGACATATTGGTCCTCCTACACCAGCAGGTCAGGCAAATTATACACCAGCAGGTCAAACATATTGGTCCTTCTACACCAGCAGGTCAGCCTGATATTTGTCCGGACACCAGCAGGTCAGACATATTTGTCCTCCTACACCAGCAGGTCAAACATATTTGTCCCACACCAGCAGGTCAAGCAAATTTGAACTCTACACCATCTGCTCAAACATATTAGGTCCTACACCTGCAGGTCAAAAATATTAGTCCTACACCAGCAGGTCAGACATATTGTCCTCCTACACCAGCAGGTCAGACAAATTAGTCCTACACCAGCAGGTTAAACATATTAGTCCAACACCAGCAGGTCAAACATATTAGTCCTACACCAGCAGATCACACATATTAGTCGCACACCAGCATGTCAACATATTAGTCCTACACGAGCAGGTCAGACATATTGGTCAGACTACACCAACAGGCCACCACACCAGCAGTGTCAGACAAATTAGTCCCACACCAGCAGGTCAAACATATTAGTCCTACACCGGCAGTTCAAACATATTTCCGTCTCTACACCGTTAAGATCAAGCATATTAGTCCTAACAGCAGGTCAGACATATTGGTCCTCCCTACACCAGCAGGTCAAACATATTAGTCCTAATTTAGCAGGTCATCTATATAGTCCTACACCAGCAGGTCAAACAAATTAGTCCCACACCAGCAGGTCAAACATATCAGTCCTACACCAGTTAGTCAAACATATTAGTCCTACACTACCAGGTCAGACTATTTTTTCTGACCTGCTGGGTGGCATAGGAGGACCAATATCTCTCCTATACCAGCAGGCAAACATTAGTCATACACCAGCAGGACATATATATTGGTTCTCCTACACCAGTAATGGCAATTAGTCCTACACCAGAAGGTCAAGCATATTAGTACTACAGCAGCAGGTCAGACATTTTGGTCCTCCTACACCAGCAGGTCAAAACATAATAGTCTTACACCAGCAAGTCAAACATAGTCCTACACTGTGAAGGTCAGACATATTGGTCCTCCTACACCAGCAGGTCATACATATTGGTCCTCCTACACCAGCAGGTCAAACATATTAGTCCTACACCAGAAGGTCAAACATATTAATCCTACACCAGCAGGTCAAACATATTAGTCCTACACCAGCAGGTCAAACATATTAGTCCTACACCAGCATGTCAAACATATTAGTCCTACACCAGCAGGTCAAACATATTAGTACTACACCAGCAGGTCAAACATATTAATCCTACACCAGCAGGTCAAACATAATATTCCTACACCAGCAGGTCAGACATATTGGTCCTCCTACACCAGCTGGTCAGACAAATTATTCCTACACCAGCAGGTTAAACATATTAGTTCTACACCAGCAGGTCAAGCATATTGGTTATCCTACACTGTGCAGTTTATTAAATTTGTCATACACCAGCAGGTGAAACATATTAGTCCTACACCAGCAGGTCTGACATATTGGTCCTCCTACACCAGCAGGTCAGGCAAATTAGCCCTACACCAGCAGGTCAGACATATTGGTCCTTCCACACCAGCAGGTCAAACATATTAGTCCTACACCAGCAGGTCAGACATATTTGTCCTCCTACACCAGCAGGTCAAACATATTAGTCCTACACCAGCAGGTCAAGCATATTAATCCTACACCAGCTGCTCAAACATATTAGTCCTACACCTGCAGGTCAAAAATATTAGTCCTACACCAGCAGGTCAGACATATTGGTCCTCCTACACCAGCAGATCAAACATATTAGTCCTACACCAGCAGGTTAAACATATTAGTCCTACACCAGCAGGTCAAACATATTAGCCCTACACCAGCAGATCAAGCATAGTAGTCCTACACCAGCAGGTGAGACATATTGGTCCATCCTACACCAGCAGGTCAAACATATTAGTCCTACTCTAGCAGGTCAAACATATTAGTCCTAACCCAGCAGGTCAAAGAAATTAGTCCTACACCAGCAGGTCAAACATATCAGTCCTACACCAGCAGGTCAAACATATTAGTCCTACACTACCAGGTCAGACTAATTTGTCTGACCAGCTGGTATAGGAGGACCAATATCCTCCTATACCAGCAGGTTAAACATATTATTCATACACCAGCAGGACATACATATTGGTTCTCCTACACCAGTGGGTCAGACAAATTAGTCCTACACCAGAAGGTCAAGCATATTAGTCCTACAGCTGCAGGTCAGACATTTTGGTCCTCCTACACCAGCAGGTCAAACATAATAGTCTTACACCAGCAGGTCAAACATATTAGTCCTACACCAGAAGGTCAGACATATTAGTCCTCCTACACCAGCAGGCCAGACATATTGGTCCTTCTACACGGGCAGGTCAAACATATTAGTCCTGCACCAGCAGGTCAAACATATAATTGTCCTACAACAGCAGGTCAGACATATTGGTTCTCCTACACCGGCAGGTCCGACAAATTAGTCCTACACCAGCAGGTCAAACATATTTGTCCTACACCAGCAGGTCAAACAAATAAGTCCTACATAAGCAGATCAAACATATTAGTCCTACACCAGCTTGTCAAACATATTAGTCCTACACCAGCAGGTCATGCATATTGGTCCTCCTACACCAGCAGGTCAGAAAAATTAGTCCTACACCAGCAGGTCAAATATAGTAGTCCTACACCAGCAGGTCAAACTTATTAGTCCTACACCAGCAGGTCAAACATATTAGTCCTACACCAGCAGGTCAAACATATTAGTCCTACACCAGCAGGTCAAACATATTAGTCCTACACCAGCTGCTCAAACATATTAGTCCTACACCTGCAGGTCAAAAATATTAGTCCTACACCAGTAGGTCAGACATATTGGTCCTCCTACAGCAGCAGGTCAGACAAATTAGTCTTACACCAGCAGGTTAAACATATTTGTCCAACACCAGCAGGTCAAACATATTAGTCCTACACCAGCTGATCAAACAAATTAGTCCTACACCAGCATGTCAAACATATTAGTCCTACACCAACAGGTCAAACATATTAGTCCTACACGAGCAGGTCAGACATATTGGTCCTTCCACACCATCAGGCCAGACATATTGGTCCTCCTACACCAGCAGGTCAGAGAAATTAGTCCTACACCAGCAGGTCAAACATATTAGTCCTACACCAACAGGTCAAACATATTAGTCCTACACCAGCAGATCAAGCATATTAGTCCTACACCAGCAGGTCAGACATATTGGTCCTCCTACACCAGCAGGTCAAACATATTAGTCCAACTCTAGCAGGTCAAACATATTAGTCCTACACCAGCAGGTCAAACAAATTAGTCCTACACCAGCATGTCAAACATATGAGTCCTACACCTGCAGGTCAAAAATATTAGTCCTACACCAGCAGGTTAGACATATTGGTTCTCCTACACCAGCAGGTCAGACAAATTAGTTCTACACCAGAAGGTCAAGCATATTAGTCCTACACCAGCAGGTCAGACATTTTGTTCCTCCTACACCAGCAGGTCAAACATAATAGTCTTACACCAGCAGGTCAAACATATTAGTCCTACACCAGAAGGTCAGACATATTGGTCCTCCTACACCAGCAGGTCAGACATATTGGTCCTTCTACACCGGCAGGTCAAACATATTAGTCCTGCACCAGCAGGTCAAACATATTAGTCCTACACAAGCAGGTCAGACATATTGGTTCTCCTACACCGGCAGGTCCGACAAATTAGTCCTACACCAGCAGGTCAAACATATTTGTCCTACACCAGCAGGTCAAACAAATTAGTCCTACACCAGCATATCAAACATATTAGTCCTACATATCAGACATAGGTCCTACCTTGATCAGACATATTGGTCCTCCGACACCAACAGGTCAGACAAATTAGTCCTATACCAGCAGGTCAAACATATTAGTCCTACACCCGCAGGTTAGACATTTTGGTCCTCCTACACCAGGAGGTCAAACATAATAGTCTTACACCAGCAGGTCAAACATATTAGTCCTACACCAGCAGGTCAAGCATATTTGTCCTACACCAGCCCAGGTCAAGCATATTAGTCAACATCCCAGCAGGTCAGACATATTGGTCCTCCTACACCAGCTTAGGTCAGACAAATTAGTCCTACACCAACGGTCAAACATATTAGTCCTACACCAGCAGGTCAGACATATTAGTCCTCCTACACCAGCAGGTCAGACAAATTAGTCCTACACCAGCAGGTCAAAAATATTAGTCCTACACCAGCAGGTCATACATATTCGTCCGACACCAGCACGTCAAACATAATAGTCTTAAACCAGCAGGTCAGACTTATTAGTCCTACACCACCAGGTCAGACATATCGGTCCTCCTACACCAGCAGGTCAGACAAATTAGCCCAACACCAGCAGGTCAGACATATTGGTCCTCCTACACCAGTAGGTCAGACAAATTAGTCATACTCCAGCAGGTCAAAATATTAGTCCTACACCAGCAGGTCAAATATATTAGTCCTACACCAGCAGGTCAGACATATTGGTCCTTCTACACCAGCAGGCCAGATATATTGGTCCTTCTACACCAGCAGGTCAGACAAATTAGTCATACATCAGCAGGTCAAATATATTAGTCCTACACCAGCAGGTCAAACATATTAGTCCTCCTACATCAGCAGGTCAGACAAATTAGTCCTACACCAGAAGGTCAAACATATTAGACCTACACCCACAGGTCAGACATTTTGGTCGTCCTACACCAGCAGTCAAACATAATAGTCTTACACCAGCAGGTCAAACATATTAGTCCTACACCAGCAGGTCAGACATATTGGTCCTCCTACACCAGCAGGTCAAACATAATAGTCTTACACCAGCAGGTCAAACATATTAGTCCTACACCAGCTGGTCAAGCATATTAGTCCAACATCAGCAGGTCAGACAAAGTAGTCCTACACCAGCAGGTCAAACATGTGGTCACTACACCCAGCTGGTCAGACATGGTCCTCCCTACACCCAGCAGGTCAGATAAATTAGTCTACGCAGCAGGTCAAAAATAGTCCTACACCAGCTTGGGTCTTACATATTTGTCGACACCTTGGAGTCAAACATAATAGTCTCTTACACCTTAGGTCAGACATATTAGTCCTACACCAACAGGTCAGACATATTGGTCACTCCTACACCAACAGGTCAGACACATTAGCCCAACATAACTTAGGTCAGACATATTGGTCCTCCCTACACCCAGCAGGTCAACAAATTAGTCATACTCAGCAAGACCGGGTATATTGGTCTCCTACACCACAGGTCAAACATATTAGTCCTACACCAGCAGGTCAGACAAATTAGCCCAACACCAGCAGGTCAGACATATTGGTCCTCCTACACCAGCAGGTCAAACATATTAGTCTTACACCAGCACGTCAAACATATTATTCCTCCTACACCAGCAGGTCAAACATATTAGTCCTACACCAGCATGTTAAACATATTAGTCCTACATCAGCAGGTCAGACATATTGGTCCTCCTACACCAGCAGGTCATTCAAATTAGTCCTACACCAGCAGGCCAAGCATATTAGTCCTACACCAGCAGGTCAGACATATTGGTCCTCCTACACCAGCAGGTCACACAAATTTGTCCTACAACAGCAGGTCAAACATATTAGTCCTACACCAGCAGGTCAGACATATTGGTCCTCCTACACCAGCAGGTCACACAAATTTTAATACACCAGCAGGTCAGACATATTAGTCCTACACCACCAGCAGGTCAGACAAATTAGTCCTACACCAACAGGTCAAAAATAATAGTCTTACACCAGCAGGTCAACATAGTCCTCCTACACCAGCAGGTCAGTCATATTGTCCTACAGCAGGTCGTCAGAGAGATTGGTCCTACACCAGCAGGTCAGACATATTGGTCCTACACCAGCAGGTCGACAAATTAGTCCTACACCAGCATGTCAAACAAATTTAGTCCTACACCAGCAGGTCAACAAATTAGTCCTACACCAGCAGGTAAACATATTAGTCCTACACCAGCAGGTCAGACAAATTAGTTAGTCCTACACCAGCAGGTCATGACATATTGGTCCTCCTACACCAGCAGGTCAGACAAATTAGTCCTACACCAGCAGGTCAGACAAATTAGTCTTACACCAGCAGGTCAGACATATTAGTCCTTCACCAGCAGGTCAGACATTATGGTCCTACACCAGCAGGTCAGAGAGATTGGTCCTACACCAGCAGGTCAGACATATTAATCCTACACCAGCAGGTCAGACAAATTAGTCCTACACCAGCAGGTCAGACAAATTTTTCTTCCACCAGCAGGTCAGACATATTAGTCCTACACCAGCAGGTCAGACATTATGGTCCTACACCAGCAGGTCAGACATATTGGTCCTACACCAGAGGTCGCACATATTGATCCTACACCAGCAGGTCAGACATGTTGGACCCATACATCAAAATTATTACACCCGCCGAGACACAGATGTTTAAAAGTATTATTTTAAGGTACAAAATCATTAATTTTCTTGAAAAGTTGTTATCTGTTTCCTGAACTAATGTTCTTAAGACCCCGGTCACTAAAGCACCGTCAGACTTGAGTCATCTGTTTACTTTCAACTGTTGTGTAGTAGAGAAACTCAAATAATTAATATCCCTCTCACTTGAAGTACCGGAAACAGAGCAAAATATCATCACCGTCATTCAGAACCCTTTAGCTTAGTGTCTCCAATGAGTGAAAAGTCGAAGTGGGTTCCACAACATACTGCCTACTAATCCTTCCTTACTAAAAGAGGGAGGTGACCAGGAATGCATTCGATCGCCTTCACTTCCCAAATGTAAATTTAGGTACCCTTTCGCAACTGGGCCGTGCCTTACGATATGAGGCGGGCAGTGTGTCCCTCTCGGCCGCCATATAATGATTACCTAGGCACATTAACTTCACAGGAAAATACTGTTTACCGGCTTAACACTAAAGGAGGGACAAACGAAAACTGAAATATTAATTTGCCAACAAAATGAAATATAGCAAAATATCATCGCCTGTTTCAGTACAAGTCTATGTGTATGAAGTTTTTACACTCATATCGTCTATCAACGCCCAGGTAAGTTTTGACAGTAATACCGTAAGTGATGAAGGTTTATCAAAACTGACAATGTAAAACTCATAGTGTATGCAAGTCAGTCCGTAGCGTGTGTATAAGGCCTATAAACCTATAAGGCCTATAAGCAGTGGGACTTGCTAGGAGACCGTCCTACATGAAAGCAATTTGCTTGTAGTTATTAAGAGTCCCGTTGTGATCAGTAAGATGTCCGAGACTGTCGATAATATAATTGATGTCTACCCTAGTTCACTTCTTCAATAAAAGGGTGAACGGATGCAAGTTCACCTCACCAGCCAGGACTCGAACCCTAGACCTTATGCATGTGACCAGGGAACGTTACCGACCATGCCACAAGGACACTAAAAGAAAACCTAGACTATGTTATATTTCACACAAAGCCTGTTCATCGAGCTGATGGCGCCGTGAACCTCCCATTGGGGAATGCCCGTGCTACTTATGTAATGGCCTGGGACTTAGGGAACTGAATCCCTTGCCAGCAGGATCTTATAAAAGGAAAGTCAAGAACCATGGTTTTCTGAGGGCTAACAAACAACCGTTCGAGATTGACATCTCTTCCCTATGAAGATAACACAAAACTCTGACACCACTCACACAACAATAATTACGGGAGTCAACAATTAATGGAGTCAAACAATTAAGGGAATCAAACAATTATTGGAGTCAACAATTAAGGGAATCAAATAATTAACAGGAGTCAAACAATTACTGGATTCAACAATTAAGAGAATCAAATAATTAATGGGAGTCAAGCAATTACTAGAGTCAACAATTAAGAGAATCAAAGAATATATAGAATATTTCCTACGGCGGTGGCCTGGTGGAAGGTTCGGTAGAGCGGGGATTTGCTCTCAGGGGGAAGGTCAAGGCAGCTTCCTCAATTGGCGTCGGCGTTGGCGGGCGAGGTCTTACCACCCAGGACAGTCGCTCGGGCATGAACGGTGGAGAGGGTGTGAAGGAAGTGGCAATAACGTGGCAGCCGCGGAAGTAGCTGGAGCAGGTGATCGGAGGTTGACAGTCGAATAATGAAGGTCTGGAGAATCAGCCCACGAGCCCAGGACACATCAGAAGAGAACACAACCAGAATTTGAACGAGCAGCAGGGAAGTGCAGCTGTGGTGCTAGCTGGGTAGTGTCTGATCTGTGTGTCGAAGCAGCAGTGACGTTCTCACCTCCGTCTACCCCTGAAGTGGGGGACGCGAACAAGCAAGCGGGCGGCGAACAACCACCCTGCTCGTTACCGCCCTCACAACTTATGTGGTGGGAGTAGCATTTTACCGAATCCAGCTGGATTCGGTAAAATGCTACTCCCAACACGTAAGTGGCACGGGCAATCCCCAATGGGAGGTTCACGGCGCCATCAGCTAGATGAACAGGCTTTGTGTGAAATATAACATAGTCTAGGATTGCTTTTAGTGTCCTTGTGGCATGGTGGGTAGCATTCCATGGTCACACCCATAAGGTCTAGGGTTCGAGTCATGACTGGTGAGGTCATTGATTTTATATATATATATATATATATATATATATATATATATATATATATATATATATATATATATATATATATATATATATATATATATATATATATATATATATATAATGCAAATAAATCACTGTAGGTGCGCGTGATCCAGGTATATGCTGATAACCACAAGGAAAAAGAAAACACGAAGTTCCCAAGCGCTTTCGTGTAATTCACATCTTCAGGGGTGAGTACAGACTAGTCTGTACTCACCCCTGAAAATGTGCTTAACATGTGCTTTATGTGGTTTATCACACTCTATATATATATATATATATATATATATATATATATATATATATATATATATATATATATATATATATATAAACCTTTATTTACTATGAAGGCTAGCCACTTGATCTAGTACTGAGGCGAGTTCAGTGTAAGATAGTCTAGGACTGAGGTAGACTATTGTTAGATATGCTAGAACTGAAGTGGTGTCTCTTTCAGACTACTCAGTGATAGATCTGTAATGGGTGGTGTCCATCGAAAGACTGCCTGTCTCTTCAGGATGGTCATGCCCTGGGGTTAACTCACAATGACGTCACGAAGGATGATGCATGATTCTTAAGCTTCTAGACGCTTCTACCAGAAGGAAGGATTGCTATGCGTCAATCCCTTGGTATGATCACCTGACTTCAGTGTCAGCAGCATTGCAGTAATGCTTTATAAATAACTGGCTTGAAAATGATCTCGTTGAGCCATGAATCATCCTTTATTGATGTTGCAAATTTCTAACTAAGCTAACTAATAATTTACATCAAATAATTGGGAGTTACAAGTGTTAAGTAATGCATCTAGTCATCAAGTAAGAGTCATTAATAAAGTAAGTATTGAGCTTCAAATGTCACTTCATCATGTTGAAATATCTCTGGGCGACACACTGTCGCCAGATCAGTGCTCATGACTAGACCAGCTGTGTGTCACCAAGCTAAATGGAAGCTTGCTAAATTCTTACTACATGCTTACTAGGAAAAACATCTTTGACCCTTGCATGTTAATATAAAATCCATAATGAAACCTAATGCATCCATGGTGTACATTACACTAGTTGCTATACTGGTTACAGACTAAACAAGACTAAACTGGGTACATGTGTGTGTGTGTGTGTGTGTGTGTGCACACAGGGTGCTGTAATGTGTGTAGTGTGACAGCATTATGGTAGTGTTAAGATGCAGGCACTGCTTCCTTCCTCTCGCTTTCAGCTTCCGCCGCTGGGTAGCCCTCATGACGAACAAGCAAGCAATTTGCATTAGTCCTCCCCTGCCAATACACAACCTCTTCACCATAGAGACTCCTGCTGTGCCTCCTGGTTTCAACACACGGTAACTGAGTGCCTCGTAGACTCAGGCTAGACCAGCAAGGAATCTCTGAACAACAGTGGGCTCCAGGCGGATGGCACATACGCCCATTGCTATGTGGACACGTCCTGGCACCTACCAACAAAGTGCCCCCTGCCTTGCGGATTAACCTTGGTAGGTACAAGACTACGAGAGTAAACTCCAAACGAAAAATCTGAAGGTAGAACCCCGCAACTGGCAGACACGCTTATAGAGCTCCAGTAAGACCAAAATGGGAACCCAACGACTACACTGGCGGAAGAAGGCAATGCAAAATGGACAGGCTACTACTAAGGCGAAACCCAACAAACTGGGCTTATAATTCTCGCTCACCCACAGGATCAGGAAAAGGGAGAGCCAAGATGTGTGGTTGCAGCCTGCGCTCCTGCCTCATCACACAAATCAACTCACACACAACCATTTTTCAGCTCATCATACTTCTCATCATCATCAAACCCCTATCCCCTCAAAACTCCTATGGCGACAGACAAGTGGCGAGGGGACATAGATAAGATGGTCGTTTATGCACTGGGACCTAGGCAGCAGTGCAACCCGGTCCTGCCTGTGCGTCTGAGGAGCCATTACGAGGAGCCATTCTACTCACCACACTTGGGGATGGGGCTGAAAAAGGTACCCTAAAAATAGCCTGCCTGAAGAACTAACCTGACTGGGCAACCGAACTAACCTGACTGGGCAACCGCTCCCAATAAGGTCATCCTTTTGCGGTCGAAAACAATCACAATCACAGATCAAAGCAAATAAAGCTAAACAAACTCTTATGGATGGTGCACGGAATGTCAGAGCTCTTTTGGATACTGGCACAAATGAGCATCATGAAAGAAAAACGCCCTAATGGCGAAATAGTTGTCTAAGTATAATATCGACATAGCAGCCATTGGTGAATCCCGGCTCCCAGAACAGGGGTCTGGCTATATCTTCTTTTGGAAGGGTTAGCCTGTTGCGGAGAGAAAACGCATTTGTGGAGTTGGTGTCGGCATCCGCTAATGCATCCTACATATGCTAACTGAAATGCCTGTTGGGATCAACGAGCGCCTCGTGACGCTCCGACTCCCACTGAATCACTCACGTCCTGCCTTTTTCATCAGTGCATACGCCCCACAACTGGACGGAGAGGATGATATCATGGAGGCCTTTTACGCAGATCCCAACAGAATGCTAACCCTAGAGAAGATAAGGGTTTCCTCCTGGGTGACTTGAATGCCAGAGTTGGCAGAGATGCTGATATATGGCAGGGAATCATAGGGAGAAATGGACTGGGCAGGTGTCATACCAACGGCCTACTCTTCCTCAGCTAGTGTGCTTCACACAACCTCACTATCACCAATACCTTGTTTAGGCAGACAGACAAGATCAAGGGTTGGTGGCAACCCCCACGATCCAAACACCGGTATCTCATTGAGTACAATATCATTATCAGAGAAATAGATCGGCGAGTGGTCCCCATCACCAAAGCCACTGCGACACTGATCATCGGCTCATCAAAGCCAAACTTTTACTTCACGTCGCCCCAAAACGGCGAAGGCAACAAGCATCGAGAAGAGGTTTTAACACTAAGTGTCTGGAAGATCCCGCTGATAAACAACCCGACAACAAACAACCTAAATCCCATTGTCGAATGGAGTAATCTGGACACTGCCATGACAAAAACTTGCAGAGACATCATTGGCCACCAGTAATGGTTTGGTTAAAATGACCCGGAAATCAGCGTACTCGTTGATGATAAACGTGCTGCATTATCTGACTGGCAGAACAATCCTCAGTCTCGAATCAAAGCTGATACCTTCCGAAAGAAAAAAGCAGCGGCCCAGCGCGAACTTCGCAGTCTAACGAAAGAATGGTTGAAAAATAAGGCACGTGAAGAGAAAAAAAAACAACTTGCAGATTAACACAAGATGCACTAGTTTTTTAATTCCACTAAAATATTTTATGGGTCAATCACTCATGGAGCAGACCCCCTCCACTCATCCGACAGCAATTCCCTAATTAAACACAAAGAAGGCATCCTTCAGCGCTGGAAAGAGCACTACCATTCGCTGCTCAATCGAAACAACGATGGGATTGTCCTGACTACCCTGCAGGTCCCTCAGTATCCAGAGCGGACCTACCTCAGCATTTGTTATGCAAGTTCATGCCATGTCAAAGTTCGTAATAAGTTCCTTCCTATGCTCGTGTGCTATGCTCGTGTGCTATGAGCCTCGTTACCACAGTGCTGAACTAGTCTGCGTCCGATCACCTAGCCTTACCTCAACCCTGGCCTCGGCGAACACTCAGCCAGGGGTGTTTCAAAACTTTGGATTGTGACTACATACAGTATTCTCGAAACAATACCTTAATATTATTATATTTTGAAAAAAGGACTAAAACGGTTCTCCAAGAGTTACTAAGTTCATCTGAAAGATAAATGTATCTAAGCGATTCGACAAACCTATTATTTTCCTGTTCAAGGAAGATGTTAATTCCATGTCAGACTGAGTGATATTGGTCAAGGTGCACCATCCCACCCAGTGAGTGGTCAAGGTGCACCACCTCTAAAAGTTAGTGGTCAAGGTACACCACCCCTAACAGTGAGTAGTCAAGGTGTACCACCCCTCACAATTAGTGGTCAAGGTGCACCACCCCACACAGTGAGAAGTCAAGGTGCACCACCCCTCACAGTTAGTGGTCAAGGTGCACCACCCCTCACAGGGAATGGTCAAGGTGCACCACCCCACACAGAGAGTGGTCAGGGTGGACCACATATTACAGTGATTGTTATTGTGAGTGGCTAAGGTGCATCACACCTCACAGTGAGTGTTATCGTGAGTGATCATGGCGCACCATCCCTCACAGTAAGTGTTAGTGTGAGTGGTCATGGAGCACCATCCCTCATAATGAGTAGTTAAAGTGCACCACCCCACACAGAGAGTGGTCAGGGTGCACCACATATTACAGTGATTGTTATTGTGAGTGGCTAAGGTGCACCACACCTCACATTGAGTGTCAGTGTGAGTGGTCATGGCGCACCATCCCTCACAATGAGTAGTTAAGGTGCACCACACCTCACAGCGAGTGTTAGTGTGAGTGGTCATTGCGCACCATCCCTCATATTGAGTAGTTAAGGTGCACCACACATCACAGCGAGTGTTAGTGTGAGTGGTCATGGAGCACCATCCCTCATAATGAGAAGTTAAAGTGCACCACCCCACACAGAGAGTGGTCAGGGTGCACCACATATTACAGAGATTGTTATTGTGATTGGCTAAGGTGCACCACACCTCACATTGAGTGTCAATGTCAGTGGTCATGGCGCACCATCCCTCACAATGAGTGGTTAAGGTGCACCACACCTCACAACCAGTGTTAGTGTGAGTGGTTATGGTGCACCATCCCTCACAATGAGTAGTTAAGGTGCACCACACCTCACATTGAGTGTTAGTGTGAGTGGTCATGGAGCACCATCCCTCATAATGAGTAGTTAAAGTGCATCAAACCTCACATTGAGTGTTAGTGTGAGTGGTCATGGCGCACCATCCCTCATATTGAGTAGTTAAGGTGCACCACACCTCACAGCGAGTGTTAGTGTGAGTGGTCATTGCGCACCATCCCTCGTAATGAGTAGTTAAAGTGCACCACACCTCACATTGAGTGGTAGTGTGAGTAGTCATGGCGCACCATCCAGTGTGAATGGTCAAAGTGCACCATCCTTCACAGTGAATGTTAGTCTGAGTGATCAGGCTGCACCGCCCTTCACAGTGAGTGGTCAAGGGACACCACCCCCCACAGTGAGTGGTAAAGGTGCACCATCCCTTACAGTGAGTGATAAAGATGCACCATCCCTCACAGTGAGTGGTCAAGGTACACCATCCCTCACAGTGAGTGGTCAGGGTGCACCACCCCTCACACTGAGTGGTCAAGGTGCACCATCCCTCACAGTGAGTGGTGAATGTGTATCATCCCTCACAATGAGTGGTTAAGGTGCACCACACCTCACAGTGAGTGGTCAAGGTGCAATATCCCTCACAGTGAGTGGTCAAGGTGCACCACCTTTCACAGTGAGTGGTCAAGGTGCACCAACCCTCAAAGTGAGTGGTTAAGGTGCACCACCCCTCACAGTGAGTGGTAAAGGTGCACCACACCTCACAGTGAGTGTTATTGTGAGTGGTCAAGGTGCACCATCCCAAACAGAGAGTCATCAAGGTGCACCAACCATCACAATGAGTGTTAATGGTGCACCATCCCTCACAGTGAGTGTTAAGGTGCACCATCCCTCACAGTGTGTGGTAAAGGTGCACCATCCCTCACAGTGAGTGTTAAGGTGCACCATCCCTCACAGTGAGTAATCAAGGTGCACCATCCGTCAAAATGAGTGCGTAAGGTGCACGAACCCTCGCAATGAGTGTCAAAGCGGACAAGTTGCATCATCTTACACAGTGAGCATTCAAAGTGCACCACCCCCAACAGTGAGTGTTAATGTGAGTGGTCAAGATGCACAACCCCTCACAGTTAGTGGTCAAGATGCACCATCCCACACAGAGAGTGCTCATGGTGCATCATCCCTCACAGTGAGTGTTAAAGTTTCACCATCCCTCATAATGAGTAGACAGGGTGCACCACACCTCACGGCGATTGTTATTGTGAGTGATGAAGAAGCTACATCCCTCACAGTGAATGGTCACGGTGCACCATCCCTTACAGTGAATGGTCGAGTAGCACCATCCCTCACAGTAAATGGTCAAGGTGCACCATCAGTCACAGTGAGAGGTCAAGGTGCACCATCCCTCACAGTAAATGGTCAAGGTGCACCATCCATCACAGTGAATGGTCACGGTGCAACATCCCTCAAAGTGAGTGGTAAAGAAGCACCAACCCTCACAGTGAGTGGTCAAGGTTACCATCCCTCATATTGAGTGGTCAAGGTGCACCATCCCTCACAGTGAGTGGTCAAGGTTACCATCCCTCATATTGAGTGGTCAAGGTGCACCATCCCTCACATGGAGTGGTCAAGGTGCACCATCCCTCACAGTGAGTGGTCAAGGTGTACCATCCCTCACATTGAGAGGTCAAGGTGCACCTTCCTTCAGAGTAAATGGTCAAGGTGCACCATCCCTCACAGTGAATGGTCACGGTGCACCATCCCTCACAGTCAGTGGTACAGGTACACCATCCCAAACAGTGAGTGGTAAAGGTGTACCATCCTTCACAGTGAGTGGTCAAGATGCACCATACCTCACAGTGAGTTGTACAGGTGCACCATACCTCACAGTGAGTGGTAAAGGAGCACCATCTCTCACAGTGAGTTGTAAAGGTGCACCATCAATCACAGTGAGTGGTCAAGGTGCACCATCCCTCACAGTGAGTGGTAAAGGTGTACCATCCTTCACAGTGAGTGGTCAAGATGCACCATCTCTCACAGTGAGTTGTACAGGTGCACCATACCTCACAGTGAGTGGTAAAGGAGCACCATCTCTCACAGTGAGTTGTAAAGGTGCACCATCAATCACAGTGAGTGGTCAAGGTGCACCATCCCTCACAGTGAGTGGTCAAGATGCACCATCCCTCACAGTTAGTGATCAAGGTGCACCATCCCTCACAGTGAGTGGTCAAGGTGCACTATCCCTCACAGTGAGTGATCAAGGTGCGCTATCCCTCACAGTGAGTGGTCAAGGTGCACTATCCCTCACAGTGAGTGGTCAAGGTGCACTATCCCTCACAGTGAGTGATCAAGGTGCGCTATCCCTCACATTGAGTGGTAATGGAGCACCAACCCTCTCACTGGGTCGTCAAGGTGCACCATCCCTCACAGTGAGTGGTCTAAGTGCACCAATCCCTCAAAGTGAGTTGCCAAGGTGCACCATCCCTCACAATGAGTGGTCAAGGTGTACCATCCGTCACAGTGAGTGGTACAAGTACACCATCCCTCACAGTGACTGGTCAAGGTGTACCATCCTTCACAGTGAGTGGTCAAGGTGTACCATCCCTCACAGTGAGTTGTAAAGGTGCACCATCCCTCACAGTGAGAGGTCAAGGTGCACCATCCCTCAGAGTAAATGGTCAAGGTGCACCATCCCTCACAGTGAATGGTCACGGTGCACCATCACTCCCAGTCAGTGGTACAGGTACACCATCCCTCACAGTGAGTGGTAATGCTGCACCATCCCAAACAGTGAGTGGTAAAGGAGCACCATCCTTCACAGTGAGTTGTCAAGATGCACCATCTCTCACAGTGAGTTGTAAAGGTGCACCATACCTCACAGTGAGTGGTAAAGGAGCACCATCTCTCACAGTGAGAAGTAAAGGTGCACCATCAATCACAGTGAGTGGTCAAGGTGCACCATCCCTCACAGTGAGTGGTCAAGGTGCACCATCCCTCACAGTTAGTGATCAAGGTGCTCCATCCCTTACAGTGAGTGGTCAAGGTGCACTATCCCTTACAGTGAGTGATCAAGGTGCACCATCCCTCACAGTGAGTGGTCAAGGTGCACCATCCCTCACAGTTAGTGATCAAGGTGCTCCATCCCTTACAGTGAGTGGTCAAGGTGCTCCATCCCTTACAGTGAGTGGTCAAGGTGCACCATCCCTCACAGTGAGTGGTCAAGGTGCACCATCCCTCACAGTTAGTGATCAAGGTGCACCATCCCTCACAGTGAGTGGTCAAGGTGCACTATCCCTCACAGTGAGTGATCAAGGTGCGCTATCCCTCAGATTGAGTGGTAATGGAGCACCAACCTTCTCACTGAGTCGTCAAGGTGCACCATCCCTCACAGTGAGTGGTCAAAGTGCACCATCCCTCATAATGATTAGTTAAAGTGCACCACCCCACACAGAGAGTGGTCAGGGTGCACCACATATTACAGTGATTGTTATTGTGAGTTTCAAAGGTGCACCACACCTCACATTGAGTGTCAGTGTGAGTGGTCATGGCGCACTATCCCTCACAATGAGTGGTTAAGGTCCACCACACCTCACAGCGAGTGTTAGTGTGAGTGGTCATGGCGCACCATCCCTCACAATGAGTAGTTAAGGTGCACCACACCTCACAGCGAGTGTTAGTGTGAGTGGTCATGGCGCACCATCACTCACAATGAGTAGTTAAGGTGCACCACACCTCACAGCGAGTGTTAGTGTGAGTGGTCATTGCGCACCATCCCTCACAATGAGTAGTTAAGGTGCACCACACCTCACAGCGAGTGTTAGTGTGAGTGGTCATTGCGAACCATCCCTCATATTGAGTAGTTAAGGTGCACCACACATCACAGTGCGTGTTAGTGTGAGTGGTCATGGAGCACCATCCCTCATAATGAGTAGTTAAAGTGCACCACCCCACACAGAGAGTGGTCAGGGTGCACCACATATTACAGTAATTGTTATTGTGATTGGCTAAGGTGCACCACACCTCACAATGAGTGTCAGTGTGAGTGGTCATGGCGCACCATCCCTCACAATGAGTGGTTAAGGTGCACCACACCTCACAGCGAGTGTTAGTGTGAGTGGTCATGGCGCACCATCCCTCACAATGAGTAGTTAAGGTAAACCACACCTCACAACGAGTGTTAGTGTGAGTGGTCATGGCGCACCATCCCTCATATTGAGTAGTTAAGGTGCACCACACCTCACAGCGAGTGTTAGTGTGAGTGGTCATTGCGAACCATCCCTCACAATGAGTAGTTAAGGTGCACCACACCTCACATTGAGTGTTAGTGTGAGTGGTCATGGAGCACCATCCCTCATAATGAGTAAAGTGCACCACACCTCACATTGAGTGTTAGTGTGAGTGGTCATGGCGCACCATCCCTCATATTGAGTATTTAAGGTGCACCACACCTCACAGCGAGTGTTAGTGCGAGTGGTCATTGCGCACCATCCCTCATAATGAGTAGTTAAAGTGCACCACACCTCACATTGAGTGGTAGTGTGAGTAGTCATGGCGCACCATCCAGTGTGAATGGTCAAAGTGCACCATCCTTCACAGTGAATGTTAGTCTGAGTGGTCAGGCTGCACCGCCCTTCACAGTGAGTGGTAATGGTGCACCATCCTAAACAGTGAGTGGTAAAGGAGCACAAACCCTCACAGTGAGTGGTAATGATGCACCATCCGTCAGAGTGATTAGAAAAGGAGCACCAACCCTCACAGTGAGTGGTAAAGGTGCACCATCCCTCATAGTGAGTGGTCAGTGTGCACCATCCTTCACAGTGAGTGGTCAAGGTTACCATCCCTCATATTGAGTGGTCAAGGTGCACCATCCCTCACAGTGAGTGGTCAAGGTGCACCATCCCTCACAGTGAGTGGTCAAGGTGTACCATCCCTCACATTGAGAGGTCAAGGTGCACCATCCCTCACAGTGAATGGTCACGGTGCACCGTCCCTCACAGTCAGTGGTACAGGTACACCATCCGTCACAGTGAGTTGTAATGGTGCACCATCCCAAACAGTGAGTGGTAAAGGTGTACCATCCTTCACAGTGAGTGGTCAAGATGCACCATCTCTGACAGTGAGTTGTAAAGGTGCACCATACCTCACAGTGGGTGGTAAAGGAACACCATCTTTCACAGTGAGTTGTAAAGGTGCACCATCAATCACAGTGAGTGGTCAAGGTGCACCATCCCTCACAGTGAGTGGTCAAGATGCACCATCCCTCACAGTTAGTGATCAAGGTGCACCATCCCTCACAGTGAGTGGTCAAGGTGCACTATCCCTCACAGTGAGTGATCAAGGTGCACTATCCCTCACAGTGAGTGATCAAGGTGCGCTATCCCTCAGATTAAGTGGTAAAGGAGCACCAACCCTCTCACTGAGTCGTCAAGGTGCACCATCCCTCACAGTGAGTGGTCTAAGTGCACCAATCCCTCACAGTGAGTTGCCAAGGTGCACCATCCCTCAGAGTGAGTGGTCAAGGTGTACCATCCGTCACAGTGAGTGGTCAAGGTGTACCATCCCTCACATTGAGTGATCAAGGTGTACCATCCCTCACAGTGAGTGGTCAAGGTGCACGATCCCTCACAGTGAGTGGTTAAAGTTTACCATCCCTCACATTGAGTGGTCACGGTGCACCATCACTCACAGTGAGTGGTCAAGATGCACTATCCCTCACAGTGAGTGATCAAGGTGCACCATCCCTCAGATTGAGTGGTAAAGGCACCAACCCTCACTGAGTCGTCAAGGTGCACCATCCCTCACAGTGAGTGGTCTAAGTGCACCAATCCCTCAGTGAGTGGTTGCACCATCCCTCACATTGAGTGGTCACGGTGCACCATCACTCACAGTGAGTGGTCAAGATGCACTATCCCTCACAGTGAGTGATCAAGGTGCACTATCCCTCAAAGTGAGTGGTCAAGGTGCACCATCCCTCACAGTGAGTGGTCAAGGTGTACCATCCCTCACAGTGAGTGGTCAAGGTGTACCATCCTTCACATTGAGTGATCAAGGTGTACCATCCCTCACAGTGTGTGGTCAAGGTGCACGATCCCTCACAGTGAGTGGTTAAAGTTTACCTGCCCTCACAGTGAGTGGTCACGGTGCACCATCCCTCACAGTGAGTGGTCAAGGTGCACGATCCCTCACAGTGAGTGGTTAAAGTTTACCATCCCTCACAGTGAGTGGTCACGGTGCACCATCCCTCACAGTGAGTGGTCAAGGTGCACCATCCTTCACAGTGAGAGGCCAAGGTGCACTATCCCTTACAGTAGGTGATCAAGGTGCACTATCCCTCGCAGTGAATGGTCAAGGTGCACCATCCCTCATAGTTAGTGATCAAGGTGCACCATCCCTCACAGTGAGTGGTCAAGGTGCACTATCCCCCACAGTGAATGTTAAAGTTGCACCATCCCTCACAGGAATAGGTGCACCATCCTTCACAGTGAGTGATAAAGGTGCACCATCACTCACAGGAAAAGGTGCACCATCCCTCACAGTGAGTGGTACAGGTACACCATCCTCACAGTGAGTGGTAAAAGTGCACCATCCACCACAGTGAGTGGTAAAGAAGCACCATCCCACACAGTGAGTGACCAAGGTGCACCATCTCTCACAGTGAGTTGTAAAGGTTGTACCAACCCTCATAGTGAGTGGTCAAGGTGCACCATCCCTCAGAGTGAGTGGTAAAGGTGCACCATTTCTCACAGTCAGTGGTCAAGGTGTACTGTCCCTCAGAGTGAGTGGGCACGGTGGACCATCCCTCAGAGTGAGTGGTTAAGGTGTACCATCCCTTACAGTGAGCGGTGACGGTGCACCATCCCTCACAGTGAGTGATCAAGGTGCACTAGCCCTCACAGTGAATGGTCAAGGTGCACCATCCCTCATAGTGAGTGGTCAAAGTGCAACATCCCTCACAGTCAGTCGTCAAGGTGCACCATCTCTCACAGTGAGTGGTCAAGGTGCATTATCCCTGGCAGTGAGTGATCAAGGTGCAACATCCCTCACAGTCAGACGTCAAGGGGCACCATCCCTCACAGTGAGTGGTCAAGGTGCACTATCACTTGCAGTGAGTAATCAAGGTGCACCATCCCTCACAGTGAGTGGTCAATGTGCACCATCCCTCACAGTGAGTGGAAAAGGAGGACCAACCCTCATAGTGAGTGGTCAAGGTGCACCATTTCTCACAGTGAGTTGTAAAGGTGCACCATCCCTCACAGTGAGTGGTAAAGAATCACCAACCCTTACAGTGAGTGGTCAAGGTGCACCATTCCTCTCAGAGTGAGTGATAAAGGTGCACCATCCATGTCAGAGGGAGTGGTCAGGGTGCACCATCCCTCACAGTGAGTGGTCAAGGTGCACCATCCATAACAGTTTATGGGCAAGGTGCACTATCCCTCACAGTGAGTGATCAAGGTGCACTATTAATCACAATGAGTGGTAAAGGAGCACCAACCCTCTCAGTGAGTGGTCAATGTTCACCATCCATCATAGAGAGTGGTAAAGGTGCACCATGAATCACAGTGAGTGGTACAGGTAAAACATCCTCACAGTGAGTGGTAAAGATGCACCATCCACCACAGTGAGTGGTAAAGAAGCACCAACCTTCACAGGGAGTGGTCAAGGTGCACCATAACTCACAGGAAAAGGTGCACCATCCCTCACAGTGAGTGTTAAAGTTGCACCATCCCTACAGGAAAAGGTGCACCATCCCTCACAGTGAGTGATAAAGATGCACTATCCATCACAGTGAGTGGTCACGGTGCACTATTCCTCACAGTGAGTGGTCAAGGTGCACCATCCTTCACGGTGAGAGGTCAAGGTGCACTATCCCTTACAGTGAATGGTCAAGGTGAACCATCCCTCTCAGTGAATGGTCAAGGTGCACCATCCCTTACAGTGAATGGTCAAGGTGAACTATCCCTCTCAGTGAATGGTCAAGGTGCACCATCCCTCACAGTGAGTGGTAAAGGACCACCATCTCACACAGTGAGTTGTAAAGGTGCACCAACCCTCACAGTGAGTGGTCAAGGTGCACCATCCCTCACAGTGAGTGGTAAAGGAGCACCATCTCTCACAGTGAGTTGTAAATGTGCACCATCGCTCACAGTGAGTGGTCAAGGTGCACCATCCTTCACAGTGAGTTGTAAAGGAGCACCATCTCTCATATTGAGATTGTAAAGGTGCACCATCCCTCACAGTGAGTGGTCAAGGCGCGCCATCCCTGACAGTGAGTGGTAAAGGAGCACCATCTCTCACAGTGAGTGGTCAAGGTGCACCATCCCTCACAGTGAGTGGTAAAGGAGCACCATCTCTCACAGTGAGTTGTAAATGTGCACCATCTCTCACATTGAGATTGTAAAGGTGCACCATCCCTCACAGTGAGTGGTCAAGATGCGCCATCCCTGACAGTGAATGGTAAAGGAGCACCATCTCTCACAGTGAGTTGTAAAGGTGCACCATCCCTCACAGTGAGTTGTAAAGGTGCACCATCCACCACAGTGAGTGGTCAATTTGCACTATCCTTCACAGTGAGTGGTAAAGGTGCACTATCACTCACAGTAAAAGGTGCACCAACCCTCACAGTGAGTGTTAAAGTTGCACCATCCCTCCAGGAAAAGGTGCACCATCCCTCACAGTGATTGGTCAAGGTGCGCCATCCCTGACAGTGAGTGGTAAAGGAGCACCATCTCTCACAGTGAGTTGTAAAGGTGCACCATCCCTCACAGTGAGTTGTAAAGGTGCACTATCCACCACAGTGAGTGGTCAATTTGCACTATCCTTCACAGTGAGTGGTCAAGGTGCACTATCACTCACAGCAAAAGATGCACCATCCCTCACAGTGAGTGTTAAAGTTGCACCATCCCTCCAGGAAAAGGTGTACCATCCCTCACAGTGAGTGGTCAAGGTGTACCATCCCTTTCAGTGAGTGGTCACGGTGCACTATCCCTCAGAGTACGTGGTCAAGGTGCACCATCCCTCATAGTGAGTGGTCAAGGTGCAACATCCCTCACAGTGAGTCGTCAAGGTGCATCAACCCTCACAGTGAGTGGTCACGTTGCACCATCCCTCACAGTGAGTGGTCAAGGTGCACTATCCCTCGCAGTGAGTGATCAAGGTGCACTATCCATCACAGTGAGTGGTCACGGTGCACCATCCCTCACAGTGAGTTGTCAAAGTGCACCATCCCTCACAGTGAATGGTCAAGGTGAACCATCCCTCACAGTGAATGGTCAAGGTGCACCATCCCTCACAGTGAGTGGTTAAGGAGCACCATCTCTCACAGTGAGTTGTAAAGGTGCACCATCCCTCACAGTGAGTTGTAAAGGTGCACCATCCACCACAGTGAGTGGTAAAGAAGCACCAACCCGCACAGTGAGTGGTCAAGGTGAACCATCACTCACAGCAAAAGGTGCACCATCCCTCACAGTGAGTGTTAAAGTTGCACCATCCCTCCAGGAAAAGGTGCATCATCCCTCACAGTGAGTGGTACAGGTACACCACCGTGACAGTGAGTGGAAAAGGCGCACCATCCTTCACAGTGAGTGATAAAGGTGCACCATCACTCACAGGAAAAGGTGCACCAATCCTCACAGTGAGTGGTTAATGTGTCCCAGCCCTTACAGAGAGTGATTAAGGTGTAACAACCCTCACAGTGAATGGTAAAGAAGCACCATCCCTCACAGTGAGTGGTACAGGTACACCATCCCTCACAGTGAGTGGTTAAGGTGAACCATCCCTCACAATGAGTGGTTAAGGTGAACCATCCCTCACAGTGAGTGATCAAGGTGTACCATCCCTCACAGTGAGTGGTGAAGGTGTACCATCCCTTACAGTGAGTGGTCACGGTGCACCATCCCTCACAGTGAGTGGTAAAGGAGCACCATCCCTCACAGTGAGTGGTCAAGGTGCACTCTCCCTCGCAGTGAGTGCTCAAGGTGCACTATCCCTCACAGTGAGTGGTCACGGTGCACCATCCCTCACAGTGAGAGGTAAGGATGCAGTCAAGGTGCAAGGTGCCCTCTCCCAGTCAGTGGTTAAGGTGCAGTGAGTGGAGTGCTCAAGGTGCACTATCCCTCAGTGGTCAGGTGAGTGGTCACAAGGTGCACCATCCCTCACAAGGTGTGAGTGGAGTGTACCATCCCTAAGTGATGTCAACCATCCCTCACAGTGAGTTGTCAAGGTGCACCATCCCTCACAGTGAATTGTCAAGGTGCACCATCCCTCACAGTCAGTGGTTAAGGTGTACCATCCCTCACAGTGAGTGGTCAAGGTGTACCATCCCTTTCAGTGAGTGGTCACGGTGCACTATCCCTCAGAGTACGTGGTCAAGGTGCACCATCCCGCATAGTGAGTGGTCAAGGTGCACCATCCCTCACAGTGAGTGGTAAGGATGCACCATCCCTCACAGTGAGTTGTCAAGGTGCACCATCCCTCACAGTGGTGTGGTCACAGTGGTGGTCAAGGTGTACCATCCCTTTCAGTGAGTGGTCACGGTGCACTATCCCTCAGAGTACGTGGTCAAGGTGCACTATCCCTCACAGTGATTGGTCACGGTGCACCATCCCTCACAGTGAGTGGTAAGGATGCACCATCAAGGTGCACCATCCCTCACAGTGAATTGTCAAGGTGCACCATCCCTCACAGTGAGTGGTTAAGGTGTACCATCCCTCACAGTGAGTGGTCAAGGTGCACTATCCCTCGCAGTGAGTGATCAAGGTGCACCATCCATCACAGTGAGTGGTCACGGTGCACCATCCCTCACAGTGAGTTGTCAAAGGGCACCATCCCTCACAGTGAATGGTCAAGGTGAACCATCCCTCACAGTGAATGGTCAAGTTGCACCATCCTTCACAGTGAGTGGTCAAGGTGCACCATCCCTCACAGTGAGTGGTAAAGGAGCACCATCTCTCACAGTCAGTTGTAAAGGTGCACCATCCCTCACTGTGATTGGTCAAGGTGCACCATCCCTCACAGTGAGTGGTCAAGGTGCACCATCCCTCAATTTAAGTGATCAAGGGCACCATCCCTCACAGTGAGTGGTCAAGGTGCACTATCCCTCGCAGTGAGTGATCAAGGTGCGCTATCCCTCAGAGTGAGTGGTAAAGGAGCACCATCTCTCACAGTCAGTCGTCAAGGTGCACCATCCCTCAAAGTGAGTTGTCAAGGTGCACCATCCCTCACAGTGAATTGTCAAGGTGCACCATCCTTCACAGTGAGAGGCCAAGGTGCACTATCCCTTACAGTAGGTGATCAAGGTGCACTATCCCTCGCAGTGAATGATCAAGGTGCACCATCCCTCACAGTGAGTGGTCAAGGTGCACTATCCCCCACAGTGAATGTTAAAGTTGCACCATCCCTCACAGGAATAGGTGCACCATCCTTCACAGTGAGTGATAAAGGTGTACCATCACTCACAGGAAAAGGTGCACCATCCCTCACAGTGAGTGGTAAAGGTACACCATCCTCACAGTGAGTGGTAAAAGTGCACCATCCACCACAGTGAGTGGTAAAGAAGCACCATCCCACACAGTGAGTGACTAAGGTGCACCATCTCTCACAGTGAGTTGTAAAGGTTGCACCAACTCTCATAGTGAGTGGTCAAGGTGCACCATCCCTCAGAGTGAGTGGTAAAGGTGCACCATTTCTCACAGTCAGTGGTCAAGGTGTACTGTCCGTCAGAGTGAGTGGGCAAGGTGGACCATCCCTCAGAGTGAGTGGTTAAGGTGTACCATCCCTTACAGTGAGCGGTGACGGTGCACCATCCCTCACAGTGAGTGATCAAGGTGCACTAGCCCTCACAGTGAATGGTCAAGGTGCACCATCCCTCAGAGTGAGTGGTCAAGATGCAACATCCCTCACAGTCAGTCGTCAAGGTGCACCATCTCTCACAGTGAGTGGTCAAGGTGCATTATCCCTGGCAGTGAGTGATCAAGGTGCAACATCCCTCACAGTCAGTCGTCAAGGTGCACCATCCCTCACAGTGAGTGGTTAAGGTGCACTATCACTCGCAGTGAGTGATCAAGGTGCACCATCCCTCACAGTGAGTGGTCAATGTGCACCATCCCTCACAGTGAATGGTCAAGGTGCACCATCCCTCACAGTGAATGGTCAAGGTGCACCATCCCTCACAGTGAGTGGTAAAGGAGGACCAACCCTCACAGTGAGTGGTCAAGGTGCACCATTTCTCACAGTGAGTTGTAAAGGTGCACCATCCCTCACAGTGAGTGGTAAAGAATCACCAACCCTTACAGTGAGTGGTCAAGGTACACCATTCCTCTCAGAGTGAGTGGTAAAGGTGCACCATCCCTGTCAGAGGGAGTGGTCAGGGTGCACCATCCCTCACAGTGAGTGGTCAAGGTGCACCATCCATAACAGTGAATGGGCACGGTGCACTATCCCTCACAGTGAGTGATCAATGTTCACCATCCACCATAGAGAGTGGTAAAGGTGCACCATGAATCACAGTGAGTGGTACAGGTAAAACATCCTCACAGTGAGTGGTAAAGATGCACCATCCACCACAGTGAGTGGTAAAGAAGCACCAACCTTCACAGGGAGTGGTCAAGGTGCACCATCATTCACAGGAAAAGGTGCACCATCCCTCACAGTGAGTGTTAAAGTTGCACCATCCCTACAGGAAAAGGTGCACCATCCCTCACAGTGAGTGATAAAGGTGCACTATCCATCACAGTGAGTGGTCACGGTGCACTATTCCTCACAGTGAGTGGTCAAGGTGCACCATCCTTCACAGTGAGAGGTCAAGGTGCACTATCCCTTACAGTGAATGATCAAGGTGAACCATCCCTCTCAGTGAATGGTCAAGGTGCACCATCCCTTACAGTGAATGGTCAAGGTGAACTATCCCTCTCAGTGAATGGTCAAGGTGCACCATCCCTCACAGTGAGTGGGAAAGGACCACCATCTCACACAGTGAGTTGTAAAGGTGCACCAACCCTCACAGTGAGTGGTCAAGGTGCACCATCCCTCACAGTGAGTGGTAAAGGAGCACCATTTCTCACAGTGAGTTGTAAATGTGCACCATCCCTCACAGTGAGTGGTCAAGGTGCACCATCCCTCACAGTGAGTTGTAAAGGAGCACCATCTCTCACATTGAGATTGTAAAGGTGCACCATCCCTCACAGTGAGTGGTCAAGGTGCGCCATCCTTGACAGTGAGTGGTAAAGGAGCACCATCTCTCACAGTGAGTGGTCAAGGTGCACCATCCCTCACAGTGAGTGGTAAAGGAGCACCATCTCTCACAGTGAGTTGTAAATGTGCACCATCCCTCACAGTGAGTGGTCAAGGTGCACCATCCCTCACAGTGAGTGGTAAAGGAGCACCATCTCTCACATTGAGATTGTAAAGGTGCACCATCCCTCACAGTGAGTGGTCAAGATGCGCCATCCCTGACAGTGAATGGTAAAGGAGCACCATCTCTCACAGTGAGTTGTAAAAGTGCACCATCCCTCACAGTGAGTTGTAAAGGTGCACCATCCACCACAGTGAGTGGTCAATTTGCACTATCCTTCACAGTGAGGGGTCAAGGTGCACTATCACTCACAGCAAAAGGTGCACCAACCCTCACAGTGAGTGTTAAAGTTGCACCATCCCTCCAGGAAAAGGTGCACCCTCCCTCACAGTGAGTGGTCATGGTGCGCCATCCCTGACAGTGAGTGGTAAAGGAGCACCATCTCTCACAGTGAGTGGTAAAGGAGCACCATCTCTCACAGTGAGTTGTAAAGGTGCACCATCCCTCACAGTGAGTTATAAAGGCGCACTATCCACCACAGTGAGTGGTCAATTTGCACTATCCTTCACAGTGAGTGGTCAAGGTGCACTATCACTCACAGCAAAAGGTGCACCATCCCTCACAGTGAGTGTTAAAGTTCCACCATCCCTCCAGGAAAAGGAGTACCATCCCTCACAGTGAGTGGTCAAGGTGTACCATCCCTTTCAGTGAGTGGTCACGGTGCACTATCCCTCAGAGTACGTGGGCAAGGTGCACCATCCCTCATAGTGAGTGGTCAAGGTGCAACATCCCTCACAATGAGTCGTCAAGGTGCATCAACCCTCACAGTGAGTGGTCAAGTTGCACATCCCTCACAGTGAGTGGTCAAGGTGCACTATCCCTCGCAGTGAGTGATCAAGGTGCACTATCCATCACAGTGAGTGGTCACGGTGCACAATCCCTCACAGTGAGTTGTCAAAGTGCACCATCCCTCACAGTGAATGGTCAAGGTGAACCATCCCTCACAGTGAATGGTCAAGGTGCACCATCCCTCACAGTGAGTGGTTAAGGAGCACCATCTCTCACAGTGAGTTGTAAAGGTGCACCATCCCTCACAGTGAGTTGTAAAGGTGCACCATCCACCACAGTGAGTGGTAAAGAAGCACCAACCCGCACAGTGAGTGGTCAAGGTGCACCATCACTCACAGCAAAAGGTGCACCATCCCTCACAGTGAGTGTTAAAGTTGCACAATCCCTCTAGGAAAAGGTGCACCATCCCTCACAGTGAGTGGTACAGGTACACCACCGTGACAGTGAGTGGAAAAGGCGCACCATCCTTCACAGTGAGTGATAAAGGTGCACCATCACTCACAGGAAAAGGTGCACCAATCCTCACAGTGAGTGGTTAAGGTGTCCCAGCCCTTACAGAGAGTGATTAAGGTGTAACAACCCTCACAGTGAGTGGTAAAGAAGCACCATACCTCACAGTGAGTGGTACAGGTACATTATCCCGCACAGTGAGTGGTTAAGGTGTACCATCCCTCACAGTGAGTGATCAAGGTGTACCATCCCTCACAGTGAGTGGTGAAGGTGTACCATCCCTTACAGTGAGTGGTCACGGTGCACCATCCCTCACAGTGAGTGGTAAAGGAGCACCATCCCTCACAGTGAGTAGTCAAGGTGCACTCTCCCTCGCAATGAGTGCTCAAGGTGCACTATCCCTCACAGTGAGTGGTCACGGTGCACCATCCCTCACAGTGAGTGTTAAGGATGCACCATCCCTCACAGTGAGTTGTCAAGGTGCACCATCCCTCACAGTGAATTGTCAAGGTGCACCATCCTTCACAGTCAGTGGTTAAGGTGTACCATCCCTCACAGTGAGTGGTCAAGGTGTACCATCCCTTTCAGTGAGTGGTCACGGTGCACTATCCCTCAGAGTACGTGGTCAAGGTGCACCATCCCGCATAATGAGTGGTCAAGGTACAACATCCCTCACAGTGAGTCGTCAAGGTGCATCAACCCTCACAGTGAGTGGTCAAGGTGCACCATCCCTCACAGTGAGTGTTCAAGGTGCACTATCCTTCGCAGTGAGTGATCAAGGTGCCTTATCCCTCACAGTGATTGGTCACGGTGCACCATCCCTCACAGTGAGTGGTAAGGATGCACCATCCCTCACAGTGAGTTGTCAAGGTGCACCATCCCTCACAGTGTATTGTCAAGGTGCACCATCCCTCACAGTGAGTGGTTAAGGTGTACAATCCCTCACAGTGAGTGGTCAAGGTGCACTATCCCTCGCAGTGAGTGATCAAGGTGCAACCATCCATCACAGTGAGTGGTCACGGTGCACCATCCCTCACAGTGAGTTGTCAAAGGGCACCATCCCTCACAGTGAATGGTCAAGGTGAACCATCCCTCACAGTGAATGGTCAAGGTGCACCATCCTTCACAGTGAGTGGTTAAGGAGCACCATCTCTCACAGTGAGTTGTAAAGGTGCACCATTCCTCACAGTGAGTGGTCAAGGTGCACCATCCCTCACAGTGAGTGGTCAAGGTGCACCATCCCTCACAGTGAGTGGTAAAGGAGCACCATCTGTCAGTAAAGGTGTCAAGGTGCACCATCCCTCACAGTGAGTGGTCAAGGTGCACCATCCCTCACAGTGAGTGATCAAGGTGCACCATCCCTCACAGTGAGTGGTCAAGGTGCACTATCCCTCGCAGTGAGTGATCAAGGTGCGCTATCCCTCAGAGTGAGTGGTAAAGGAGCACCATCTCTCACAGTCAGTCGTCAAGGTGCACCATCCCTCACAGTGAGTTGTCAAGGTGCACCATCCCTCACAGTGAATTGTCAAGGTGCACCATCCCTCACAGTGAGTGGTTAAGGTGTACCATCCCTCACAGTGAGTGGTCAAGGTGCACTATCCCTCGCAGTGAGCGATCAAGGTGCACCATCCATCACAGTGAGTGATCAAGGTGCACCATCCCTCACAGTGAGTGGTCAAAGTGCACCATCCTCACAGTGTCAAGGTGCACCATCCCTCACAGTGAGTGGTAAAGGTGCACCATCCCTCGCAGTGACTGGTCAAGGTTCACCATCCATCATAGAGAGTGGTAAAGGTGCACCATCCCTCACAGAGAGTGGTAAAGGTGCATCATCCCTCACAGAGAGTGGTCAAGGTTCACCATCCCTCACAGTGAGTGGTCAAGGTGCACCAACCCTCTCAGTGAGTGGTCAAGGTTCACCATCCATCATAGAGAGTGGTAAATTTGCACCATCCCTCACAGAGAGTGGTAAAGGTGCACCATCCCTCACACTGAGAGGTCAAGAGGCACCATCCCTCACAGTGGGTGGTAAAGGTGCATCATCCCTCACAGTGAGTGGTCAAGGTGCACCATCCATCACAGTGAGTGGTAAAGAAGCACCAACCGTCTCAGTGAGTGTTCAAGGTTCACCATCTATCATAGAGAGGGGTAAAGGTGCACCATCCCTCTCATTTTGTGGTCAAGGTGCACCATCCCTCACAGTGAGTGGTCAAGGTGCACTATTCCTCACAGTGAATGTTCAAGGTGTACCATCCCTCACAGTGAGTGGTCAAGGTGCACCAACCCTCACAGTGAGTGGATCAAGGTGCACCATCCCTCACAGTGAGTGGTCAAGGTGCACCAACCCTCACAGTAAGTGGTCAAAGTGCACTGTCCCTCACAGTGAATGGTCAAGGTGCACCATCCCTCACAGTGAGTGGTCAAGGTGCACCATTAATCACAGTGGTTGAGAAAGATGCACCATCCCTCACAGTGAGTGGTCAAGGTGCACCATCCCTCACAGTGAGTGATAAAGGTGCACCATCCCTCACAGTGAGTGGTACAGGTACACCATCCCTCACAGTGAGCGATAATGGTGCACTAACCCTCACAGTGAGTGGTAAAGGAGCACCACTCATCACAGTGAGTTGGAAAGGTACACCATCCCTCACAGTCAGCGGTAATGGTGCACTAATCCTCACAGTGAGTGGTAAAGGTGCACCATTCATCACAGTGAGTGGTAAACGTGCACCATCCCTCACAGTGAGTGGTAATGGTGCACCATCCCTCACAGTGAGTGGTTCAATGTGCACCAATCCTCCCAGGGAGTGGTTAAGGTCCACTATCCCTAACATAGAATTGTGAAGTTGCACCATCACCCACAGTAGTGAACAAAGTACACCACTCATCACATTGATTTATAAATGTGCATCACACCTTACAGTGAGTGGTCAAGGTGCACCAAACCTTCCAATGAGTGGTCAAGGTGCACCATCCCTCAAAGTGAGTGGTTGAGGTGCACCATCCCTCACAGTGAATTGTTAAGGTGTAAAATTCCTTACATTTGTGGATAAGCGGCACCACCCCTTACATTGAGTGGTTAAAGTCCACCACCCCTCAGAGTGAGTGGTTAAGGTGCACTACCTCTCACATTAGGTGGTTAAGGTGCACCACCCCTCACATTGAGTGGTTAAGGTGAACCACCCCTCACAGTGATTGGGTAAGATGCACCATTCCACACAGTGAGTGGTTAAGGTGCACCAAGCCTCACAGTGAGTGGTTCAAGTGCACCACCCCTCACAGAGAGTGGTTATGGTGCACCAATCTTCACAGCGAATGGTAAAGGTGCACCATTCCTCACAGTGAGTGTTAAAGGTGCACCATTCCTCACAATAAATGTTAGTGTGAGTGGTCCAGGTGCACCATTCCTCACATTGGGTGGTTATGGTGCACTACTCCTCACAGTGAGTGGTAAAGGTGCACCATCCCTCACAGTGAGTGATCAAGGTGCACGATCCCTCACAGTCAGTGGTAAAGGTGCATAATCTCTCACAGTGAGTGGTAAATGTGCATCCTCCCTCACAGTCAGTGGTAAAGGTGCATAAACTCTCACAGTGAGTGGTAAATGTGCACCATCCTCACAGTGAGTGGTCAAGGTCCACCATCCCTCTCAGTCAGTGGTAAAAGTGCATAATCTCTCACAGTGAGTGGTCATGGTGCACGAATCCTCACAATGAGTGTTAGAATGGTCAAGGTGCACCATCCATCACAGTCAGCGGTCAAGGTGCACCACCCCTCACAGTGATCGGTCAAGGTGCACCATCCCTCACAGTAGTGAACAAGGCGCACCACCCCTTACAGTGAGTGGTCAAGGTGCACCAAACCTCCCAGACAGTGGTTAATGTGCACCATACCTAACAGTGAATTGTTAAGGTGCACCATCCCTCACAGTGACTAGTTAAGGTGCACCATCCCTCACAGTGAATGGTTAAGGTGCACCATTCCTCACATTGAATTGTTAAGGTTCACCACCCCTCACATTGAGTGGTTAAAGTCCACCACCCCTCACCGTGAGAGGTTAAGGCGCATCATCCCTCACAATGCGTGGTTAAGATGCACCATTTCTTACAGTGAGCGATTACGAGGCACCTCCCTTCACAGTGAGTGGTTAAGGGGCACCACCCCTCTAAGTGAGTGGAGAAGGTGCATCATCCCTCACAGTGAGTGGTTAAGGTGTACCACCCCTCACATTAAGTGGTTAAAGTTCACCACCCCTCACAGTTGAGTGGTTACTGGGCACCACCCCCCACAGTGAGTGGTTAAGGGGCACCACCCGTCACAGTAAGTGGGTTAAGGTGTACTCTCCGTGACAGTGAATGGTCAAGAGGCACCATCCTTCACAGTGTGTGGTCAAGGTGAACCATACATCAAAATGAGTGTTGCGGAGTGCGACTAACCGGGGTGGAGTCTTTGTTGGACAAAACAGGTGCAGATAGGAGTCGTGATTGTTCCTGGGTATTATTCCTAATACTAGAGCGGATAATGGAAAAATCGTGCAAATGGTGATACAGATATGAAATTTGGCTTGATTATACCCTAGGGGCTACTTGTCAAATCTGCCTGATTGGCCATTTGGAAATCCAAGATGGTGGCCAGTTTTCAAGATGGCTGCCAAATTGACCTTCGAATGATGATTTTTTTTATAGAAATTGTTGTAGGTGGTCAATATAATGATCTTAATGTCGATATGTATGTTTTCAAGCATGCTCAGAGGAATTTTTTTCTATTTCTGATACTCTCAGATATATATTTGTCTTATTTATGACTGGTTTTATGTACTGGTTTTATGTTTTCTCCAACTAGGTGAGGGTAGCATGCAAAGGGTCTCTGCATGTGAGGCAGAGATTGTCGGGCACTACCAGGGCACACTGGTGACATCACTGCTGTGCAACCCAACATGAGGTTCAGTGTCAGTTAAGAAAAAGCATGTCATACTGCAACAGCTTAGTGTCCCAAATGCTGCTTAACCAACCCCATTTCAGTTAAGCAGCCGCACCTGAATTGACAGGATGTGCCAGCGCGGGAGAGCCGAGCCAGGGATAACGGAGTTTTAGTTATCCCTTGGTAGCCCCTCAGTCATTGCCAGCACCTAAGTCAATCCAGTCACACCTGCAGGAAGAGTATGCTTGGCTGGAAGAGGTCTTGCTCACTGAGGATGTGGCTGATGAAGTGTGCATCACGTGGGAAGCTCACCATGCAGCACAGAAGAGGTGTCAGCCTTTTGAAGTGAGATTTACGTCCCTGCTTAGAGATCAGGCACAGTCTGTGGCAACCATCAAGCATGTCATGGAAAAGGTTCGCGATACAGTGACTTTTCTGAACCTAGGTCAGATCCCAGTCATAGCTGCTGACCAGCCACTGTATGCCCTGGCAAAACAAATCCAATGGCATTGGCCTGAGTATGGAGACGACAGGTATGTTATTATGTTCGGGGGACCTGCACTGAGATCACTAGGAACGCTACTACAAGACAGTGGTTGGACCGGTTCCCTTGTTGAAGCAGGAGTGGCTTCATCGGTACAGCAGAGTCTTTTCTGTCTATATCAAGTGTAACTAAGACAAGACAAGTCACAGCATGCAGCTTGTACAAACTGATGAAGGAGGCATACCAGGACTATTGCTCTGATGAGTCTTTGAAGACTGGTGTAAACAACGGAGGCTTGAGAGTTCATAGTTCCAATTCTGGAACCTTGTGCCGGACATGGAGCTCACCATCTTCATGTTGATCAGCTCATTCAGGGAAGGTAATTTCAAACTCTACCCTGAAACACTCTCAGAGCTAATCCCCTACTTCTTTGCGAACAACAATGTTAATTATACCCGATGGCTTCCAATTCACCTTCGAGACATGATGTGGCTTCAGCAACAACATCCAGAGGTAGCGAGGGAGTTCTACAAGGGGAACTTTGTTGTCCACAAGTCAGGAAGAGAGTTCTCTGCCATTGCTATTGATCAAGCCCATGAACAAAACAATGCAGTGATTAAAGGCGATGGAGGAGCAATTGGGTTGACTGAGAACCCAGCAGCACATCGTAGGTGGATGGTGGCTGGACCTGAAGTGAGTCGTCTTGTTGCTGGATATGAAGCTGCGTCAGGTGCAAAAGATGGAACCACCACCAGCAGCCGACATCATGAGCAGACCCTGAGTGCACAGAAATCTTTCTTTGAGAAGGTGGAAGCACATCAAGGTGCTGCGGGAGATAGGCAACCCTTTCCAAGAAGAGTCATCTGACCTTTTGGTGTTGGACACAAAGAACATTGTAGATTCAGATATTGCTAAAATGGTTGGTACACACCATGACAGGAAAAGAACAATTCCAGTCACTCTTAGAGGGACTAAAGAATGAAGGTAAATGTCTGTTCTACCACCCAATCAAGAAAAATAGATCCTCCTTCAAACATGACCACGTTGTTAGCAGTTCCAAAGAGAAGGTACTGAAATATGACTGTTAGCTGTTCTCGCGACTCTTCATCTCCAGTCAGAACAGACAGCATGACTTGCAAGAATTCAGTGACAACAGCAAGCTTCATACATGTCAGAAGTCACAGCTGGCTTAAATTCTTCAAGCACAAGTGAATGCTACAGGGAGAGAACCACATGGAGATGCTATCATCATAGATGGCTCAGCACTGATCAATGCCCTGCCTCCACGCACCTCAAAGATTTTTGATGCCTATGCCAGAGAAGACATCCTTCCCAAAGTGGAATTCTATGGTGCCAAATATAATAGGGTGGATGTAGTGTTTGATGTGTACAAAAAGTCAAGTCTGAAGTCTGAAGCCAGGTCGAAACGAGGACAGGGGATCAGGAGAAGAGTTACAGGAACCAGTAAGACTCCCAAAAACTGGAAAAGCTTTCTGCGAGATGACAAAAACAAGACAGAACTATTCCATTTTCTCGCGGAGAAAATGTGTGAAGCACAGACGACAAGCACGGTGGTTGTGACAAAGGGAGAAGATGCCATAAGCAACACAGAGAAGTCCCTAGAAGCTGTGGCTCCATGCTGTCATGAGGAAGCAGACACACGAATATTTGTGCAAGCTAGGGATGCAGCAATGGAAGGTAGCAAGTCCCTCATCATCAAGGCCAATGACACTGACGTGGTCGTCATAGCAGTATCTGTACTGCCACCAGTAAAGGAGCTTGGTCTTGAAAACATGTGGATTGCCATTGGCCATGGAGCCAGTCATCGATGGATTCCAGTTCATGATGTAGTTTCAGCGATAGGGCCTAAGAAAGCTAGTGGGATCCTATACTTTCATGCTTTCACTGGCTGTGACGTTGTGTCTGGCTTCCGTGGGAAAGGAAAGAAATCTGCATGGGAGACATGGAATGTCTGTAATGAAGCTTCAGAAACATTCACCAAACTCAGCCAATGTCCAACAACAGTTGCTGATGTTGACCTGCAGAAGCTGGAAAGATTTGTTGTCTTCATGTACGACAGATCTAGTGCAGCCACTGGTGTAGATGAGGCAAGACTAAACCTCTTTTCCCGCAAGCAGAGACCATATGACTCCATTCCACCAACCCAGGCAGCCCTCAAGAAACATGCAAAGTGGGCTGCCTACCAGGCTGGTATCAGCTGGGGCCAGGCAACAATCTCCAATCCAGAAACAAGCAGTCCTGTCAACTGGGGATGGATGCAGAAAGGAGAGGCATGGTAGATACGTTAGACGACTCTTCCCCCGATTGCATTATGCTGTCAGGAGCTAACTAAATGTTCCTGTTAGAAAGACTGCAACCAGAGATGCAAATGCTTTTGCTCTGGACATTCCTGCACAGTACTTTGCAGCTGCATATGTGAACAGCAGTAAATGCACAAAGATGTACTCTCAGGAGAAGTCACAGGAACCAGTGCTAAGAGTGAGTACTTTTTTTTAGTAAGTTGTTTTTTGTTATACTTTTTAACTAAAAGTGTTATTTTATGTGGATAAAAATGTTACAATGGACTTAAAACTGTAAAAAAAATCATCTGAGCATGCTTGAAAACATACATATCGACACCAAGATCACCCAGATTGACCAACTACATCAATTTATATAAGAAAAATCAACTTTTGAAGGTCAATATGGCGGCCATCTTGAAAAATAGCCACCATCTTGGATTTTTAAATGGCCAATCAGGCAGACTTGACTAGTAAACATTAGAGAAGTACCATGCCAAATTTGGTGCTTGTTTCATCATTTGCCTGATTCTCTTGAAAAATTGCATTTAGCTGCCCCACTTTAAAACGAAATGATACTTACGAATTACTAATATTGGGCTTGATATTTTTTATCTTGAGACTGATAGCCTGTGAAGCACATAAACGCTTTGGTGTGCCATGTACTTATTTGTGAAGAGATTAGAAACATATTATATATTTTGCTGTAATGAAGTGTCTTTACTTTTCTAGAGAAACAAACAACAGTAGATTTACCTCCTTTGTGATCGTTTACTAAAATGTCCTGATGTAATATAATGTAATACAGGATACATCCATCTTCAGAAAAATATACTATTGAGGAGCTTCTGCTCTACAAGACACAAATATTTAGAAACCTTTTGGTACCTGTCATTTACCCCAATGCTTTGTGTTTTTTTACTTCACGGTTCAACCCTTATTACGTTTCCATCTCTATGTTGGGCGACTCTTATAAATATATCGCGTGAGGTGGTTTAAATAATCCTAGAATTTACTCAGCCAACAACGTCATCTTCGTGTTATAAGAGACAGGATTGCTTGAGTGTATCTTCACATATTTCACAAACTCTATCGTCGAGATCTAAGAGGTAAAATACTAAAAAATTATGAAACTGGTTTAGTTTATTTAAGAAAGGGGGACTTTCTTACGCATTAAGTAAGCGGCCTTCTTAAAAACATGAAGGTTTCCCAAAACATTATATTGATTAACTGTATAAGATTCTACAAACAAGGAGAATCTATTGACCAAGAAGGTCTAGACAGTTTATCAATCCAGCCAATCAACGTACTGTATATTATGGAGCATTAATTACCAATTCAGTTTTACCAATAAACAACTACAACAAATGTTACACGTGCAGAGATTTAGCCTTGATGTCGATTACAATGTACACAAAACTGCCAGGGTGACTCATTAGCATACCTGGTAATTAGATAAATTTACACAACAATTTATTCTCAACATTAATATTTCAATTTTTATCTCCGATCGTCGTGACGTTTATGTTTCCCTCTGAATTAACTTTATCATCATTACTGAAGGACTGTGTTTGTATCTCTTTGTTATATCGACGTGTCTTGGTGACACTCCTTCCTTTTTATATATTTTCACTTCATTAGATAATCTAGCCATCAATTTTCTTAACTAGTTCAAAACCACTTTATACTACAATCTTTGTAGTTTTCTTTTGATACTTCAAAACTATAATTAAGTAAACCACCATAAAATAAATAAATTTCAAGCAACTTTCAACTCGCATTATCAAAAATCTGCATTTTTTTCATTAGATTTCGGCTGAAAGCTTATACAGATAAACTTAAAATAAATGGAGTTCGAAAGAGCAGCTGAAACCTTGTTTGAATAAGTGCATATCTCATAAACCAGGGTCATGGGTCAAGCTAAGGAGGTCACCACTCGTGAAAAGGTACAAATCTGCCCATACAGAGTACCAAGCGCTAATACCCTCACGTCAGTGAGAAGGAAGAACTAAATGCACCAATAGAGGACTCAGACTGAAACACAATGGAACATCTCAGGTAGTATGATGTGGAAAAAAGCAGGAAGAGGAGTGTTGTAGAGAGCTCCCTCGTGATAAATCCATTGCAAACGTGGGCAGTACGTCCCGTGAGCTGCAGCAAGAGGAAAGTGTACAAGTAGTACCCCCGCCCATTAGTAAGGAAGGCGAGTGTAAAGTCGTGTGTGCTGGCCGGGCCGTCCTTCAGCCACTACAGGTGGGTCCTCCCTCACCCCACACACATAATCCACAGCTGACCAAAGGAGTGCTGCCGCGGATTAGAAGTGTGAGGTAAAGGAAGGCTGTGGCAGGGACACTTCTTGCGTGCACAGTGAGTTAAAGTGAGAATTTACAGGTATGTGTAGATGCGTGTGCGGGTATGTACAAATCGTGATCACACACACACACGCTACTACTACTACTATTACTACTTTTTTTAAATGACCTCCATCCCCCCCCTCAATAGCCACACCTTTGCCGCCATTTTATTACCTTACAATTAAATATCCTAATACATAAGTAGCTATCCTAGCTGTGTTGAGTTAGTTGAGCCGCAGATCTATGCGGCATTCAGTGACTGTTGCCTCATAGTCAATATTTGCAACTGTTGTCGGCTTTGAGGCCGATGCTCTCGTTCCCCTGAGGCAGAGCAAAGCCGACCTAAGGAGAGAGAGAAGGACAGTCGACATCTCATCCAGGTTGTAACATAACTTCTGGGCTACTGCTGCTGTTCGGATAGCACCTCCACGAGTGTGGCGTAGAAGCATTTTGCACTTGGCCCCATCCCACCAGAGGTTATGAACACTAGAGGAGTGAAGTTGCCTTGATCAACGTTCTAAAATCTCTCCCCGTATGCCCTTATCTTGTCGTTCTCGTTCCTCCTGTGCGCAGCATCGAGAGCTAAGTTACGGTGACATGCGGCCATGAGATAAAAAATCCTGATGTCGAATAAGGCTTGCTCTCCCCGCGCCAGAATCCTCGAGCACTGACGTCAACATGGGCTTCGTTGGATGTGCTTGAAGTCCTATGTTGGAAATTCTCACCGTCCAGTGGAAGGAGGGTCGGTTCTACCCTGACATCACGGCAGATTTCCTTCAACATATTTGCTGTGAGATCTCTTACTTCGTCATGCCTCATACATATGACGCTCCTTTTCTTGCACACCATGGCGTGATCGACGTCATAGGAAGAGCCACACACGTATTAGGAGGGCAAACCTTCTACTGGCCTACCGTACCTTAGAGCATTGGCATCTGTAAATTCTTGTTTATTGAGACTGAAACCATTTGCCCTTATCGGTAATGCAGTTAACCAGTTCGAGGCGCCCACCTCCTGCGTTATAGCTACTTTTTTTCAAATTCTCTGGTACTTGCAGCAACAGTTGCTGCAACTTATCACTTTGGCCGTGCTGTCGTTCTGTCGTAATGGACCTTCGAATCTTGTTTACTTCACTGGTATCCACCTCCCCGTTTGCGTTCTGAGCTATTATGTGGTCCATGAGGGCTGCCGTGAGCTTAACTGAGTTTGATGTTCAGTGGCAGCAATCTCCTCTGCATTGGTCAGTCCCATTCCTCCCAGTCTCGGTGGTAGTGCAAGGAGTGATCTTTCTGCTGGGTTTAAGTGAGGGTGTTTCACTAATTTGGGAATAAAATTGATGCTGATAGCTTCTTCTAGAATCTAGAGGGTGGAGGAGTGGTCCGATATCAAGAATAGTGCACATCAGGTAGTTCCAGCGATGCTTGACTCCATGGGTGAATGCAGCAAAAGCCGCATGTGGCTCTGTGTTAGCAATCTTAGATGGAGCTTGGACTTCCCCAACACACTCATTCACCTTTCCCGTTATATACTCGGTCTTGAAGTCCGCCGTGCCGATTACTGCGCCTAGGTGTCTTTGGCCATCCTTTGTTATTTTGACCTCACTTTCACCGAACACCTCCATTGCCCGTTCATAATGTTCTGGCTTCACAATGAGGAAGGACTTGCTGTCGTTTGGGTGGTACCCTATTTGTGGGCCTCGCGATGTTACCAGGTCCCACCATTTTTTGGTGTCCTCCACTTTTCCTGCTCCTGTAAGGACATCAGCATACGCCACTTGCTTGACCTCAGTTGTTTCAAATTTTATTGTGTGTTGGAGCACGGATAGGCCTATTGCGTACATTGCCATTGCAACAGGGTCCCCCTACGTTGTTTCCTCGGTTGACTGTATGATGGTATCACCTCTTAGAGCCTTGTTGTTTACTATATAAAGGTCTGATGGATTCCTGTAATGTTGAATGCGTTTGAAGCTTTCACCAGGAGAACGGCCTCACAATCGCGCTGCTCAAATATCGTTCTCGTGGCGTGAATGGCAGGTTCCCTTCCAGCCTGGTGGCCAGCACAAACTTGCAGGTTCTCTGCTGCTGCCCTGACATCATCCTTTACCTCCTCCATTGTGCATTTTCCGATGATCCGCCTCAGCACTTCCCTCACCTCTATAGGCCTACATCCTGGATTCTTATCCAGGGGAATGAGGCGGCAGGCACGAGGATGCCAGCTTTCTTGCAAGGACAGCAATGGCAGTGCAGAGATAACTTGCTACGGGGCCAAACTTGTTAGTGCTGAAGCAGTGGCGGAATGGCCCACCGGGATACCGGGAAATTTCCCGGTGGGCCCCAAAGTGATGGTTCCTTTGACTACGTTTTGTGATTAAGTGGGCCCTTTTGGACCCTTTTGAGTGGGCCCCTTTACAAGTTTTCCGGTAGAAATTTTTTACCCAGTCCGCCACTGGTGTTGAGGATGACTCTCCAACCGTTTGCATCCCGACCTGAAGGGCCGGTACCTCCCTGAGTCTTCAGTGCCTTTTTCCACACCATCCCTCCTGTTATTTTCTCGAACAGTACAGCATTTGGTGAGATATAGTCACCCTGGAACCTGATGCCTTCGTACTTGCAGGGGGATGTTTTTCTTTCAGTTGTTTTAATATCTCTCTGTTTATTGGCAAAACCCCACCGGAGGATTCCTCTGTGAGAGATCTTACAGCCAAAGACACTTTTCCCACACGCATTTTGTTTCCAAATTTTCTTGCAACGTCATCGGAGTTTTACTTTCCGTCGCCTATAAATTTTAGTCTCTCCTGCAGTGTTCTTACTTCACATAGGAAATCATCAAGGGCCCCATTCTGCCACATTGTCAATCATCTCTTCATTGCTGCCGCATTTTCTGGGTGCTTAGTCTTTGTGTGTGTCCTCTGACAGAATAGGTGTGGTATTATTGCCAGTATTTGAAGAGCTAAAGGAGCAAGGAAGTAGTACTGTGTACTCAGTTATGAGGCGAATCATCTACCGAATCATTTCTTTGGTGGACGCACACTTGGGTGGTTCAAACAGGTTAGCTGGCGATCAACTGACAATTTCTGAGTAAGTTTCTTTAACCCATATGTCCGCATTTTCCATCGACATCCCATTCCACTACTACTACTACTACTACTGATAATAATAATAATAATAATAATAATAATAATAATAATAATAATAACAATAATAATAATAATAATAATAATAATAATAATAATAATAATAATAATTATTAATAATAATCTAAAATAATAATAATAATAATAATAATAATAATAATAATAATAATAATAATAATAATAATAATAATAATAATAATAATAATAATAATAAAATATTCACGTAGGGCGCAGTATACATAAATTTTCCAAGATTACATTTATGAAACCCTGATATCAATAGTTTTATCTGTTTATTTTTTTATGGTGAAGACGGTTATTAGTGATGCTGGAGGGATGAGAGGGAGAGAAGATGAGGTTGTATCAGGATGGAGAGGAAGGTTGGAGGTGGATAAAGGAGGAAAAGCAGAAGAGGACTGATCCGAATGAGAGGAAAGGTGGGTGGGGATAGAAGAACGAGTGAACAGAGAGACTGGGGTGTGTGAGTTGGAGCCAGGGGAGTACCTGGATAGCTAAGGGATTTAAGCTGTACAAGAGAGAGAGAAACAGCGGGTAGCAGCAAAAAAAGGAAGATTTTATGAGGTGGAATGGAAGGGCGAAATAGGGGTGGGAGACGGGAAGAGGGGTGGAGCAGAAATGGGTGGAGACGAACGAGAAGTCGGGATGCAGACAACAAAAAATGGCTGAAGAACAGGGAAATTGTGTCGTAATGGTAAGAGACACAGAACACCTGCAGATACGAAAACGAAGAGAGAAAACGAAAAAAAGAAATAATAACGTAACAGCAAGGTGAGGACAGACAAGAAGAGGATGATAAGCAGGAGGAGAAAGAAAATGAGGAGGAGGAGTAGGAACTATAAGTGTGTGAGGCGAGCACCTGGAAGGACCTCCACCCAGCACTCGAGTGACACCTACAATCATCATCCATAACCCAGCCCAGGCGAGTCACCATTGGAAGGGTCGACCACCACCCACATAAACTAGTCGATGGTTCTGGTGTCTAGCTAATAAGCACCTGACGCACGCCTGCACCCCAGTACCTGATCGGGGTAAAGGAGTTACCTGGCTGGGATGAAGGAGTTACCTGGCCGGGATGAAGGAGTTACCAGGGCGGGGTGAAGGAGTTACCAGGACTTGCTAAGGGAGCTACTTGGCCGTGCTAAGGGAGTTACCTGGCCGTGCTAAGGAAGTTATCTGGCAGTGCCAAGGGAGTTACCTGGCCGTACTAAGGGAGTTACCTGGCCGTGCTAAGGGAGTTACCTGGCCGTGCTAATGGAGCTACCTGGCTGTGCTAAGGGAGATGCCTTGCCGTGCTACGGGGCCGTGCTAAGGTGTCGTGCAAAGGAAGTTACCTGGCCGTGCTATGGAAGTTACCTGGCCGTGTAAAGAAAACGATCTACCGTGCTAATGGAGTTACCTGGCTGTACTTGGAGAGTTACCTGACCGGTGTGAAAGTGTCAGGTAAATTAATTAATCTGGATATCTATGGTCATCACAACAAGCCTGTGGGTGTTTGGTTCTATCACTGACACCAGATCCAGCCGGGTAATATTAACACACTGCCCTTTCAACGGAGACTACAGCCATTACTCGACCTCGACAGTACTGTAATAATGAAACTTTATTTTCACCGCCCCGTCACACACAGCGTGACCTACACCACAATAAAAACTGAATAAGTATTAATGATTTCCTCGCCCGCACGCGATTTTTTTTTATTTCCTGAGGGCTTCCGTCATTTTCAACGAGTGGCAATCATCGCAGTGTTTGAAGCGCGTGCCTCGCTGGTGGCAGCAAGAATTCGTTCTATCTTGGCCGTGCTGGCTAGGTTAGGTTAGGTTAGGTTAAGCTATTATTGGTTTGTATTAGTATCTATTACGTTAGGATTAAGCCAAGCATGAATGATCGTCTCTTATTCTCTCTTTCTTAAGGAGTGTACAGTGGTGCCGTGCTTCGAACACTGCGACGGTGCCGCTTGTTGAAAATGACGGAAGCCCTCAGGAAAAAATATTCGCCTCCCGCACAAGCTAACGGTTATAGTGTTTACAATCGCTGTTCACTTCAGTCAAAAATATATGGTTTGATCTGTGTTGCTCTTATGCTGGTTTTCATATCTTTAATGAAATAACTCGGACATGCAAAAGAGCTGAAATACGCGCTCCGTCATGCAGAGTTCTTACACAGTCTGTCTTCAATTTCGTTTCGTCCTGTTTGTGAAACTTTCAGAGCACCACCACCTTTTCTTCCATCCATTACTCTACTTTCAAGCTCTATTTATGCACTACTTTCTCAGCTGAGCGTTGACCTCCAAGTAACTACTCTAGTTCACAACTTACAATATTTCATCATTCAGAATATTATTACACCTGGCCTGACCCTCTCTTTCACACTCGAGAACCTTGCACTTGCTGTCATTTTTAGCTCAGCTCCTCCACATGTACAGACAGTTATTTTAGTAACTAGATAGTGATACTAATAACTAGACAGTGTTATTAGTAAGTTAGGCAGTGATATTAGTAACCAGACAGTGATATTAGTTAGACAACGATATGAGTAACTAGACAGTGATATTAGTAACTAAACAGTGATATTAGTAACTAGACATTGATATAGTTACTAGACAGTGATATTAGTAAATAGACAGTGATATTAGTAATTAGACAGTGATATTTGTAACTAGGCAATGGAAAGCTTTCACCAACATAGTCTACGTTCCATCTCCGAGCTCGCTGGGAAGACAAGAGTATTCTCGCTGACACCAAATGGAGGAGCATCGAAGCTACCATTATCCATGAACAACTACGCTGGATTGGCCATGTTACCTGCATGGGCGACAGTAGACTGCTAAAGCAACTACTTTACAGTCACCTAACGAATAGTAAACGTAACGGTGGCGGGCAACTGAAAAGGTATAAGGATAGTCTGATGACAAAACTGAAAAGGAAGGAAGGTCAAAGACACCTAGGCGCAGTAATAGGCACGACTGACTTGAAGACCGAGTACGTAACGGGAAAGGTGAATGAGTGGGTTAGGGAAATCCAAGCTCTGTCTGAGATTCCTCACACAGAGCCACATGCGGCTTTTGCGGCATTCACCCATGGAGTCAAGCATTGCTGGAACTACCTGATGCTCACTATCCTTGATATTGGTCCCCTCCTCCACCCTCTGGAAGAAGCTATCAGCATCAATTTCATTCCCAAATTAGTGAAACACCTTCACTTAACCCCAGCAGAAAGATCACTTCTTGCACTACCACCGAGATTGGGAGGAATGGGACTAACCAATCCAGAGGAGATTGCTGCCACCGAACATCAAAACTCAGTTAAGCTCACGGCAGCCCTCACGGACCATAAAACAGCTCAGAACGCAACATGGGAGGCCCATTACGACAGAACGACAGCACAGCCAAAGTGATAAGTTGCAGCAACTGTTGTTGCAAGTACCAGAGAATTTGGAAAAGAAAGTAGCTATAGCGCAGGAGGTGGTTAACTATGTTATTGATGCCAATGCTCTAGGGTAAGGAAGGCCAGTGGATGGTTTGCCCTCCCAATGCGTGTGTGGCTTTTCCTATGACGCCGATCACGCCATGGTGTGCAAGAAAAGAAGCTTCATATGGATGAGGCATGACGAGGTAAGGGATCTCACAGCAAATATGTTGAAGGAAATCTGCCGTGATGTCAGGGTAGAACCGACCCTCCTTCCATTGGACGGTGAGAATTTCCAACATAGGACTTCAAACACATCCAACGAAGCCCGTGTTGACGTCAGTGCTCGAGGATTCTGGATGAGGGGAGAGCGAGCCCTCTTCGACATCAGGATTTTTTCTCCCATGGCCGCATGTCACTTAGCTCTCGATGCTGCACACAGTAGGAATGAGAACGACAAGTTAAGGGTATACGGGGAGAGAATTCAGAACGTTGATCAAGGCAGCATCACTCCTCTAGTGTTCACAACCTCTGGTGGGATGGGATCAAGTGCAAGATGCTTCTATGCCAGACTTGCGGAGGTGATATGCGAACAGAAGCAGCAGCCCAGAAGTTATGTTACAGCCTGGATGAGATGTCGACTGTCCTTCTCTCTCCTTCGTTCGGCTTTGCTCTGCCTCAGGGGAACGAGAGCATCGACCCCAAAGCCGACAACAGTTGCAGATATTGACTATAAGGCAACAGTCACTGAATGCCGCATAGATCTGTGGCTCAACTAACTCAACACAGCTAGGATAGCTACTTATGTATTAGGATATTTAATATTAAGGTAATAAAATGGCGGCGAAGGTGTGGCTATTGGGGGAGGCTGGAGGCCTATGAAAAGAAAAGTAGCAGTAGTATTAATTATTATTATTATTAATTATTATTATTATTATTATTAATTATTATTGTTATTATTATTATTATTATTATTATTATTATTATTATTATTATTATAATTATAATTATTATTATTATTATTATTATTATTATTATTATTATTATTATTATTAATTTTTATCAATTATTATTATTATTATTATTATCATTTTTATTATTATTATAAAATAGAGCCAACACAGGTGACTATAAGATAGTGCCATTAAAGCTAAAATCACTATTTCTATACACCATACTGTACATGGATGTGTTTCTGAAACTATTATTTATATTATCATTATATTATTTAAATACATTAATTTGCTTCATCAAATAAGTCCTTTAAGTTACACATCGCTAACTGAAGTTCTGCACTAAACAACAATTTTTAAAGATAAAAAAAAAAAAAACTCCCTCACCATGACGCTCTCCATTACTGGTCGTGTAATTTTTGACAATTTACTATATTTGCTACACTAATTTGTGTTATCTTCGAAAATTTAAAAGAGCTTGAATTTAGTTTATTACATGACAAATATCTGATTTAAACCAGTGTATCACAGCAGTTTAAATTTTTAACGTCTCATTAACTTAATACAAAAATCTTAATTAATAATTGCTGCCCCATTCTTTTTTATTCTTTAATTCACGTATTTGGCGTTTTTCTAATAATTAAAAACAATTTTGGTGGATTTGGAAATAAACTTAAAATAATTCTTGACCATTAAATTTGAAAATTAAAGGTACTAAATTGCGTTCTTTACTGAATATAAAAGGAATTGTATCAGATTAAAAACATATTACAAGAAAGAAATTTAACACCAAGCAAACAGCATAAATAGTATTCATATAAGTGATACATGATACAGTAGGGAAGACGTGGATGTGGATAGAGAGGGTTGTCCGGTAAAACGAGATGATTAGAGAGTAGGAGACTGGGCCAAACCTTAATGGTTTAAATTTCCGCACTTGAACTCTCCAGGATTATTGATTTTAGTGTTTTATTCATAATCAGGTGGTGGAAAGATGATTTTTACACTTACAAATACCGTAGAATCACATTAATAATACACACGAATAACAGCACCCGAATTGTCAATCAACGGCGATGAAGATACGAAAGGTGACGCGAACTGAAATAACCTTCTTCAACCGACACTTTTAGTTGCCGTTTTAATTAAGTTAGGTTAGTTTAGTTCATAGCATCTTTCATTTATGATTTAATATCGTAGTCTAACTGCCCAACGATCTTATTCCTGATATCGCCTGTCCACCCGCCACTTAACAGTCAATATAAACACTAACTTCAATAAGTAGGGAAATTTCAAGAGAAAATTCAAACTATTCGCCAAACATAATACATGTATGTAGTTTAAGAAGCTTGTTCACGTGTAGTACTGCAACTGAGGAAGCCTTGTAGGAAGAAGTGCGATAGAGCAATGGAAAGGATACCAGAATATACCAAGTGGATTAAGACAGAAAATCTGCCAGAATAAAGACAATTCTCTCAAATATACACAAACAATTAAACTTTAGAAGACATACAAAATAACTACAACTATAACCAGAATAGTGAAATTCAGTGACATGCAGGAAAGACTCCACAACACGACAAAAACATTATTGGCTGTAAGAGTCAAAAGTCAGTATGAAACTAGGACACACAAAAATAACAGAAACCGTGACAGTTATTGTATTTATGAACCGTTGGTGGTGTAATTGCCTAGCATATTAAGCATCGTGTTCTAAGTGTCTTAAGTGCTATGTCACACAAGTTTTAATATCAAAACATATCAAAACATACAGATACCGTGTTATTATGTGATGACTTACAAAAAAAAGAGTAAAACTATTGCGTATAAAGCCACGCCAGAACACAAAGATTAGATGCTGTGGTACAAGAGACTTTTCGTAACACAAGGATCACATAAATTGTACCTTGATGTATGAAATAGGGTATATTACGTCAGATTATACATGGAAAATACGATAAATTTAGATAAAAAGTCAAAGTATAGACAACACACAAGATATAAAAGATACAAACATGAACTCAAGGAAAAAATTATACCAGCTCAAGGAAAATATATTTATGTGAACGACCCAACTTTAACTAAAATGTAGAGTGTGAGTCATATGAGAATGTAGCAAACATTAGTTAAAAAATGCACGAGAACATGAAAACAGAAATTTAGAAAAAAATTAATAAATGATTAAACATGTGAGAGTAAATAAAGTATAAGTATAGTAGAATTTAGAAACTATGCCGTTATATGAAGTGAGTTATACGAAATTTATAATGGTAGGATACAGATATACTTGGGGAAATATAAATCTGAAAACACAGAGAAAACATACCAAACCAAAGGAGGTGCTTGGGGACATACTGGCTGTTTATCCCAAATTTGCTACCCCACACTAATTAGTCTTCAATTAGAATATGACGTCCAATGTATATGAACCACTGTCTTGCATGGCAGCGAACAGGGCATCACCCACATGACTCTGACCTATATATACTGCTAATGAATATGATGCATTTCTTTGTGTACGAACCTCTGTCCTGGATGGTAGTGAACAGTGACATCACCCACATGAATCTGATATATATATATATATATGTATATATATATATATATATATATATATATATATATATATATATATATATATATATATATATATATATATATATATATATATATATATATATATATATATACACGGTAGGACGCCACCCTCCGGGAGGCTCCACATTGTCTCACTGAAGTGCATTAAGGTAGACCACATTTTTGGTTTTGCCATTAGCAGCAAGTATGTACAGATTTTTGTCAGTTCCCACTCTGGAGCATCCAACATAGATCTGTCCATGAGAGAAGCAAGGAAACACCAGGTTTAGGCCAACCATCTTTAGAGACTGTCCCTGGCTTTTGTAGATGGTCATGGCAAAGCTCACTTTAACCGGGAACTGAAGTCGCTTGAACTCAAATGGCAGGTCAGTGGTGATGAGAGGTATCCTTGGTATAAAAACGTCCTCTCCTTTAGCTTTTCCTGTCAGTATTGTAGCTTCCAGTACATGTGGCATCATTTTCTTCATCACCAGTCTTGTGCCATTGCAGAGGATTGATGGTTCAAGATTTCTTAAGAGCATTCTAGGAATTCCAATCTTGAGAGTGAGGTGGTGAGGAGGCATTCCAGCGGGCTCCAAAGAATTAAGGAATTCTGCAGGGTACTGGACTGCTTGGTTCTGGTCGATTACAGTATCAACAGATTTGAATGAGGTCTCACTGCCCGGAAGCTGTCTGAGTAGAGTCATGTTGATTTCAGCCACTGTTTCATTCTTTGGTGCCAGAATTGCGCGTTCACGCAGTCACTTGTGATCCTTGTAGTGGTGTTTGGGTAGACCATGTTAGTGAGCTCAGTTGAGTACTTTACAACATTCCACATCCTTGAGGAATGATTATTTGTCCTTCTGAATCAAGAGGGAAAGTTCCATTCCCAATCTGTAGTAGAAGGTTTGCAGACCGTCCAGCATCCTGATCTCCTTGTAGATGTACTCTCATGTTTGTTGATAGGTTGAGTGTCTGAACACTTCTCCAAAGGTATGATGCCTTGAGGCACGCATTCAGTTCATCAGCTGGAGTGTTTCGAGGAATGACAGGTAGGGTCTGGCGAAAGTCTCCAGCAATGACCATTGTAATGCCACCCATGAGCTGGTCATTTTCTCGTATGTCTTGCAAGGTCCTGTCCAATGCTTCAAACGCTAATTTGTGAGACACAGTGCATTCATCCCAGACTATAAGCCTGCATATTTCTAAGAGTTTTGCCTTTGCCGATCCTTTTTTGATGGTGCACACTCGATGCTCATTGTGAGCGAGGTTGAGAGGCAGTTTAAAAGTTGAGTGTGCAGTAGGTCCTCCTTCTAGTAGTGTTGCAGCAATGCCTGAGGATGCCACAGCAAGAGCAATTTTCCCCTGATAACGTACTTTGGCCAACATAAGGTTGATCAGGAATGTTTTTCCTGTCCCGCCAGGTGCATCGAGAAAGATCATACCTCCCTGCTCTTCTTGTATCGCTTGCAAGATCTGTTCATAAGCATTTGCTTGATCAGGCACCAGGTGAGGCTCATTTTCTTCAAGAAAATTCACCAGAACTTCAACTGAGTAGTCTGTCTCTCTGAGCAACTCCGACAGTTTGTCCTGACAATGATAGAGCGTGAAAAGAGAGAACAAGTGTTGGGAACATAACAAGTCTCTCTGATCTCTGACCTCTGACCTTAACGTTTTCGTAACGATCGTCTCATAATTCACGGAAACACGAGTGCAGTAAAATGATCGTTATGGTAAATTGGTCGTTGTATGAAGGTGGTCGTTATAGTAAGGGTTTCGTTACAGTAAAGTGATCGTTGTAGTAAGGTAATCGTTCTAATAACGTGGTCGTTATAGGAAGGCGATCTCTTGAAAAAAGATACTCCTAGTTGTAAAATTTTCATCACCATTGATACATAATTGTGTAAATTTGTTTGAGATAATGGTTCTGTGATCTTTAGACATGACCTTCATTGATTTTGACCCAAATTTACATCTGACCATTTTTTACCTCACCCTGTCTACTTTGGTAATTTTGTTAACATTGGTTAATAATTAAGGATAATTGACCAGGATTTGAATATTTTTTTGATGATCTTTAACTCAGGTCTCTTTACAATGAACGTCACAACAGTTTCATCACTGATCAATTTCCAAGTTGGATCATCTTTAAGATTTTCGAAAGGATCAACAGTATGGACGCGGAAAGGGTGGCAACCCTTGGTTAACCTTTGACCTTGATCTTAGGTAGTCACTGGAGTAATGTGGTCACGAGTTGGGTGGTCGCTGGTCTTTTACAACTGAGAAAACTTCGAGTGGAACAGGTCATACTTGTGAGGCTTAGGGTGTGGTGAGATTCAGATCACCTTTGACTTTTGACTTTTATTCCAATTTTGACTGAAAAAGAACGTTATCTACTCTTGGCGAGGACCAACCAGCTGTAAAAATTCCCCAAAGACTGAAAGAAGATTGTGAACAATTTCGTGAAGAACAAACAATCACACAAACAGAACTGACCATTATAATTTACAAACCAAGTCATCGTGTTCAGCAATTAATCAAAAAAAGTAACAAGAAACAAATGTGACGTAAACGTTACACACAGGAAGTGAAAGAGAGGGAAGAGAGAGGAGATGAGAAGGAGCGAAGAAAAACAGTGAATAGGAGTTGATTAGTGATAAAACTCTGGAGAAAAACGACTGTAAACACTAGCACAAGAAATGACAGTAAAGAAGCGTAGGAAGATTAGTGTTGGGCGAACTGAAGAACGGGACAAGCAAGAAAGAGGAACAGTAGGCAAAGAGGAGCAGACAAAGAGGAATAACAGAATAGGAGATGCAACAAGAGTGGAGGGAGAGTAGAAAAGGATATGGAGTAGGGAAAAAAGACAGGTGAGAAGAAGAGAGAACACCAGAGGAAGAAAATATAAAAGACAGAGTAGCAAAAGAAGAGGATGAACAAAAAAGGAGCATCAGAAGAGGAGGAGGAAGAAGTGAAGACAAGTAAGAGTAGAATAAAGGAATAAAGAAGCCAAGCAGAATGAGAAAAAGTGGGAGGTCGTAAGGCATTATTAGTCTATCAGAGTGTTTTTGTATTGCTGTCCAATTTATGACGGCAATCTTATATAAAATTCAGAGTCGGTTTTAAATTGTTTTTCCTTTGAGGTTCACAAGGAGCTTTTATTAAATGTTGCACCGAGAGGGTTATTGCTAACTTCTATTGACTCGCCCCCCTGCCTCACTCAACCCCAGCTGATTTATTACGTTTTGTGTGATTTTGGCGCTCTCCTCTGATATTGTTAGATTAAATAATGCTTTAAGTATAGTATGCTCTTCCCTGCCAGAGCACACACACACACACACACACAAACTTAGATTTTTAATGCACATACATTATTTGATATACTCCACATTGTTTTAATCAAAACTCTTAAGGATTTTTTCGTGAGTTTATCTGAAGGTTCTTATTATGGTAAGCATATTAGAAAAACGCGCATATAACATTACATTTATCACTTGTGTATAATCTTTAGAGAAAATCATCGGATATAATCATACATCGATTCTCCTCTCCAGGAACAGAATTAATACCGCAGCTGTACTCAACCTCACACTACCACACAGGAGTTATACAGCCACATAAAGCTGTGTAACAAACAACCTGTATCAGCAGGACCTCAGGGGCAATGAAACTCTAAACCACGCATGATAACAATGTTTAAAAGTTCAATATATCAAATGAAGTCAGAAGAACTCCAGATGGTCGAGTCTTCCTTCAGGATAAACAGCGAGTGTCGACCATCAGGAAATGTTTTGTGGCCTCGAGTGTTAGCAGATTCCAATCCCTGGTCCGGCCATTACAATGCCAATAATTCCACCTCAACAATTGGCCTAATTCCCGTCATGCAACGCTAACTGACAACAACAAAAGTGACAATTGAGAAACAATTAGTTCAGGTTTTGTTTAAGGGTTGTGTTAAACAGCATGGAAGAGAAAGAAAACTCACTTACCGATGGTTCAGGGTTGTCTTGGATAGAGCGAGGGAGAAGGAAAGGTCACTTGGTTCAGGAATGTGTTGGTTAGCGTCAGAGAAGGGGAAACTCACTAAATTAATGGTTGTATTATATAGAGTAAGAGAGGGGGAAAACTCAGTTCAGGGTTGTGTTGTACAGTGTAGTGTGAGGGAGAAAGCAAGTTCGGATTCCCGGAGGCAGAGAGAGAATGGCTGACTTTAACAAATTACAGGCATATTTCCAACAAAATAATTGGCAAGAGATTCGGTTGATTAAACTTGTGTTCGATAGGCTGTCATAAGAGAGAGAGAGAGAGAGAGGATTCAGCTATTTTAGGTCTCTTTTAATTAAACTCTCTCTCTCTCTCTCTCTCTCCCTGAGTCTCTCAATCATTTGTACTATCCCACTGACAATTTATCTGTAAATATAATTACTACCTTAGCAGATAAATGTATTGGCAAAAAAGCTCCACGTTTTATCTGAGTGGTTGTGTTTATAATTCTGTGGTCATCTTCAGCGCCGGAGAAAGCGAAGCGTATTAATTAGAATCTTGTTGTGTTTAACGTGCCACCTCGCTACCTTAAGGATCCTCTTACGATTTGGTCAACGGCGATTTTCTTAATGAGGTCTTGCTCAAGGAAACAATCTGCTAAGTGGCAATAATAATTTTCCTGCGACAAAGCTGACGTAAACCGCTTAAAAATAATAACATGTTTAACAAGAACTGTTCTACGAGGCGACACACAGTAGAATTATTAAAGGACAATAACTTGTGTAACGAGGAATCAGTGACTAGCTTAATAAGAAACTATTAAGTTTGTACAAGTTTAACGAGAAACCACCTAATAAGGATAAACTTAACGAGGATCCCCTTAAATATCATCGATGAGGTCAGGTGCGAACCGTGTAACGACAATAAGAATGTCAAGAACTCGCTTAACGGTAATAAATGTAAAGGGGGTTAACACAAAGACAAAATTCTTAATAAGAACTCACTTAACAATGACACAAGCTTAACGAGAAATCTTGCAATAACGATAAACTTAGCAAAGAAGTTGCCAGTAATGACAAGATTAACGAGCCAACACCCAAATAACCACAGAGTTAATGAAAGACCACTTAATTAGCAGATGCTTAACGAAGACCCACCCAACAATGCAAGTTTAACGAAGAACCCACTATTTACTACAGGCTTAACGAGGATCCCACTAGTTACCACAGGCTTAACGAGGAACCACCCAACTACTGGAACTTTAACGAGGAACCACCAAATAAAACTGTTTTAGCGAGAAACGCTCAGACAGTGAGAAGTTTAACGAGGAATCACCCGAATACCACGATCTGCTAAATAGTGTAAAGTGTCGTAAGTGTTTTCTTAACTTTAACGAAGAACAACTTAGCAAGGAATTACTGTACCTAACAATATTAGGCTTACCTAAGATTTACTTAACTAAAAAAAGAGGCAAACTGAAAAAGGCCGCCCTATACTGCAATAAACGAAGCATCACCTAACATCGACAAGGTCAACGGGTTTTCTCTTTAGAACGACAGCTTAAATTTAAGAAGAGACTATCAGTAGTTGACGAGCTTAACAGAGAACTATCTGCCATTAATAAGTTTAACGACAACAAAGCAACGGGGAAACTTCTGATGACAATGAGTTTAACGAGGAGCGACACACCAGTGATAAGTTTATCGAGGTCCTACTCTCTTAACGATAATCAGCTAAACTACAACAAAATGAGCTTAACTAGCTCCTCTTAACGAAGACAAATGCAAATGTTATGTTCATTTCTCACGACACCATTGATAGGATTGCGTTTTACGAAAAAGATCTTGTCGGGAAACCATTTTAAGTCTACTAGCTTAACGAGGACCCATTTACCGACGACGAGTTTAACGAGAACCCACTTACTGACGATAAGTTTAACGAGAACCCGTTAAGTGACGACAAGCTTAACGAGAACCCGCTTAAGGTGAACACACCGTAAAAGGAAGGAACCTAGTGAGAGAGGAGTCAGGCTTAATGACCTCTTACCTGAAACCGGGCCACTGCAACTACAGCCGTGTACCTCCCTCTCTCCTACGGGTGACTGCGGGGCCATGTACCTCCCTCTCTCCTGCGGGTGACTGAGGGCCATGTACCTCCCTCTCTCCCACGGGGTGACTGCGGGGCCATGTACCTCCCTCTCTCCCGCGAGGTGACTGTGGGGCCATGTACCTCCGTCTCTCCAGCGGGGTGACTTCGGGGCCATGTACCTCCCTCTCTCCCGCGGGGTGACTGCGAGGCCATGTACCTCCCTCTCTCCCGCGGGGTGACTGCGGGGGCCACGTACCTCCCTCTCTCCCATGGATGACTGCGGTACCACGTACCTCCCTCTCTCCCCCGGGCTGACTGCGTGGCCATGCACCTGCCTCTCTCCCGCGGGGTGACTGCGGGGTCATGTACCTCCCTCTCTCCCGCGGGGTGACTGCGGGGTCATGCACCTCCCTTCCCCAGGGTGATTGCGGGACCATGTACCTCCCTCTTTCCCGCGGGGTGACTTCAGGGCCATGCACCTTCCTTCCCTGGGGTGACTGCAGGACCATGTACCTTCCTCTCTCCCACGGGGTGACTGCGGGGCCATGTACTCCCTCTTTCCCGCGGGGTGACTTCAGGGCCTTGCACCTCCCTTCCCCGGGGTGACTGCAGGTCCATGCACCTCCCTTCCCTGGGGTGACTGCAGTACCATGTACCTCCCTCTCTCCCGCGGGGTGACTGCGGGGCCATGTACCTCCCTCTCTTCCGTGGGGTGACTGAGGGGCCATGTACCACCCTCTCTCTCGTGGGGTGACTGCAGGACCATGTACCTCCCTCTCTCCCGCGGGGTGACTGCGGTGCCATGTACTTCCCTCTCTCCCGCGGGGCCTTGTACAATTCGGTTAAGAGTTATAACAATAAATAAGTAACCAGATCTTACATAAGGCGTAATGAGTATAAAGAAACACCTCCAGTCTATGTGTTGTGGTTTTCCAGGTACCTGTTGGAATCACTAATTAGAGGTGAACTGGAAGCAACGTTCATAATTTTTTTTAGTTTAAGTTTTGAAACCCAAATGGTCTTTTCTCCATTTATGAAGAAAATAAACCATTATACATTAACTGGGATATCACCGTAATTAACACTATGAACTTTGAGCATTAATAAGGGATGAAGCATAGGCAGAACTAGCTTCTTAGTGCACATGTCTCATTGGCTCAGAGATGGGAGTCGAACTTGCGATAGCCGGCTACTTAAATGATGACTCAGCAGTCAAAGTGTGAGGGCACAGTGGGAATACACTGTCACATGTCCAGCTGACGACTACTTGTGTCTCATAAGAAAGTTACCTTGGGTGATGTAATTTTATAAACCTAACGTATGTAACCCATATTTGTATAAGTATTACTGTCTGTTAGACAGGGGCTAATACATTGCACGGCCATCACTCTCCGAGTCCTATGAAGAGTAAACCAACCACATATTATAAAAAATAAAATGTACTGTAGCTAAACTGAGGAATATGCAACTGGGGGTTGAGAGTCTGAATTTCTAGCCTTAAATGCTTTATGTGTCAGGGCTTTACAATGAACAATTGCAACTTTCGAAGAGACATGTCTGTAATATCAAAACATGCATAAAATTTATACAATGAGACTGAAAGTTGGTATACAACAAAACAGGGAATTAGAAAACCCGAAGAAAAATAATATTGAAAAATATCTTCAAATGAAGGGGTTTGTGTTTCATTAGGATATGTAAATAATGTTAACTGTCAGAAACTAGATTGAGTTTGCTGGGAGCAATACTTACATTTAAAAAAATAAAGATATCAGATCTGAAGTTAAAATCAAATTAAAGGCAAAAAATGATGATGGGCTGGCAAGGTTATGACGGCACTACTGGTGAGTTCACAATAGTCTGAAGCCATATAATAAAATAATAACATTGAACTACGTAGTGTTTACCACCATCCTGATATAGTAAAATGACATTGGGTTGGTCAGGAAAAAAATATCACACATTATGAAGATCTGTATAAAATAACGTTTTCGTGAAACTAGGTGTATAAACACATTGTGCAAGTGCTGTGTGAGTAGTTATTTGTATGTGTGCCAGTTTGCATATTCCTTCTGCAGCAGGAATAAACACGAATGCGTAGGCTGGACGTACATGCAAACATAGATATGACGATTTATATTGTGACTTCACCTCGGAATCATCCACTGCTAAAACAAATGAGAAGTGATCAGGCACCACTGATATTCAGTTTGTTTATCCAGGGTCACAAGTGTGTCATTTCATAAATTGGGAAAGGTTCCATTTGTCATGTGACAAGAAAAGTTGATTGAATGACAATAGAAGTACAGTATGCGGTAGCATTGCTTCTAATTAAAAGGAGAAAAAATCACATAATTGCAGCTTGCAAATTTGGAGTTAAATAAAAATGTGTACAAGCAAGAGGTGGGTCTTAAACCTGTGTTAATTAAAACAGCAATGAGCTTGTCATTGGTACTGATTTTCTTCATTGAGCTTGTTACTGGTATTAATTTCCTTCATTGCGTATGTCATTGGTATTAATTTTCTTCAATGAGCTTGTCATTGGTATTATATAGAAATTGGAGATAAAAAAAATCATACAATTGGTTTGCAGAGCATAGTTTCAAACTATAATCATTAGATAAAGCTGGTGTACTTAATATGTTTGCGGTTTGAGCAGATGTGTCCGTGATATCGCTGACATCCCTGGGTAATAATTCTGGGTGCACCTTTTATGTCTGGCTGCATATATTACATCTGATGTTTGTGTTTGGCTTCAAAATTTTTAAATCTGTTGCCCGCTTGCTTTGTGATAATCAGGGATGGAACAGAAAATTTGAGCGAAAGTTTGGAGATCCGTTAAGGTACTCTAACTATGACAGCGTCACTTATTTATAGAGTTATGGGCTTAGCCTGTTCGTGTTACCTAGAATTAATTTCATGGCGTGACGCTGGTAAATGTGTCCGTATATGACCATGGATGTCTGTCACGACGCTGATTTGCTAAGTAGGAAAATCGTCCATATTGAAGCAGGGAAAGATTTGCCTGTAGGTACACTCGCAACAAAAAATATCTGTGCATACTGTAGTGTGAACAATTTGAAACCAGTGACGATAGGTATTTGGAAAGGCGAGCTGTTCCAGCCGTATGTTGGCAGCCCTGTAATCCTGCTGAGCAGTTACTATGGCCTGGTCAAGTGAAACAAACCGTTATAAATAAGGTCGGGAAGTGATAAATAGACAATATGAAATATGAGGAGCTCCCTGTTAACAAAATTATTTGTGATACTTGTGAATATTGCCACATTAATTTATGCTACCAAATAAGCCACTCAACCTGGTCGTCCTGAGGGGTGGTGCAGCATGGACGGCCGCTCCAAGACCTGTCGTCTGTAGCACCAGTTTCGAGGTATCGCCGAATCCATCGAATCCATCGTGCAGCGGTGTTCCTGTGGACACCAACCCGCCGGCTAATATCTGTGACGCCGAACCCTTCGTTATGAAGGGCAATAATAGCTCCGCGTGTTCCCTCTGAGGTTTCCATGTCGTCTGGCATGTGTAGATCTCTACTGCTTCATATTGCCTCTGTTTTATACCCACGTTCACCGAGACCGAACCCTCGCTCATCATTCAGTCGACACAAAGCAACAATCCGAAAAGAGGAAACAAACACACTGATTGTCAGCCATATGGCAACACCTAGTGGGGGAGGGGGGGGGGGTTATGAGGATACACTTACCAACCTTCCCGACATATCACAGTGTATACGTATCGTTTCGGAAGTGGGTCGATCTCATCCTGCACTGATACTTTTTGATGCTAGTGTACGTCATAAGGTATAATATTTGTCTGTGCCATAAACAATATATTAGGGTGATTTACCCGTGCAGCTATTGATTGACCCCTTAATAGAAGCATTAATAGAGGCATTGTGAAATAGATTTAGATTGGTTTGTAGATTGCTCGCAATGGAGGCTTGATTTGGAGAGCATTCGTTGTGAAGGCTCGCTATGGCAGACATATTTATGCTAAAAGTTAATTCTTGAAATCTAATCCTTTGTCGGAGAGAAGAACCTTAGAGATAGTAAAAGGGCATATGAGATGTATAATTAGGATGTGAGCCACAGATTCGGTTGATTTATCTTACAGTGGGAGTGAAATCACAAATTTAGAGAAACGATCGAAATACACCAGCACGTACGAAGATCCTTTGTGATTCCTCAGAAGTTGTAACAAGTCAATGGCGACTGTGTTAAACAGAAGTTCCGTTGTAGGGTATTTCAGCACTGGAGCAGGTAGAGAAGTACTGTAGTACTCTTGTGCTGCGCACATGATAAACATTTAGCAATGTGTTGCTCTGTCTTTTGTCATCGTATTCCAATAATATATATATATATATATATATATATATATATATATATATATATATATATATATATATATAAAACAAAGAAGTATGTCTGTGTTTTTGTGTGTGTGTGTGTGTCCTCACGAGAATCTCGGAAACTACTTTACCGATCTGTAGTGATGATGGATGGTGTTATATGTAGTGATGATGGATGTTGTTTGATGTAGTGATGATCTGTGGTGTTATATGTAGTGATGATGTTTGGTGTTATATGTAGTGATAATGGATGGTGTTATATGTAGTGATGATGGATGATGTTATATATAGTGATGATGGGTGGTGTTATCTGTAGTGATGATGGGTGGTGTTATATGTAGTGATGATGGATGTTGTTATATATAGTGATGATGAATGTTGTTATATGTAGTGATGATGGGTGGTGTTATATGTAGTGATGATGGATGGTTTTATATGTAGTGATGATGGATGGTGTTATATGTAGTGGTGGTGGTGACGGTGGTAGTGACAGTGGTAGTGGTGGTGATGGTGATAGTGGCATTTTTGTGGTGATAGTGGTGGTGGTGGTAGAGACCGGTTGATAGTATTGGTAATAATGGTGGTGGTAATGATGATGGTGGCAGTAGTGGTGGTAGTGATGATGGTGGTAGTAGTGATGGTAGTGATGGTGGTGCTATATGTAGTGATGATGGATGGTGTTATATGAAGTGATGATGGATGGTGTTATATGTAGTGATGATGGATGTTGTTATATGTTGTGATGATGGGTGGTGTTATATGTAGTGATGATGGATGGTGTTATATGTAGTGATGATGGGTGGTGTTATATGTAGTGATGATTAGACAATAAAATAATAACAGTTTAATGTTAACAAAATATACTTTACTGTACCGTTGTAGTGAAAAACATGGTGGAACTTACATACACCGTTAATGAACTATTGATGGAAGAAGAAGTTTTTGGGACTGAACAGTGAGACAATGTGGAGCCTCCCGGAGGGTGGCGTCCTACCGTGGCCTAGCGGAAGAGCCGCCCGGAGAGTGGCGATTCTGCTAGTATATATATGTATATATATATATATATATATATATATATATATATATATATATATATATATATATATATATATATATATATATATATATATATATATATATATATATATATATATAATAATTCACAAATTGTTAACTTAATCACCGGAAAGCCATAGAGGACGTTTGTGTCCATAATTAAAACCGTAAATAAATATTAAAATATTGCTCGGCTTTTCCTAAAAAGAAATAAAGGATATTTTAAGGGGATTTGTTAAGATTTTAAAAGTAAGTAGTCCTTTAGAGCGGCAGGTATGCTCAAAGGTGCGCCGCTAGTCACTATTGGAGTAAATTACAGACACCCAATAATGGGGAGATAAATGTCTCTATGTACCCACTAGACTCCTGGTCTCAGTGTGTGACCGTTCCTTCACTCAATCTGCACTCAGTTTACTCTCAGTACTTCATGGACAGGAAGAGAGTGACGGTCAGCAGGTGAACCCTGCCTAGCTGAGGGAGGGGTTCTATTTTCCCGTTAGTAAGATTTTTCACTGACTGACTGAAGAGATGTGGTGTTGTATGAACCAAGGTGGGCAGATTTGTTGACCCAGAACGACCACCGACCAAAAGTGCGGAATGCTGGTCCCACGTAGTTAGTTGTCAGGGACACCCGTTCACCTCGTGCTTTCCAGCTATTCAACAGCTAACCAGTGACCAATCACCCGCTGACCGCGAGGGTTCTCTGAACCCTGCATAAGAACACTCTGTTAGCTCCTGTTAACTTCTTCTCTGCCCCATCTAAACACTGTCTGAGATCGATTATAACTTTCTTGCAACACTGATGAAACGTGAGCGGGAAGGGACGAGGCCACGTGGTCACTTTCCTTGGCAGAATGCGCAGTTAGACGTCTGTCTCGGTCGATGAAAAGCCGCTCACTGAGACTGGGTCAGTGCCGGCATTCATCAAGGCGGCTGCCGAGCCTTCACCCAATGACGTCATCTTTCACGTATTACTAATAGTTTCTTTGGGACACACGTAACATATTTAGACTGAGAATCTATCCACAATAACTTTAAATTTTATAATTGTCTCTTAACATCATGAATCGTGTCTACATTAATTCGATAAAGTACATTTAGCTTTATATAGGCCTGTTCAAAATTCGTTCAATGGCGTTGCTTGAGCCTTTGTTTTATGCGCCATGAGGCGTGGATGTTTCAGCAAGGCCTACTTATGCTTTCCTGTTTCGGCAGATCGTTTATTTCCGTTGTACCGTCTCTAAATATCACACCAAAATTTCTGAATATTACAATCGACTCCCCTAAAAAAAGACAGCACTGTCCTCATGTGCTGAGAGAAAAGAAGTATGCATACGATCCCCCCAGAGGAGACCTGGTCTAATAACTGCATCTCACACCTGCGACACGCTTAAAGCATCATTTCCGTCCTCCAACTTCCGGGCCCCAGATGATGCTAGTTTTCCTTTTTCCCTCTCTGACAATCGACCCCCCTAAAAGAAGACAGCTCTGTCCTCACGTGCTGAGAGAACAACATAGAGCCACCTTCAAATCTGCATGATTCCAATTCACAAGCCAGCAAACTCCGCTTTCTGCCTAGTCCCTAAACTAGAGAACTAGTGTCAAAAATAAAACCGACTCAAATCAAACACTCTCTCCTTTTGCCTAGTCCTTGAACTAGAGAACTAGTGTTAAAAATAATACCAACTCAAATGAAGCACTCTCCCCTTTTGCCTGGTCATTGAGCTAAGAGAACCAGTGTCAAAAATAATATTCAATCTAAATCGAGCGCTCTCACGTCTGTAGCTCCGGACACTACAACGATCTACTCAATCCACGCCTCCGAACCTCATGCCGGCAGACCAACCCTCTGACAACGCACCAGTCCATATTAGTGAGGCCCTGGCCATTACAACCATACACATAACCCAGCTCTTGACATCACAACCACAACCCAAAAGCACATTCCTGACATAGCCATCTCTCCTATTCTCTCTGCCCTACTCACGACTCCTCCAAAACTCACCTATCCCCAGTCGCTGCCATGCTTCGTCTCTCAGCTTGAGGGCTCAATCGACCTCTCTGAACAACTTACGTACCTCTGGCCCTGCCTTACTGTCGAACTTAGCAATGGTCAACGCGGCCCCCAAACTAACATGGTGTTTCCTCACTTCACCCGTGGTCTCTTTTCATGCTGTGTTTGATACAGTGTTTCTACCCTGTCTGGTGCATCTCCCCCTGAGCTAGGTGTTCCCCTCTACTTTTACTCTTGGGCATGATACTCCCCCTTAATTCCTCCCTTACCTGCAGGATGTGTGCCTGATGCTCCCCAATTGTTTCCTCCCTGAACCGTTGAATGTGTGCCCGATGCTCCCACCTGAACCTGTTCACCTGTGCCTGATAATCCCTCTTTATGTCCCCGAAATCCTCTCCCAGCTGTTGCACCTGTACTCCCAGTTGCACGGTCTCATGATTGTCTCTTCCTCTTCATACAGACCTCTACTGTCAAGCCCAACCAACTCAATCCGGACTCAAGGATGAGCATCAGGGCGAGTTCAGTCTCTACCATTACTAGCCAACACATGATTGCATTCATTATCCCAACCACAGAAATCAGTCACGAATAAACTACGCTCTGCTACCAGTTGTAACCGGTCAGAATAATCTCACTACTAGTTATTGTTGTTTTTTTATATTGGATGGTAATGCAGTGGAAGCGCCCCTCAGAGAAAATCCCAAACCAGCACAAACACAATTAAATAAAAGTATTCTCCGTGACCGTGGAAAGGTAGCACCTGTGATTGGGGTTAATGAGATGCACTGGTAAAAGATGACACTTCTATTACTTCCAACACTACAGGCACAGTCAATAATTGTACACAAGCACTAAAGCACATCTTAGCGTGGCTTAAAACACTACAATGGGAAACAAAAGTTATACATGGTATCCAAAATTATTAGAAGATAATAAATGCATCTGGAGAGGACTACTAATGCAGCAGGACTACCTACACCAGAACAGACACCAGAACGAGGAACTCATCTGAAGCAATTCCTTCGTACATCCTACATCACTTAGCGGCACATAGAACATTAAAAAAATATTACTTGCACCTATGAACATGCCTTAAGGTCATCCGACAAAATTATAGCAATCACTGAGGAATAGAAATCCCGATTTTAGTCATACTACACAAGAACATGATCACCCATAGCCTGTCTGGGATGACCCACAAAATACTATAACCTTAACTGTCCTGACTACCCAGAACCCGAAGGTTGTAACTACTAACCTGCTAAGGGGCAGGCATTTACAAGAACCCAAGAAAATCACTCATGACCTGTCAGGCAGGCGGGTGCTCCGCTGTTTTTTCCATTACTCTCTCTAGATTTCAGGAGTAATGAGTGTATTTCTCTACCAACACCCGTAACATGCTTCACACATAGTTTCCGAATGCACCCGTACTTTTAAGGAACTAACAGCCTTTCACAAACTTTTGGAGAGGAACTCTTACGTCCCACGTGTGCAATCAACCATGAGGAACGTTGATCTCACACCTGGACTTGGCTATTTTAATCACATTTTACCACCATCACCCGTAACATACTTCACACATATCCTCAGAATACACCCATACTTTAAGGTGTTACAGCCTTTCACCAACTTTGAAGAGGAACCCCTATATCCCACTTGTGCAATCAACCATGAGGAGCGTTGATTACACACCTGGACTTGGTTAATTCAATCACACACACCCAATACTGGGGAGATGAATGTCTCTATGTAACCACTAGACTCATGGTCTCAGTGTGTAACCTTTTATTCACTCAGTCTGCACTCAGTTTACTCCCAGTACTGCAGCCCGGAAATCATTGATGAGGAATATAAATTTATCTATAATATTGACTTGAACCTTAAGTACCCTAGATCTTTCATAGACAAATGCCTGAACATTACTAAGAAATCTTTCTATAGAACCGATCCCAAGCCCACCCATGACCATACGAATCTCTTAGTATTACCATTTCACAAAAATTTCTCTCAAATTAATTTACAAATAAAAACCTGGATCGTCAATGTGGCATTTAAAAACTCATGCATTGTTAAACAAATGTTAATCAAGAACTCCCCCAACAATACAGGTGGCTGCATTTATAAGGTTCTTGCAAGGAATGTAATATGTTTTCCTTATGCCAGACAGGTAAAGATCTTGTAACTAGACTTAAACAACATAAATATAGTGTTAGGACAGGCCAGGAATCTAATGCTCTGTTTGTTCATTTGAGGGATAATAAGCATTGCATCGACTGGGATAATGCCTCCTCAATATTACCTTGTAATTCAATTAACAGTAGGAACATTATAGAATCTAGTCTCATTAAACATACCGAATCAGTCAAGATGAATTTGAGTAATGGTATGTACAAACTGGATAATTTCGTAATTCAGAAGATTTGTAACCAGGTGAGAAGGTTGGGTCAGCTTACCCTCTGACCTGACTACCGACTGCTGCGGTGCTTTTTTAAGAGTAGTAGGGTCATTACCTAATTCGTGTGAATTACACGAAAGCGCTTGGGAACTTCGTGTTTTCTTCTTTCCTTGTGGTTATCAGCATATACCTGGATCACGCGCCCCCACAGTGATTTACTTGCACGCACACACACTCCGTTGTTTCCATTTTCCCGTGTGATTTTATCAAGATTTATCTTATCCACGTTTTCATTGTGGATTTACATGAAATATATATATATATATATATATATATATATATATATATATATATATATATATATATATATATATATATATATATATATATATATATATATATATATATATATATATATATATATATATATATATATATATATATATATATATATATATATATATATATATATATATATATATATATATAACGAAGAGGAGAACCAGGGTAAACACAAATATCTTGACCATGTGGGCTTCTTTTAATCGCTAACGTTTCGGAAATAATCGTTTTCCATCATCAGAGCCTAAAAACACAAAAGTTTTGAAAAAGCAAAAAAAAAATACAGGTGATATACAATAAAAACATAATATTATACGAAAATTTACTTTCGATAAACTTAAAAAATTTAAAAAAGAGCAATCCAATTCAAAACCGACAAAAATGACGAGAGACCTACATACAAAGCTAAAATCACGAATAAAAAGTATAAAATAAAATATACAGGGGGGTATTACCTTAATTCAGACGAGCCTTAGTGAGAAAAACACAACAATTCACTAGAGGCCATATCACAAAGGGATGGCTTTGCTTTATACTGGTGTAATGCCTCCATAATGAGGAGGTCTATATCACAGTCGCTCCTGCCAAGAACTGAGAAATCAGACGGCGAAAACGGGTGGTCATGTTGGTGGGCGTGGTTACGAATAGCTGAATGTGGTGGTTGTGCGATTAACTGACCTGTTCGAACGGAACGGCTCAAGTGTTCATGGATGCGAGTTGTCAAATGTCTTTTAGTTTTACCTATATATGCTGCCCTACAGCTAGTACACGTAAATTGATAAACAACTGAGGATTGCAGGTGTGTGGGTATGGTGTCTTTAATTTTAAAGAAATTTTTTATTGTACTCTGGGTTTTAAAGATTAGTCTAAGAGAAATTTGTGGATAGAATTCATTGAAAAGCTTCTTAAGTTTATTTCTAAGGGTGAAACTGAGTGGGCCTGTGTACGGAATGGTGAAATAGATAGAATATTTAGGGACAGTGTGGATTTGAGGCTGTGTGGGACTAAAAAGCCTAAGCGTTTTGCCAATATAAGTGTCTGTAAATCTCTTAGGGAAACCATTGTTAAAGAGTAGTTCCTTTATGTTTTTTAGTTCAATGTCCAAGTGGAAATAGCTTGAACATATACTAAAGGCTCTGTTGGTAAGAGTACGTACTAGATTACGTTTGTAATTAAGAGGAATAAAAGATGAAAATTTTGAACTCAAACCAGTGAAACTTGGTTTTCTGTATAAGGCTGTCTCGAAACTATTATGAAGACGGTGGATATTAACATCAAGGAATGGAAGAATATTTTCCTGGTTGCCTATAACAGGTGCAGTGCGCCGTATTATATGCACGCCAAGTGCTACTCGGCACAGTAGCTTATTTACAAGGTTGCTACTCGGCACAGTAGCATAGATACATAACCTACATCTCCCTCCCCCCTCACGCTCATACTCTTTGTCTTGAGCGGACTTCTTAGTCCTAAGTCGCTCCGAGCGTCGAGGTGCACTATGGGACGGATCCTCGTGAGGTGTAGGGGATTCGTCCTCAGTCAGGGGGCCAGCAGCAGGGGGTGGGACTGGCCGGAGGAAGCGGCGGTTCCTCCACCAGACGCGGCCGCTCGGCATCCTGACCTTGTAGTCTCGCGACCGGCCGACGCCCATCACTATGCCCACCTTGTCCCAATGTGTCGTCGTCGGGTCCTGGACGCGGACAAGGGCACTAATCTCCAGCAGCTGAAGAGGGCGGGCACGGTCGTCATACTGAGCCTTGGCTTCCTTGGCACGTGTAGCGGCGCGGCGGTCGCAGCTCTCGGCTCTGGTCTGCCACTCCTTCGCAAAGGCCTTGGCGTGTGCAGGAACGCAAGAGCGGAGGGTGACCATACAGGATCTGGGCAGGGGAGCGTCCGCAATGTGGGTGGGGAGTATTACGTAACTCCAGGAGTCCTTTGTCAAACGCCTCACAGTCTAGTATTGCCTGAAGGGCCACCTTGAGGATGAGGTGTGACTGTCTGACCGCAGCCTCAGCATGGCCGTTTGACTGTGGGTAGTGGGGTGTTGACACGATGTGGCGGACTCCCCAACGCTCAGAATCCTGTGAAGTCCCGGCTGGTGAACTGGCCCACCGTCCGTCTGCAGGCGTGCAGGGACGCCCAGGTCATGAAAGAGGTGCCGGAAGTGGCGAATGGTGGCCGCGGACGTGTCCGAAACCACAGATTACCTACAGGCCAGCCAGAGGTCAGTCGGCGACAACTAGAAATGTTTCCCCAGCTGTGCTGAAGAAATCAGCAAACACGGACTCCGGGGCCTGGTGGGTTCGTCTCGCACAAAGAGGGCTCCTGCTTTCTGGCCAGCTGGGCTGCATGATCTGTACGGCTCACAGGCACAGACCGTATTGACGATATCTGCGTCAATGCCGGGCCCGATACACAACCTGCCTTGCGGTGCTTGGTAGCCTCTGCTCCACGATGGCTGTCGTGTAAGCGAGCCAGAACAGCAGCAGCAGGAGAGCTGCAGGGGCGACCACGGGCACCGTACAGGACAGGTTCCCCATCTGCGTGAGGTCCCTCCGTATCTTCCAATATGGGCGTAGGGCGTTGTGGAGGTCAAAACAGTCTTGAGAACCCAGTCCTCCACACACTCTCCAAGAGCTGGAAGGTGTAGGAGATCGTCGCGTGCAGCAGTCGTAGTTCCTCAAAGGCCAAAAATAAACAGCCGAGGTGGCGACACTGAGGCCTGGAGTGCTGTGGCGAGGACTGTCACGGCCTGCAAGGTGACGATGTTGCTGACAGAGAAGCCGGCCTCGTCTTCCAGGTGTAGAGGCGGCTGACTGGGGAGGCGGAGAGGGCATCCGGGATGCACAACTCCTTACCCCTGCGGCATGGCCGCAGTGAAAACCCGAAGGCCAAAATCTTCTCTTTCAGGCGCTGGGCGGGGATTCGATGGCGTCCAGCGAATAGTGATTAGAATGGGGACCAAGGGCCTGTGGTCTGTGATGAGGTCAATGCTGTAGGCCAATCCAAGTAAACTTGCGCCCGATAAGGCCCCATACCACTGCCAGCAACTCAACTGGAGTAGTAGCGTGGACTCGCTTTGTCGGTGAGAAGCGAGCCACACTGCTCTGACTGGTACTCACAGTGATCCTGGAGAAGGGCGTAACCAACCCCGTACAGGCTTGAGGCGTCTGTCCTGGAGGACAGTGGGGAGCGCTGGAGTGGACTTGACAGGATGGAGTGGACTTGACAGGGCCTCCCTTCACCTTATGAAAGGCGAGGTGGAAGTGGTCAGGGGTCCATCGAACGTCCTCTTGGGAGCTCATTAGGGGCGAGAGGGCCCGGCAGCAGCAGGCGTCAGGAGAAAATTTTGCCAGCTGGTTCACCAGGCCCATGAACCTGAGATCGTAGGTTGGCAGGTTTGCAAAATTTTATGGCGCGAACTTTCTCCTGGTCCGCTTGTAATGCCATCCTTGAGAGTGTTAGCCACAGAAGACACTGCAGGTGCGGCCAAGACCGACACCGGCATTCAGAGTGATGCGTGCACGTCTACACCTGGTCAGTGCGTCGTGCGATGCGGCGAAGGTCGTCAGGTAGTCCTCATCATAGAGATGCGTCATCCACTACCTTCACGCAGTTGGTCACGCCTTGAAGTGCCATGTCGCCACACGAGACAGAAGAAGCGTCCTCGTAGCGAATCCCCGCCCCAGGAGCCGCGGCAGTGGCGGAAGCATCCGTGGCGTGATGAAAGTGGTCAGTGGCTGATCCTCCTTCTTCAGTGGATCTGCCAATGATAACCTGAAAGGCGTCCATAAATCGAGAAAGTGCGTACCTTGGATCCACACCTCCGTATAGCTGCAGGTGTGGGTGAAGAAGAGAATTGGCGGGGCGGAACACCTGGCTGTTAAGCTTAGACAGAGTCAGTAGTAATCCGCGCTCCACCGTTAGTGCTTCACAGCAACTGAGGTGGCACCAAGGGGCGGAGTCGTCACCAGCGGGTATGATATTTACCCACAGGCCACCATGGAATCCAGTTCCTTCTTGACTGAATCCCTGAAGGCGAGAGGAATCAACCGAAAGAGTGTGTATGGCAAACGGCTGTGCATCTTCCACGAATTAATATCCTCATAGGCGGACCCGCCATAGCCTTCAGTAGCGCGATCATCAAGGCTTCCTTCATCACCAGCATCCGAGTACTCCTTCAGGAAGTAGGCCCTTGCGGCTGAAGAGACGTCTCGCTGTGAAGAGGAAGCAACCGTGACAGGTGGAAGCGGGGCGGGAGTGGGCGGTTCCTGGGCGGCGCTCTGTGCGGCAGCACCAGGCCGCGTCGCTTTCGTTGATTCCGCACCCTGCTGGCAGTGTACCAAGCTGCTGATCTGCTCAAGGAAAGTCTCTGGGTACCATGCACTTAACTCCTTGGAGTGCTCCCACGACAACAAGGGTGTAGCGAGTAGGCTGCGTCGATCCATCCGTGACCGCGACCTGTCGCCGTGGTGATCTTGTGAAAGGATCCCACAGCGTCCGGCATCTGAGACACCGTCCGCATTGTAGTACTGCAGCTGCAGCGGTGAATTTTGGCTTGGCGTTTGAGTGAGCCCAGTTTCTGGAAGTGCTTCAACCCAATCACCGTGGTATCAGTCACGGTTGTCATTATCACCTCGATGTGACCCGACACATCACCGTGTGTGAGCAGCGATCGCGGGATGGTGGAAGGGGGGTAGCCCTGGGGCGTGTGGTCGATTCCACCTCCTGATGTGGCTCACTGCTGCTTGGGGCTGCGTGGGCCGTCTGGGAGGGCTATCTTGAACCACCCCCAGCGAAGTCACGCTACTTTTCCTCCTCGTCTTTTTGGGCAGGTTGGGCGCAGCACTTGTCGTAGTGTCCTGCGCGACGCCAGGCTGACACTGCGGCCTCGTGCAGGGCACCTGTCTGTGTTGGAGCCAGTGGCCCTTACGGTCCACATCACGACCTGGTGCGTCGGCGGCCGGGCATGTCTTGGGGCCATGCTGCTTTCCCACAGCTACCACAGGAAGCACTTTCGGCGGGCGTGGAAGAAGCGTGCGGCAGCCTTCACGTTGTTGGCCGCCTTCTTACCCTTCTTGTGGTGTGAGATAGCTCTCAAAAGGGTGGGGAGCCCGTAAAGGCAGAAGGTGGCGGACTTGGTGGCCTCATGCGACCGACATTCAGTCACTACCACCTGGAGTGTGGAGGAAGCGTCCAGGGGATGAAATTAGCTGCACCAACTCTTCGTGCCTGACACCTGTCAAGATCCGATGTGACCCAGAGCTTCCTCCACATTCCCGACAATAGCCTTGCAGGCCGATCTCCTCTGACAAACTCTTCAAGCATACCACAAAAAAGTCGTCAAGATTCGTTCGCCTGCTTGCAGCTGGTGTTGAAAACGCGACGGCTTCATAAGCCCTACGTTATTCCGACCTTTAACGTGCTCCTGTAAAAGGTCAATTTACATCCGTCACTAAGATGTAGAATCAGGAGGCACGCAGCGTGTGCTCCAAAACTCTCTGGTCTCAGCGACAAACACATCGCAGTTGGATGAGCTGTTTGTTTGGAGCATGCTGTCAAGGCTACCATCCTGGAGTAATCTGTCACGCGCCACTCCTCACAGCTGGCGTGGCGTCTGGTGAGAGGCGGGTGGGGGTTGAACAGATGCCTTGGAGTTGTTTTGTTTGGAGCAGAGTACCTGAAGGGCAGCTGGTGTGGTGGAGGAGGGAGGACATTGGCGCCCAGCCAGTCTTGCTACCTGCAGTGAGGGAGGAGAGGTGGGTTAGCGCCAGGGTCGCCAATAGTGCGCAAAACGCAACTTTTCACTCCTCTCTTCGTGTCTCTCCTCCTCTGAAGTTC